>NC_091466.1:73964291-74318457 GCF_027789765.1 Dendropsophus ebraccatus | reverse complement strand
CCCTTATAGATGGCCCCCTTCACCCCCCTCCCTTATAGATGGCCCCCTTCACCCCCCTCCCTTATAGATGGTCCCCTTCACCCCCCCCCTCCCTTATAGATGGCCCCCTCTCCCCCCCTCCCTTATAGATGGTCCCCTTCACCCCCCCTCCCTTATAGATGGTCCCCTTCACCCCCCCCCCCTCCCTTATAGATGGTCCCCTTCACCCCCCCTCCCTTATAGATGGTCCCCTTCACCCCCCCCCCCTCCCTTATAGATGGTCCCCTTCACCCCCCCCCCTCCCTTATAGATGGTCCCCTTCACCCCCCCCCTCCCTTATAGATGGCCCCCTTCACCCCCCCCCCTCCCTTATAGATGGTCCCCTTCACCCCCCCTCCCTTATAGATGGTCCCCTTCACCCCCCCCCCTCCCTTATAGATGGCCCCCTTCACACCCCCCCTCCCTTATAGATGGTCCCCTTCACCCCCCCTCCCTTATAGATGGTCCCCTTCACCCCCCCCTTATAGATGGTCCCCTTCACCCCCCCCCCCTCCTCCCTTATAGATGGTCCCCTTCACCCCCCCCCTCCTCCCTTATAGATGGTCCCCTTCACCCCCCCCCCTCCCTTTATAGATGGTCGCCTTCACCCCCCCCCCTCCTCCCTTATAGATGGTCCCCTTCACCCCCCCTCCTTCCTTATAGATGGTCCCCTTCACCCCCCCTCCTCCCTTATAGATGGTCCCCTTTCCCCCCCACCCTCATAGATGCCCCCCTCTTTCCCCCCACCCGTACAGGCTAAAAAAACCAAAACTTAACTCACCTGACAACGCGCTCCCACGTTGATCCTCACTCCTTCGGTCTGTCCCCGGCTGCTGCGCGGCTGCTGGGGGTGTCGCGTCTTATCCCCGGCAGTGCGCGCATCCCAGAGCTCCCTGCGCGCCGGAACCGGAAGTCAGGGCCCAAGGCGCGCAGGGAGCTCTGGGATGCGTGCGCTGCCGGGGACAAGACGCGACATCCCCGGCAGTTGCGCAGCAGCCGGGGGAAGACAGAGTCGGACTCTTGTGACCGCAAGCAAAACAATGCTTGCGGTCACAAGAGTGATTGAAAGGGAGGGCCTTGCGGTGCCCTAAGGGGCGCCCCCTTTGTGGCGGCGACCCCCGCGACCACGGTGGCTACGCCACTGCCATTGACGTAAAGCCAAGAGCTGCACTTTAGGCTGGGAGGCTATTTTCTATGGTCACAGTTTGGTGGACAACGGCCAGTGTTTAACAAACAAATACAGCATGTGAACTTGGCCTAAAAGAGAAGTCCGACGTGTGTGTGTGTGTGTGTGGGGGGGGGGGGGCAAGTTTCAGTAAATTAATAAAGAAGGTATATTTACCTGTCCAGGTGCCCGTGCAGCGCCGCAGGAGAGGTTTTCTATGGGGATTTGCTGCTGCTCTGGACAGTTCCTGACATGGACAGAGGTGGCAGCAGAGAGAACTGTGTCAGAATGGAGAGAATACACCACTTCCTGCTGGACATACAGCAGCTGATAAGTACTGGAAGTCTGGAGATTTTTTAATTGAAGTAAATTACAAATCTCTGGCACCAGTTGATTTAAAAGAAAACATTTTTGGTGAACTATCCCTTTTATTAAAAAGTCTCAGTAAACCAATGAAATATATATTTATTAACTAAAGGCCTATTACACAAAACGATCGGCCATATTCGACATGAACTATGTCGGCTGATCGTTGTCTGTCGCAAACAGCTTAGATAGCAACAATCTGCTGCTATTGATCCTATTCCATGGACCGCTATCTTCCATGGGCTGCCCGGACGATCTAGCGGTCACTTGGGCAGCCCCCCCTGTGGCCCCCCTGCTCTTACCCGCTCGCTGCCGCCCCGTGTGCGCTCGTTTGCTTCTCTCCATTGCCCCGTGTAAATCAAAACAATACAAATGAATCGCTGTGTAGATTTCCAGGTAATAGCGGCATCAGGTATGAAAGCCCCAACTGAGGCTGAGAGGAGCTACTAAACAGAATAGAAGAGCCCAGATGGTTAATATGATCACACAATCATGTACATGGAAGGCCGGGTTCACACTTTGTGTATGGAGGAAAAAAACGTATGCAGGTGTATGCCGTCCATGTGTTTTGGTCGAAACAGATCAGTTTAAATATGTACAGATATTTTTTAGCATTTCATATCACTGGGATCATGCAGATGTACAACACAAAAGAAAATGCAGCACTTGATATTGAGGACCATCAGTTTTAGACATGAATGATCCTCATCCTAACTACATAAAGAAAGCCTCTATTAAGCCCTAAAATTCCCTTTCCTGAATATAAAGGCCAAATGGAACAGAACGATATTTAAAACTGTAAAAATTCTAAAGCCCCCAGCATGTTTCTCCCCCCTCAGGAATGTATGGACGGATTCATCAGGGGGTAAAGAAAAAAGGATAAATGAATAAAATCCCATATGGTAAAAATGATAACCACCATGGGACCAAAAGAGAGAGATCTTTGATGTTAAGGGCAATATAGTATACGACAGGAAGCCATCCCATAAGAAAACAAAGTCCTTGGTGTCGCCCAGCGAGACTCCGCGGTAACCTGCCTTCCGTCCGTATATGGCAAATAGCACAGGTCAATTTAATATAGTATAGATGAAATCATAGCGGCGTAGATGTGAGATGTATAGAGATGTGCGCTGTCACTTACAGGCACTTAGTGTTAGCAAATATCCACCGCAACAGAAACTAATGACAGCAGCCGTCCCCACACGCCATCATGGAAACCTGCTGTAATTGCTGTGTGTGGCCTCTGTCTCTATTACCTTCCTAATCCTGCATTATCACTGAAAGGTGCAGGGGGCTTGTTAGAATACAGATGTATGCTGCTTGTGTGCTGCTTTATTGCATCTAAAAGCTAAAAAAATCCTACAAATTTGTTCATAGTCTCCATTAGGCATCCGACTTTCTGTGCATTACTAATTAACCCTGTGTAGCCCGGTCCTGCGCGGATCTCGCTTTGATATCATCTATAGATTGGCAATAAGAGGGGCCAGAAAGAGCGTTTGTTTTAGTGTTATTTCATATTTTAGATACATTGGTAGAATAATAGAATTAGACTCAAGTTCCTGAACCGAGATCAGAACAAGCTCAGAAAGATGGCAGCCACCAGTGTCGGACTGGGGTATCTGGGGCCCACCAGAGGAGATGATCCTGGGGGCCACCAATGAAGAATCGGTGAGAAATGACCGACATCAGTCAGTGTTTGTGCAGGTTCTAAAGCTGGAGGCCCACCGGAGGATTCTCCTGTACTCCGGTAGGCCAGTCCAACACTGGCAGCCACATATTTAAAAAAAACAACAACAAAAAATGTTTTTCTCACCGGTCTGCTCTCCCCCGGTGTCTCCAGCCCTTTCAGGGACAGACAGAAGCGACCAGGGACCGAACCAATGACGTGTGGTTCAGACAGCATGAAAATGATAACAGGTTTCCTTTAAATACATATAGTTTTGTAAGTCAGTTTACAATAAGAATAAGCCTGGGTTCACACTGCATTTTTAAGTTAGTTTTTTTTCCTTTTTTTTGCAATTGTGTGCATCTGTTTTAATCATGCATTTTTGATCCCCCTTTTTTTTATATAATGGAAGTCAAAACAGATGCACAAAAAAAAAAAAAAAATAACTGCAAAAATGCAGCAGGTCCAACATCCCCGGCTCCCCTCTTCAGTGCATTGATTGGCTGAAGAGATGAGCCGGGAATTTCAAACGGGGGGCGATCGGAGCGGCAGCGGTTGGGGGGGGGGGGGGGCGATCGGAGCGGCGGCGGGTGTGGGGGGCGGGCGATCAGAGCGGCGGCCGGGGGGCAATCGGAACGGCGGCCGGGGCGATTGGAGTGGCGGGGGTGGCGATCGGGGCGGCGCAGGGGGCTGCGGGCGCGCGATCGCAAAACGATTTTTCCGTACGATATATCGTACCGTCTAAACGCTGATCGTTATTACAAAAAAATCGTTACTTCCAAATCGTTAATCATACGATCGGGCCAATAATCACCTTGTGTAAACTTGGCATAATGGTGTGTTTACAGTTTAGAGATTTATCTGACAGATTTTGGAAGCCAAAGCCAGGAACAGACTATAAACAGAGAACAGGTCATAAAGGAAAGATTGAGTTTTCTCCTCTTCCCAAATCCATTCCTGGCTTTGGCTTCCAAATTCTGTCAAATAAATCTCTGTGTAAACGCACCTTTATGCTGGGTTTACGCGGAACGATTATCGTGCGAATTTGCACGATAACGATCGAATTGGAACGATAATCGTACGTGTAAACGCAGCGAACGATCGCACGACGAGCGAGAAATCGTTCATTTTGTTCTTTTAACTTGTTCTTAAATCGTCGTTTGTCGTTTGCAAAAAATTTGCCATGTAAACAGTCGTTCGCTGATTTTCCCTATGTGTGAGATAGGCTTAAGCGATCGCAAAACGATCGGAAAACGAATTTTCTGTACGATATATTGTTCCATCTAAACGCTGATCGTTATAAAAGAAAAATCGTTACTTAGAAATCGTTAATCGTACGACTGGGCGAATTATCGCTCTGTGTAAACCCAGCATAAGGGTGCGTTTACATAAAAATATTTATCTGACAGATTTTGGAAGCCAAAGCCAGGAATGGATTTAAAAAGAGGATAGATCCCAGTCTTTCCTTTATGACCTGATCCCTGTTTATAGTCTGCTCCTGGTTTTGGCTTCAAAGATCTGTCTGTGTAAACGCACCATAATGCTGGGTTTACACGGAACGATAATTCGCCCAATCGAACGATTAACGATTTTGAAGCAACGATTTTATTTTTATAACGATCAGCATTTAGACGGAGAAAAATCGTTAGAAGATTCGTAAGAAAAATCGTTATTGCGATCGTTTTTAAGATCGTTTTTAAGCCCATCTTTCACATAGGGTGAATCTTTGAAAGACTGTTTACACGAAGCGATCTGCGAATATTTAGCGAACAACGGACGACGATTTGAGAACATGTTGAAAGATGAAAATGAACGCTTTTTCGCTCAACGCCTGATCGTTTGCTGTGTTTACACGGAACGATGATCGATCAAATGCGATCGTTATAGCGAAAATTCAAACGATAATCGTTCCGTGTAAACGCAGCATTAGCCAGGAGAAGTGCACGCTGACCAATACATGGTGTGTATTTGCTCCGTGTGCAGGGAGCCTAATGGTACTTTTACACGATAATTCGCCCGATCGCACGATTAACGATTTTGAATGAACAATGTTTTTTTTTATAACGATCAGCGTTTAGACGGAACGATACATCGTACGGAAAATTCACTATGCGATCGTTTTGCGATGGTTTAAGCCTATCTCACACATAGGGGAAATCGTTGAAAGAATGTTTACACTGAACAATCTGCGAATTTTTTGTGAACGATCAACGATGATTTGTGAACATGTTGAAAGATCAAAATGAACGATTTTTTGCTCGTCGTTTGATCGTTCGCTGCGTTTACACGTATGATTATCGTTCGAATTTGACCGTTATCGTGCAAAAACGAACGATCAATCTTCCCGTGTAAAAGTACCATAAGGGTGAGTTCATACTGAGGAATTCTCACGGATAATGTCCGCGGAATTCCGCAGTATGTACGCGCGCACGGCCGCACGCCTTTCCGCCGACTCCATAGACACCATTCTATGGACCGGCGTATTCCGCTATCCGCCGAAATAGGTGACATGTCAATTCTTTCAGCAGATAGCGGAATACGGCGTCCCATAGAATGGTGTCTATGGAGCCGGCAGAAAAAGGCGTGCGGCCGTGCGCGCGGACATTATCCGCGAGAATACCCCACTATGAACCCACCCATGTAGAAATGAATCTGTTTCACTCAGACTAAACACATCTACAGTCCAAAAGGAGATTGTTCCATCAGGGGTTAATCCTCCCTCCGACACCCCCAGGTTCCCATTGTTAAGGTAATTGGGCCTCACACTCTGCACCACACACAGACTGGGAATACTGGGCGTCCTCTGACCGCAGCCTAATCGCTCTGGTTACTTCTCCAGCACCGCAGGTATTGCTTTATATATTATACAGTCTGCAGGGAGAGGCTGCTGCATGTACCGACCCCCACCGGTCAGCAACTCCCCATAGTACATTTAAAGGGGTACTCCATCTTTTTCTTTCAAATCAACTGGTTTCAGAAAGTCATATAGATTAGTAATTTACTTCTATTTAAATATCTCAAGTATTCCAGTACTTATTAGCTGCTGCATGTCCTGCGGGAAGTGGTAAATTCTTTCCAGTGTGACACAGTGCTCTCTGCTGCCATCTCTGTCCATGTCAGGAACTGCCCAGAGCAGGAGAGGTTTTCTATGGGGATTTGCTGCTGCTCTGGACAGTTCCTGACATGGACAGAGGAGGCAGCAGAGAGCACTGTGTCACACTGGAGAGAATACACCACTTCCTGCAGGATATGCAGCAGCTGAAGACGTGAGCTTTTTTTAAGTAAATTTGTAAATTAAGTAAATTACAAATTTACAAGTAAATTACAAATCTATTTAACTTTGTGACACTAGTTGATATGAAAGAATAATAAGGTTTTGGCCGGAGTGCCCCTTTAAGGGAGGGGATTTTTTTTTTTTAGTCTAATTTCCGTTGCTTTGGCTCTGGTCCACGGCCACCAAGTACTAATTACCTGTAAAAGAGATCTCTGGGATTCAGCATTCTCATTCGGATCCGGGCCCTGGGCCAGGAACGGCATCTGGCTTCATTCTGATCAACACCATTGTAATGATTGAGAGATTAGAAACACAGACATATTTCTGACGGCCGCGGCCAATAATTTTAATCGCAGATGACGACGTTTGTTTCCTGTATTTAGGAATCCGCCGTATTCTGACAGAATTCCTCTTGTCGTTCATAATGAAGATGGGGGAGTGTTGAGGTGTGTGTATTCCCACCTGAGAACAGCACCACGCCTGTGTACAGGTTGTGTCTGGTATTGCACCCCTCCAAAGAGACAAAGCAAAAGATTCCAGACCCTGACTGATCGCAAAGACTAAGGCTGCGTTTACACAGAACGATTGATTGGGCGAATTATCGCTCCGTGTAAACGTAGCATAAGGGTCCATGTACATGGAAAGATTATCGGCCAAAGATTTGAAGCCAAAGGCAGGAACAGACTATAAACAGAGATCAGGTCATAAAGGAAAGCCTGAGATTTCTCCTCTTTTCAAATTCATTCCTGGCTTTGGCTTCAAATCTTTGGCAGATAATCTTTCTGTGTAAATGTACCCTAAGCCAGGAGACGTGCACGCTGACCAATACATGACTGATACGGTCTTGCACAGGGTGGAGAGAAAAGTGTACATCCACGCTCTTCTCTCCCAGTTTGTTCTAGTGATCGGCCATGGTCATTTTTTTTTTACTGGTAAACTAAAGGGGTACTCCGGTAAAAATCTTTTTCTTTCAAATTAACTGGTTTCAGAAAGTTAAATAGATTTGTAATTTACTTCTATTTAAAAATCTCCAGTCTTCCAGTACTTATCAGCTGCTGTATGTCCTGCAGGAAGTGGTTTATGACACAGTGCTCTCTGCTGCCTCTTCTGTCCATGTCAGGAACTGTCCAGAGCAGCAGCAAATCCCCATAGAAAACTTCTCCTGCTCTGGACAGTTCCTGACATGGACAGAGGTGGACAGTTCCTGACATGGTCAGAGGTGGCAGCAGAGAGCCCTGCCCACTGCTGTTATTACTATTGCACAGTAAACACAGGACTGTTTTTTTTTTTCCCCCCATGATTTTGCATCACATCACCCCAGTATGTATTCCATACTAGCTGATGATGTAGCAGAGCTGACGCGCGCATGGTGTAGCTATGTGTTGCATAACGGGCATCTGTTTACAGGGGGTGGGAGGTTTACTGTAGGTTTAGATCTCTGCTTGCTGACTGTGAATGAAAACATTCTAGCTCCATCCAGACTTTAAGAACATCAATAACACTTATAATATGCAGAGCTTTAACACAAGGACAGGTACATATGCCTGCATTCACTGACAGCAAGCAGAGATAGAACTATAACTTTTCATGTTACAGACACCTAGGGACACATGTAAGGGTCCATTTACACAGAAAGATTATCTGACAGATTATCTGCCAAACATTTGAAGCCAAAGCCAGGAATGGATTTGAAAAGAGGAGAAATCTCAGTCTTTCCTTTATGACCTGATCTGTTTACAGTCTCTGTCTGGCTTTGGCTTCAAATCTTTGGCAGATAATCTGTCAAATAATTCTGTGTAAATGGACCCTTAAGGTCCTTTTACACAGATCGATTATCGTTCGAATTTTAGCGATCGCATTTGAGCGATAATCGGCTCGTGTAAACACAGCAAACGATCAAGCGACGAACAATAAATCGTTCATCTTGGTCTTTCTTCCAACATGTTCTCAAATCGTCGTTGGTCGTTCAATGAAAATTCGCAGATCGCTTCGTGTAAACAGTCTTTCAAAGTTTCAACATATGTGTCAGATAGGCTTAAGCGATCTTAAAACGATCGCAATAACGTTTTTTTCAAACAATATATCGTTCCGTCTAAACGCTAATTGTTATAAAACACATTGTTACTTTGAAACCGTTATTCGTTTGATTGGGCGAATTATCGCTCCGTGTAAAAAGGACCATGCGTCTATGGGAGCAGCACTTTCACTAGCAGTGAACAGGTGCAAAATACACAGCTAACCCAGTCCCCAGAGAGGAGATCACATGTCCTGTGGGAGGGGGGAAGAGGGAGCAGCATGTTGTCAGAGAGGACACAGAGGAAATGAATTTTGACATCCAGAGCGGGTAAGTATGAGGAAAAACCAGGGAAAGGGTGCAAGATAGGTTATACATGTATATTAGACATAGGGTGGTATTGGGAAGGGGGATTGTTTAGAATATTGTTTGTTATCCGGAAAACCTGTTTAAAAAGGGAAGTCCTGTGAAATTGAAAAAGGACAGGCAGGGGGGTACGAGAAGATAATAAACAAGTAAACTCACCTGTTCCCGACCTTCGGTTACACCTCTCTTTGGTCCAGTTGATGGCCATCGGCTGGAATCCAGGTACGTCAGATCCAGGTACAACATCACAGTGTCCCGCCCCAGTTACTGATTGGCTGACTCATTGGATCACTCACCCGGGTACATGACGTTGCAGCTAGAAGAGCTGCAGGACACTGGCGACTGTCAATGGGACCCGGGAACAGCGCTACAGGGCACGAGTTCACTATTACCCCCTTCCCCTCCCGCCGCCTGTCTGACTTTTTTCATTTTCGTGGAACTTCCCCTTTAAATCCATGTACTGCACTCACATGCTGGGTTGGTTCACTACATTTCACTTGTTTCGGGGGCCATAGTGGCCATTTTCCTTTTTTCCCATGATTTAACCTGGTACCTCGTGTGACTTCTATGATGTACAGTCTGGAATTATCACTGCAACGTATTACTAATAAAACATAGGGTGAGTGTTAGAGACTGATTCAATAACAGCGACCATCCTGACAGACAGACATTGTTTCATAGTAATCTAAATTGCCGCCTTGCTACCATAGATTAGGTGTAGACGTCACCCACCAGTCAGGCCAATAAGCCGGCCATGTCCAGTAGATGGTCGGAGAGATACGCTGGTTTGCCAAATTAGGACCTTGCAAATTTCTCACTTACCGCGTTTTGCATGTTTTTCTTTCTCTTTTCTTGGGATATCTTCAATTTATTAGATTTCCAAGAAGGACAGATGGATCATGTGTCAGGACGTAAGGCGTCTATACAAACCCTACTGACATCACGTTACTGGGAATTCTTACTGTTACTTTTTTTTTTTTTTTTTTTTTTTAACAACATTAGCACTTGTTAGTTCATATTGAAACTAGAGTTGGTTGAATTTACAGTAAACTAAAAAATACCGCATATGACTCCTGATGGCTAGAGAAGGTGGATGCAGCCTTCAAGGGGTACTCCACTCAAACATAACTTTTTGATATGTTGCATCTCATGGTGAGATTAACAATTCCTTCCATACTTGTTGTTATCTATTCAGTCTCCTTCCCCCAGTTTTGAGCTGCTGCTTTCTGCTGAAGACACAAAAATCTGTGTGTGAGCTTTTCTCTCTGTCTCCCCCCTCTCTCTTCTGAGACGGTTGATATAAACAAGACCCTGGCCGGCTTTATCTTCAACATTGTAGCTTCTTTGTAATGCTGAGGTCAAGTTGCTAAAGAACTCACTGTGATTAATCTGCCCAGTATTACAAAGAAGTTACAATGTTACAGATAAAGCCAGCCAGGGACTTGTTTACATCAGCTGTCTCAGAAGGGAGGGGGGAGGAGGAGGAGACGGAGAGAAAAGCTCACACACAGATTTTTGTGTCTTCAGCAGAAAGCAGCAGCTGAGAACTGGGGGAAAGGAGACTGAATAGATAATAACAAGTATGGAAGGAATTGTTAGTCTCACCATAGGCAGCAACATATGAAAAGTTATGTTTGAGTAGAATACCCCTTTAGGGTCTGTTCACCTGTGGTGTTGAACTTGCCTGTGAAAATCATGTGAAAATCAAAACTCACATGTAAAAATAATGTGAGGTACCACATGAATCTCATCTACGTCCAACCTAGAAGATGACGTCCCATATTCTATACCAGGACAATGAGTAGTGTTGATGATGCCATTGCACTGTATATATTTACACATATATTTGCTTGACTATAAGCGTCTGCATTGCGTTGATGTTGCTTATTATATCAAGGATATTTCGCCCATGTGGCGAGGAGCAGAACATATTATCACTCAATCCAAATGTTTTATATGGAAGTTACACCACAAATGGCAATATACTATACTAACCAATTCCAGAATGGCCGTTGTTTGCTATGGACATCGAAATAAGGATCATGTCAAATAGTTTTGGCCGTTGTCCATAGACTTCAATGCAATGTGCATTTAAACCAACGGCGGTTGTTTATACAGAGTGTGAGCATAGCCTTACACTGTACTGTGGGGAGTCGGTAATAGACGGCCAATATCTGCCTGTACTTCACTAATACTGGGGGGTATACCAGGAAAGGCCACTTTTATTGGTCGATCATCTAGTGCCGCAGATCCTGACCGCCTGTAGCATTGTATGTTGAGTTACATTGGTCCTTTCTGGACCATTGTATGTTGAATATTGTAACCTGAGACCATTGTAAGTTAAGAGCGAACAATAAAAAAAAGGAAATGAGTAAGATTTCGTAAAATGAGCCCCCTGTGTCCCCATCCTGATACTCTACTGGGTAGATAACCCTCTCATTTTATCCACTGCTACCTGATCAGGTCTGCTGGTGACCGAATGCTTTCCAGCTCTCCTCTGATAGGGGACCCTGTAGAACTGCGGAGCTCCTCCTGTGGAAGCGAGCAGCTCGGCCTTATCTCCTCTCCCTGCTGCCGGAGGACTGAGTGTGAGTGAGGCTGCGGCGCCCTCCTACTCCAATGTTCAGGAAGCCTAGATCCTGCATACACAGAGGTAACCCAAGTGGTGAGGTCCTCCACTCCTCTGGTAGGAGACCCTGTAGAACTGCGGAGCTCCTCCTGTGGAAGCGAGCAGCTCGGCCTTATCTCCTCTCCCCGCTGCCGGAGGACTGAGTGTGAGTGAGGCTGCGGCGCCCTCCTACTCCAATGTTCTGCGTACACAGAGGTAACCCAATCAGTGAGTGTCTCCACTCTTTGGGGCCTCGTCCGGACATCTCCTGCAGCTGCCGCACACGCGTCTCTACCGTCATCCCTACACGTGGAGCTGGATGGTGTATGATGGCTGCTTTCACTCTGAGTTCTGAATTAACCCCTTCACCGATAGCAGCCCCAGGCAGCTGGTACTATTATCAGGAGGTACCAGCACCAGCAGGTCTACAACCACCTTGGGAGTTGTGTCTGTGGGGGGGAAGAGTTAACTGATTAACCCCTTCTTTACTGATGCAGAACACCTACCTAATTTTTGAGTTGTTGAACGTTGTCACCAGAATACTGGCACATAAGACTAAATAAATTCTATTCCAACGTCTTTTATTGATCACAGGGCGGTGTAGTCAGTGTTTAGGGTTTTTTTATCACTTCTGTGTCCGGGCTAATAATTGTCATTCAGGTTATGGCGAAGAAAAACGGATAATAACAACTATAGAACAATAGGAAACATGCTGTTTGATAGAACATTGGATGGTAAAATAGTGTAGGAAGATCTATGGTCATGGCTGGACATCTGGCAGTAACACCAAGAGACAGACGTATAGAGTAATACAGTTAGAGAACCGGAGGTCGGGTTAAAGAGGAAAAGAGACGTGATGCCTGACTGACCTTTATAACTCAAGGTTAAGATGACTGATCAGAATAATTCTCCATTGTGACCTGAATAGTAGTTGGATAAAAAGTTTGCTACAGATGAACGTGGGACAACCAAAAATATCAGACTTGGACCATAGAGGTCACACATGAAGGGTATCTCAATCAAAATCATCTACATTGTTAATGAGGCCGGTAGGGCCGTATTCAGAGAAATGTAACATTCACTTCAATAGATGTCCTTTGAGATAAATTGAGCACGTCAGGTTGTCTCTCGGGTCTTACGAGACACGAGGAGCTATCTCCATTAATGTCTGACAACCCAAAGCTGATACAAATGAAATCTAAGTAGGATTACCTTCTGCCTACTGGGAAATGGGAAAATTACCCATACAACTTATATTTCTCCTCATAGGGGATTCCTTATTGGAAACACGACCGACCACTCCTGCCTGATTTGCAAGGCCCCACATGCTGATCTCCATAATTGTTTAAGGCCGTGCTTATCTATAAAGGCTTTTTGAAACAAGGTTATTATTTCATTAGTCACCACCCGTCTTGGACTTCCCTGCCCCTGGTGTATATTCGGCATGCCCACAGAAGAACCCCGATACGATTGGCTACCAACAAACAATTGCTATTTTATATCTCTGCTGCAGCGAAGAAATGCATTCTCCATTACTGGATAGAACCATCTCCACCAAGATGGCTCCTACTCGAGAAACTTGATCAACACCAAGATGACTTCTACTCGAGAAACTACTTCTCCACCAAGATGGCTCCTACTCGAGAAACTAGATCTCCACCAAGATGGCTCCTACCCGAGAAACTAGATCTCCACCAAGATGTCTCGTACTCGAGAAACTACTTCTCCACCAAGATGGCTCCTACCCGAGAAACTAGATCTCCACCAAGATGGCTCCTACTCGAGAAACTACTTCTCCACCAAGATGCCTCCTACTCGAGAAACTACTTCTCCACCAAGATGGCTCCTACTCGAGAAACTACTTCTCCACCAAGATGGCTCCTACTCGAGAAACTAGATCTCCACCAAGATGGCTCCTACTCGAGAAACTAGATCAACACCAAGATGGCTCCTACTCGAGAAACTACATCTCCACCAAGATGGCTCCTACTCGAGAAACTACTTCTCCACCAAGATGGCTCCTACTCGAGAAACTAGATCTCCACCAAGATGGCTCCTACTCGAGAAACTACTTCACCACCAAGATGGCTCCTACTCGAGAAACTACTTCACCACCAAGATGGCTCCTACTCGAGAAACTACTTCACCACCAAGATGGCTCCTACTCGAGAAACTACTTCACCACCAAGATGGCTCCTACTCGAGAAACTACTTCACCGCCAAGATGGCTCCTACTCGAGAAACTACTTCTCCACCAAGATGGCTCCTACTCGAGAAACTACTTCACCACCAAGATGGCTCCTACTCGAGAAACTACTTCTCCACCAAGATGGCTCCTATTTGAGAAACTACTTCTCCATCAAGATGGCTCCTACTCGAGAAACTACTTCTTCACCAAGATGGCTCCTACTCGAGAAACTACATCTCCACCAAGATGGCTCCTACTCAAGAAACTAGTTCATCTTTTCGTATGGATCGGATAGAGGCCTCTTTACTCAAAGGAAAGAAAGTCCAACATCTCTACCTCTAAATTCCTCCCTCTCATTCCACCACGTGTAAGAGACAGACTGAAGCAACGTTCCACAATACAACATGGTACTTAAAACAGAATGTAAGTGGTTGGGACCCATTTGATTTTGATTGACGTCAAATCTCACTGCTGACCTCATCTCCTCCCCCAGGATCCTACTCCTCTTCTTTGCCCCCGGGTGCCCAGAGTAGCAGTCCAAGATATTGCGTTGTTGTACTATTTAAGTGAACTGCAATTATAAGGAGTCAGATCCCGACCAATCTAATACTGACGACCAACCATGGTCATAGGCCATCAATTTTTAACTGCTGGATGACCCCTTTAAACTGATGTTAAGTCATAACATGCATGCTGTACGGGTCACTGAGGCAGTCTCTGGTGGCTTTTCTCTGCCCCACCAATCTGGACTGGTAGTTCTCCCCATTAGGGTATAGAGTGAACTTTATCCATCGTGGCAGGCAGAAGCCACCAGGGACCACCGGATGACTAGTGGTTCAGACAGCATGAAAAGGATGACAGGTTCCCTTTAACAAAGCAACAAAAGAAACTACAAACAGCATACATGGACCCAGGAAGATAAACTGTGAGCCCCTAAGACGACAATCCTATAATAAGGAATGGGAAAGTAATGGATAACAATAATAGTAACAAGAGGCCCCTGCAATTCGTCACGCTCAGACAATATGTTGACAATGTGGTACTACACCTCGCGCTGTGTTCCAAGAAATATCCCACTGTGCCATATGTAACAATCCAATAAAAAAACCTGGGAAACCTATTACATGTGTACGTCTACCAACAGTGGGGGCAATAAGTATTTGATACACTAATGATTCGGCAAGTTTTCCCACCTTTAAAAAAAATGGAGAGTTCTGTAATTTTTATCATAGGTGCACGTCGGCTGTGGGAAACAAAAGAATCCAGAAAATCACATTGTTTGGTTCTTAAATATTAATTTAGCATTTTATTACATGAAATAAGGGTTTGATAAATTACAATAACAGAACGTAATATTTTTTGCAGAAACCTTTGTTTGCAGTTACAGAGGTCAGACGTTTCCTGGAGGTCTTGACCGAGTTTGCGGACACTACAGCAGGGATTGTGTCCCACTGCTTCATACACATCATCTCCACATCTTTCAGGTTTCGGCGCTGTCACTTGGGGGGAAACATTGAGTTTCTGCTCCCTCCATAGATTTTCTATTGGTTTCAGGTGAGGAGACTGGTGGCCGCTCCAGGACCCTGAAATGCTTCCTACGGAGCTGCTCCTTAAGGGCCCTGGTTATGTTTCGGGTCATTGTCCTAAGACGCGACTGCCACCCATCTTCAATGCTCTTACAGAGGGAAGGCGGTTGGTGGTAACTATCTTGTGATACATGGTCCTATCCATCCTCCCACCAATACAGTGTTGTCGTCCTGTCTGCTTTGAAGAAAAGCCCCCCCCCCCAGTATGTTTCCCCCTCATGCTTCATGGTCGGGTTTGTACTTTTTCCTCCAAACACCACGAGTGGAGTTGATACCAAGAAGTTCTCTTTTAGTGACCACATGACAGCCTGGACATATGTTGGCGTGAGCAGGGGGGGGGGGTCTTGTGTGCCCAGCAGGAGTTCAGTTCATTAATGCAGTGCTTCTCAATTCCAGTCCTCAGGCCTCACCAACAGGTCATGTTTTGAGGATTTCCTTAGTATTTCACAGTATACTCAGAGCATCAGGTTTTATCACAGGTGTTTTGTGTATGGGAAATCCTCAAAACATGACCTGATGGTGAGGCCTGCGGACTGGAATTGAGAAGCACTGCATTAATGCATAGTGTGTTACTGACAATAATCTTTGAAACTATGGTCCCAGCTCTCTTCAGGTCAAAATGTATTTTTGCTACTCCAATATTTTATGCATTAAAGACCTTAAAATTTACAGTCCGATAACAATGTGATAGCGGAGAATATCGCCAGATCCTCCTGATCTAATAGCCTGATCCCGGCCGCTCTCATGGATTCAGAGAACATTGTGTAATCTTGATGGACACTGTGCTGAAGAGGAGCCTACGCCAGTAATATCCGGAGTCTCATCTGGCACCGTGTTTCCTTACATAAGACGTGATGAAGACTCGTAATGTAGAATATTTACCTTCGGTGCCAAGGCAAGATGCTAATATTGTCAGGACCCACTGCTTAGCATGTTGTTCAGCATCTCCTCTTATTACGGAGATCACATGACCGGCCCTGAAGCAATGATTCAGCCCGGGCTGCAGCTGCGTCAGAGGAAGAACAGCACAATCCCATTCCCAAATTGCTGGCGGCAATCTCGCTGGCCTTTAGGGCTCTCTCTAGTGATTAGAAATTACATTACCCTCCTTATAGATTGTATTATTAAGACAACTGTTGCTTTATATCTGCACTTAATTGGGTTTTGTCCCTTTGTGACCGGGGTAAGGCCGGGTTCACACAATGGTTTTCATCCTGTCCAGATGGATAAAAAATGAAGGTCGAACAGGACGATGTAACTGGTGCCCATCTTGTAGCATCCTGGTGCCATAGACTAGGTTCACAATACAGGCCGGAAAAAGACCCTAAAGTATACAGTAAACTGAGGCTGTGATGGTGGACATCTTAGAGTGGAATCCATTGGAAGGGGCTATCCAGGTAACAAAAAAACAATATTCTTAACAATCCCCCTTTACAATACCACCCTATGTCTAATATTCATGTATAACCTATCTTGCACCGCCCTGGATGTCTAAATTTCTCTACTCTGGGTCCACTCTGACCACGCCCAGCTCCCTTCCTCCCCTCTCCTGTTGTAGACACAAGACATGTGATCTCCTGTCTGGGGGGCCGGGTTGGCTGTCTATTGATTTAGTTAGTAACCTGACCTCCAGGGGACATTATCTACATCATCTCCATGCACCTGTGCTGCTTCCATAGAATTACTATGGTTTCTGTAATGTAAAAAGTTATAGTTCTATCTCTGCTTCTGTCAATGAATGCAGATATATGTACCTGTTCTTGTGTCACAGCTCTGTATATTGTAAGTGTAATGGATGTTCTTAGAGTCTGGATGGAACTAGAATGTTTTCTTTCACAGTCAGCAAGCAGAGATGTAAACCTTCACTACACCCCCCAGTCTCCTCCTTCTTCCAAAGTTCTGGCAGAGCACAGTACTACATTGGGTTGGGACTAAGGATGGTCCGAACCTGCCAAGGTTTGGGTTCGTATGAACCCAAACGCCCGGCATCAGATTCCCGCTGTCTGGCCGCTCCGTAGGGAGGGTGGATACAGCGGGAGGACCGCCTGGAAAACTGGGATACAGCCTATGGCTATGGCTGTTTTCCAGGCTGTCCTCCCGCTGTATCCACCCTCTCAACGGAGCGGGCAGACAGCGGGAATCATTGCTGAGAGTTCGGGTTCGGACCATCCCTAGTTGGGACTCACACGACCTACTCCTCAAACTACTCATTTTCCCTTTCTGTGGGTGGTGGTACTGACAGTCCGGGTGGGTCACATCTCTACTCCGGTCACAGCCGCCACAGGTGTAGTACATTACAGAGTATAAGCCGGTGCGGTGCATTACGGAGTATGAGCCGGTGAAGTTACGGAGTATAAGCCATGTACTGTGTTCCTCCCACCGCATGGATCAAGCATTTCCTACCTGCATGAATGGACATTTGCCACATTATGAACAAAACCCACAGGGATTAAGGGATCAAGTGCTGTGCGGCAGTATCTGCTACCTAAGGCTGTGACCTCCTGTGTGTCAGATACCGTGTTACTGAGAAGAAACTAGAAGTCAGTAGCAGCTGGTGTTAAAGGAGCCAAATCACAACTAAGACTGGATTCAGTAAGAAAATATTTGAAGAGTCCCTTAGTTCTCCGCCAACCTAGAGTCCATGCCGGACACTTTGTATAAGTCTTGTTTGTGGCATTGGTGGCTGACTGTGGAGTTTTCTTACCTGTCCATGTTCCCCTGCTGTCCTCCTCCAGTCTCCTGAGTCTTCAGCCCATTCAGCCAATCACTAACTGAGATGGGACAGCGCTGCGGCCAGTGATTGGCTGAGCGGGCTGTCACTCTAGAGTTCCAAAACTCTCACTCCAACAGTACCATCCGTCCACATTCATAGTATTGCCTGACCCTTCTCTGGGGTAAACCGCTCTCCTTCTGGTCTTCTGGCCCAGTGTTTTCTGCTCGGCTTCTCCTTCCTCACAGCTGCCGCCATCAATGATGCATTGTTATCATCCGTCCCTCCCCCCTTCCCCTTTTTAATTTTCCTTCCTCCTTGTACCTTGTTGATACTTCCATATTTGTATTGCTTCACTGGTTTTATTGAAAACTATAAGACTTCAAACTGAAAAAAAAAAAAAAAAAAACGATGCTCCAGCCGAGTAAATTCACCTCCTACTGGGTGTGTATGATGCCATGACATTTGGCGTAATATGGTTGTCCCATGTGTGCGATCTATAGACGACGTTTCTGATAACTGATCGTCATAACTGTTTGTTTACTTTTGGTTGTTTTTTTTTTTTTTTTAAGCTTTTATCCTTTTTTTAGGCAGGTCTTTTCTGGTAATTATTGGTTTTGTATTGATTTGTACCTGGACAGAGCTCTCATTTCCATTCATGTATTGACTTCACAACCATACTTAAAGGGATACTTCAGCGAAAATCTTTCTTCTTTCAAATGAACAAGTTTTAGAAAGTTATATAGATTTGTAACTTCTAATAAAAAAAATAATATATATATATATATATATATATATATATATATATATATATATATATATATATATATATATCCAGTCAGATAAGTATTAGAAGACTTGGGATTTTTAAATAGAAGTAAATTATAAATCTTCATTACTTTCTAAAACCTGTTGATTTGAAAGAAAAAGATTTTCACCAGAGTCCCCCTTTAAGCAGTAAGCCATTCAGGAGGATAAATAATGGGGTATAATGGGGTAAAGCGGGTATGTATCTTGTATACCTCCTCCTGAGTAATGACTTCATCGCCGAGCATCAGTCCCATGTATTTGGCATTAGAAGAGGCTGCTCCTTCCCCGCTCAGTGTCTGGAGGATAAATAATTCAGTCCATCAGCACACGAGGAAGCTTTCTGGCTCAGTGATGACGCTGGGATTAGTCAGAGCCCTGCAGACATGTCTTTCATACTGTAGAAGCGTAAAAACAAAAAAAAAAAAAAAAAAAAAAAGGCTTCCTCAGCATTGGGATGAATTTATGAATGGAGGACAACCTGCACCTGCGAATCCCAGACCGCGACTATGAGAGTTACTGCTTACTCATCTCATTGTGTCCTGTCCAAATAAACCTAATAAGCTTCAATCCTTATCAATACCTAATGCTCAAAATGATCAATCAGTATCCGTCCCTTCTTTACTATATAAAATGATCAATCAGTATCCGTCCCTTCTTTACTATATAAAATGATCAATCAGTATCCGTCCCTTCTTTACTATACAAAATTATATGTAGATGAGCAGGTTTGCGGTGGCTCCAGTGCACGGTGAGTTGGAAAAACTTCTACCAGCATGTGAGCTGGAACGTCCCTTTCAAAGCTAAGCTACAGGGTTAAACCATGAGCATGGTTGCATAGGGCTTCCCAGTCTGAATTCATGCATACATTGCTTTTACAGATTAAGCCCTCAAGTGCAGAGCAGTCTTTGTATTATTCTGTAAATGAGCTCCAAAAGCCCAAGGGGCGTTTCCCCAGGACACAAAACCCCAGCTATATAAATCCCAGCACATTGCCCTTGTGCTTGTTTCTATCCACCTCCCGCTGCTGGATTAACATCCACTAGGCTTTACTTTCAAGTACACCTCCTGAGATGAAATCCCACGTGATTGCTCTGCCAACCATGCTCAGTGCTTGTACAGTTCTCTGAGTGTCTCCCAGCTCCCTCTAGTTCTTTTCAGAGCTGTCAAAAGCCCAAGCATAGATCAGTCATGGAGGCTGCTGAATGAAGCTCAGCTCTTAGTAGCTGACATTAAAAATAAAGACTTGTGGATGACAGTCAAGCAGCTGGAGGCTGATAGAAGTGAGAACAGGGGTGTTTCAGGCAGGCATTTGAATGTACATAGCTAGGCTTTTGCGTCCAGCTGGAGCATACCCTGAGCTTTATGAACTCTTTTCCATATTAATAAAAATATTATTATTACAGCCCAGCTTAATTTATTTTAGTGGCATTGACCTGCGATGCCACATACAAACTGAGGATACATGGCGCTGTTTTTGAAAGAAAGCAGCTATGTTTTTCTCATCCTGGACAACCCCTTTAAGGATCCACCTCCTATCACTCCCTGTTCATATTGTTGAGCAGTCTCACAGATCAGTCCTATCACTGGCTTCTGTTAATAAGAACTTCATATCTTAAGAATACAGGCTAATTTACTGTGTTCTAAGCTGCAGGCAGATGATTGTTGAGCCGCTTAACTGCTTCGTAATTATTCTGTCGGAAAAAAAAGAGTCTCCTGTAGATAACTTTTTATAATTCCCCTCCTCACTTTCCATAGTTCTACCTTCAAAGAATACAAAGGTTGTAAATCAGGGATGGGGAACCTTGGCCCTCCAGCCGTTGCAAAATTACAATTCCCATCAGGCCTGGGCAGCCAAAGCTATAGCTTTGAGCAGTCTTCTCACCATGCATTGGTTATCAACAGTGACCAAAAAAGGATGAATAGAGAAGATGGAAATTTAAGCACATTTGGGTTCGTCCAAACCCAAACTCTCAGCAATTTATTACCATTGGCTGAAGAAGTTGGATGCAGCACCAGGTAGTCAAATGCAGAGCGTTCTTGTTCAGACGTACTTGAATGTTCTTGAAGTTCCCTCATCTCTACAGATGAACCATTGTCAAGGGTCATGGGGTCATGGGGTCAAGGGTCAAGGCTTACCAATGTACATGGAGGAGGGGAAGCAAGAGTAAAAAGAGTGGATTGTAGATCAGCAAAAATTTTTCACCAAGTTCTTTGATGGACTCTGCACCAAGATTTCTACACGTTCAGTCCATGTCTACATTCTGGTCTATACTTGGTGACTTTTTCAAAATTCCAAAACCTGTAGATGCGCCTTTTTATCGGAATTATTCCTACAGATGACCGTTATTTGCTTGGTTTTGGGGTTTTGCTGTAATTCTTGTACTTTGCACATCCCTGTCTTATTTAACACCCAACGACGAGCATGGACGTTCTCCCGCTACGTTACAGTTCCAAGATCAGACCTGTCGGCGGTGACACAACACGTCATCTCATCCAGCCGACTACACATCCTATTGACAGAAAAAAATATTGATTCATATACTTTGAACTACGAGTTTTCAAGACTCTGATTTCAAGGGGTCATCTTTTTAATGAAGTTTCCGGGAAGCTTTTTGTTGTTAAGTGACTCTGTATCCACCAACCCACCCCTCCAAACCGCTACTACCATCCATTTAAAGAGCGTAAATCCTTACCGATCATGTTTTTTTTAAATGTGTCCAATGCCTCAGGTAGAGCAAAAAATGATCTTTTTAACCTGTAGCAGGCGAGTCAATCTTGTGTGGCCTGTGTGTCTGTGCCCCGGTCCTGTGACGCCTCTCCTTTCTCCCCCCACCCTCCTCAGGAACAACCCCAGGCAGGATTTCTATTCATCGCTTGTCCAAACTCCACCTGTGTCACTACAGTGATGAATAGGAGAAATCCTGCCTGGGGTTGTTCCTAATGATGAGGAGGAAGAAAGGAGAGGCGTCACAGGACCGGGGCACAGACACACAGGCCACACCAGATTGACTCTCCTGCTACAGGTTAAAAAGATCATTTTTTTTGCTCTAACCAAGGCACCAGGAACATTTTAAAAGACACGATTAGTAAGGATTTACTCTCCCCCCCCCCCCAAATAATTACCCCAATAACCGATTTTCCATAGACATAGAAGACATTATTAGATAAACAATGCTCCCTCTTTTTTTATAATGGTCGTCTATAATGGTCATGATCAAAATTCCGTAGTGTGAACTTAGCCTAAGCAGGATCCCTTAGTCCACAGCAGGATCCCTGTAAAATTGCTGGCAACTAACTAGTCCACTAAATCAACTGGTTTACGAAAGTCCTATAGACTTGCATTGTAATACACTTGCAATGCAAGTCCATGGGGCTTCCGGGAATCCCGTATACCACTCTCTTCGGCAGTGGACTTATGAGTGTCCAGCTGTTTTTGCTAGTTAATGTTGACATGCATTAGAACAGACATGAGGAGAGGCTCAGGGTGCATGCAGCAGCATTAATGGTATGTAAGTATGCAGTTCTTGGCACAGACAATGGTGGGAGCGGAAAAGGCCCTGTCACCCCGAGTAGATGTAAAAATGTGTGGGAAGGGGAATTTATTTAAAAATCTCCAGCCTTCCAGTACTTATCAGGTGCTGTATGTCCTGCAGAAAGTGGCGTATTCTTTCCAGTCTGACACAGTGCTCTCTGCTGCCACCTCTGTCCATGTCAGGAACTGTCCAGAGCAGGAGAGGTTTCTATGGGGATTTGCTGCTGCTCAAGACAGTTCCTGACATGGACAGAGGAGGCAGCAGAGAGCACTGTATCAGACTGGAGAGAATACACCACTTCCTGCAGGACATACAGCAGCTGATAAGTACTGGAAGACTGGAGATTTTGAAATAGAAGTAAATTACAAATCTATATAACTTAATGAAAGATATAAAAGATATCACTGGAGTTCTCCTTTAATTCCCAACTTGAAAAGGTCTCCAGTAGAATCCCGGGCTGAAATCTTCTGAGGTCAATCTATTTATTGTGTAATATTTTTAACGCATTTACTGACCACAAAACGGGGCTGACACAATAGATGTTGACAGGTGACAGGGCAAAGCTCTTTCCGTGCCCTTGGTCAGGCAGAAAGCGGAGCATTTTCAGCTATTTTCACATGATGGAAGGTTGTGGCTGCGGCGGCGGCCGGCGAGTGATGAGACCAGCTGACATACGCCTGTCATTACACGTTAACAAGAGCGAATGACCTCTGCTGCTGATGGGGCCGCTCCGCATCACCCAGGGAATACTGCAGGAAAACTAATGGGATTGTAAGTGGACCATCAGCAGATTTGGCTCTCGGTAATATTTGTACACTACCGCTATATACTTCTCCCAGTGACATCACTCCTACACGAGTACAGACCACCAGGGATTGTCGGTGATATCTAACGTTATTCTTCCTCTTACTATAGGCCTCGTAAAGCGGACAGTGTTTCAATAGGGGCTGCTGGCCTGGGGGGGGGGTTGCGACCTGAAGGGGGGGTGGCCGCACCATAAGTGCCAGCAGCCCCGTCCTGTGTGCACTGGACAGGGACGCTGGCACTTGTGATATGTTTGAGGTGGCCCAGGGGGGAGTTTGGGGGAGGGGGGGGTTTAGGGGTTACACTACAGGGTGGGGGAGGTTGGGGGGGGCACTATAGGTGTATTTTGTAAATAAAAGCAGAGTAAATGCCCTCGTTAGTTTTAAATTGTAATTTCTACATATAGTGCGCCCCCTGCTGGACACTTCATATGAATTACACCTGATTTGTGACGTCACGGTTTTAAAGATAAATTGATGCCTGCCTGATCTACTAAATTGAGGGAAGTAGCCCTATATGTGCATTTCCCATAATAAGTGTACATTAGGAATTTGTCTAACTTTCCTTATGTAATAACATATAAAAAAAATACGTTTGGCTTGATTTCCCCTTTAACCACTAAAACCGACAACTCAACTTAAGTTTCCAATTTAAAGGGGTACTCCAGCAAAAAAAAAGAAAAGAAATCAACTGGTGTCAGAAAGTTATATAGATTTGTAATTTACTTCTATTTAAAAATCTCCAGTCTTCCAGTACTTATCAGCTGCTGTATGTCGTACAGGAAGTGGTGTATTCTTTCCAGTCTGACACAGTGCTCTCTGCTGCCACCTCTGTCCATGTCAGGAACTGTCCAGGGCAGGAGAGTTTTTTTTATGGGGATTTGCTGCTGCTCTCGACAGTTCTTGACATGGACAGAGGTGGCAGCAGAGAGCACTGTGTCAGACTGGGAAGAATACACCACTTCCTGCAGCACACACAGCAGCTGATAAGTATATGAAGACTGGAGATTTTTTAATAGAAGTAAATTACAAATCTATGGCACTTTCTGGCTCTAGTTATTTTGAAGGAAATATTTTTTTTGCCTGAGTACCCCTTTAAGGACAGTTACTCTTTAAGAATTATTTATTTCGGTTACCGCTGTTCCTCCCCCCTTTGTTTGTCGCTGTACCTGTATAAACATAGGAAACCACAAGTAATGATACTAATGATGGGATGAATGGAGATCCCGCTATTGTCTCCTAGTAACAAGTCTCTGATTCTCTAGAAATAAATATTGTCGCATCCACGTTCCCAAAGTAAACTCAGGTACCCGGAGGATTTCTAAGAAATCTCTTACTACTTATTCAGATTTGATTTATTTCCGCCTGTTTTTGCTTTGTTCTCTTTGTGGCCCGGAGGCCAGGCTTTGTATTCTGCTTGCAGAATATTTATTATTTTATTCAGTTTGGAGGCAATGGAAGAATAAATGAAATAAAAAAAAAAATCATAAAATTAATTTTTTTGTTTCTATCATCGTGAAGCCCCAAAATATGTTTATCTTATTTCTTTCACGGAAAAATGGACCTTCTGTTTATTTGATGCAGGAGGAGGGGACGGAGGATGGGATTAGCTGGTCTACAAAACCCGGCTGCAAATCTCGTATAAGAGCATTTTTAGTTAATAGAAGGGAATCCCTCAACGGGGAGCAGGAAGAGAGACTGACTGCAAGAGATCTGTAGAACCCCGACCCCTATTCATTATAGCAGGGATGGGGAACCTTCAGCCCTCTAGCTGTTGTGAATCTACAATTCCCATCATGCCTGGACAGCCAAAGCGAAAATCACTGCCCAACCACTTTGTTCTGGGAGATAGAAGCTGCAGCCAGAGCTCAGCATTTGACTCCCGGTGGCTAGAGAAGGAGATCGGTTTCCTATGACTGTGTCCATATTTTCCAGCCAGCTGCATCCAACTTCTGCAGCCACCGGAAGTTCACTTATCTCTAGTTTCTATGACATGTTAAAAGTTTTCTGAAATGACAGGGACACTTTAAACTGGAATTCTCCCTTAAAGCGACTCTGTACCCACAATCTGACCCTCCTCCCCCCCCCCCCCCCCCCCCCCCCCCCGAAAAAAAAAAACACTTGTACCTTCGGATAGCTGCTTTTAATCCAAGATCTGTCCTGGGGTCTGTTCAGCAGGTGATGCAGTTATTGTCCTAAAAAACAACTTTTTTGGCCCTGTGTCAAACTGGCGTGGCCTAGAGTGTCTGTGCCCTAGGTCCGCACCGTGCCACCTCCCCACCCTCTCAACCATTAGGAATGCCCCAGGCAGGATTTCTCCTATTCATCACTTGTCTGAACACTGCACATGGGCCTTAACAACCCAGGACATGTGCAGTATTCAGACAGGTGATGATTAGGAGAAATCCTACCCAGGGGCATACATAATGCTGAGGAGGGACGGAGAGGCGGTGCAGGCCTAGGGCACAAACACTTCAGGCCACGCCAGTTTGACACAGGGCTGCAAGTTTAAAAGTTGTTTTTTAGGACAATATCTGCATCACCCGCCGAACGGACCCCAGGACAGATCTTGGATTAAAATCTATCTGAAGGTACAAGTGGTTTGGGGGGGAGGAGATTGTGGGTACAGAGTCGCTTTAAAGGAGATGTCCCGTAAAATTAAAAAATGTGAACAAGGCTGGGAGTACGGGAAAACCATAAACGGGAAAAGTATTCTTATCTGTCCCCTCTCAGGTCCGCTAATGGGCATCAGATGTTATTTTTGGCTGGAACCCAGGTAAGTCACATACCCAGCTGACTGATTGGCCACTTAGCCAGTCATGTCCCGCCCCAGTCACTGATTTATTATCTCCCCCCCCCCCCCCCCTTCCCCGGCTTTCTCCTTTGTTTCAGTTTCACAGGTCTTCTCCTTTAAGCATGGTCCTGTACATCCATCCATTTGGATAATAAGGCTTCATGTCCCTATTAGATTACCTGTAATATTGCTGGTGATTTATGTCAAACTGACCTTTTTTTCACATCCTTGAGCTTGTATTACATCAGGTTTCTATCATCTGTATATGTTTGGCTATCAGCAGGGGAAACATGGATACAGTCATAAGCCTATGGTTCTATTCATGTTTTCCAGGACTCCCTAGGGCGGCATCCAACTTCTTCAGCCACTGGTAATCAAATGCTGAACAATCAGACTCGTGCTCCAGTTGTGTTCATCTCTAATACCAACCAGATCATACCAATCATGCCTCTAAACCTGAGACCTGGACGACAAAGGACAGATGCCGCCCTAACACTGGCACCTGCCCTGCTGTCCCTGCCTACTTGCCTCAACGGCCCTAAACGTCAGTGGACAAGGGGTCGACGGTCCCTTATCCTATATAGTGTGAATGTGTAACAAAGACAAGACAGACACAACACAATAAATCCAGGTCAGGGGTCCGAGTCAGTGACAAGATGGCGGCGAGGTACAAAACGTGATCCAACAGAGAAGCCAAAAGGTCAGAATACCGAGTACACAGTGCAGGGAGCGCTAGGTGAAGACAAACTAGTAAACTGGGCTCTATTACATTCAATGAAAAGAAGGGAAGAGAATGATACTTATGGGGCCTGGGTCCAGCCCCCAGGCCAATACAGACTTCTGACAGTCAAAGCAAAACTAAACACACCTGATGGCGATCGGCCGGGGGTGGTAAAGCCCTGGCCACAGCCGCATGAAGGGAAGCACCATTGCACCTCGAGCAACCAGGCTGTCGGCGTACCCCTAGCAGCCTCTGTCAGGCCGGCCACATGCTCCAGAAGTGACGGGGGCAGAGCACGCGCGGCCCGGTTCATGACACATTGTCTATGTGTCTATATTTTCATAAAGATTGCTTTTATAACACTATGTCAAAACACAAGTGTCAAAGAGGCGGGATCTGGGGTTTGCTGTGCTCCACAGCCACAGGGCCTCTTTGGTCTCAATGGTGCTGCAGGCCTCTAGTGTGGTGGGACGGCCGGTCACTTGCTAGATGGAAGTGTGACGCTACTACTGTAGTGAATGGCCAAGATATCGCCAGACCTTTGGGTTTTGGTCATGTGACGCCAGTGCCTGGTGGGCACACAGGTGTGATGGGACGCCTGCTTTTAAGGTGTAAGGCCGGTTGTACCCTTTTCCCCTGTGGTCTGTGTCCTGCGGGTTGCTGCTGGGCCCCTTGGGATAGTGTAGTCACGGACGATACAGTCACAGGTGGCCAGAGCGGTGTAATGACCCTCCTGGATAGTAGGACCCGCCATCTTCCAATAGGGAAATGTCCCAAGGTTACGGTGAATGCTGTGCGGGTGGTAGAGAATAATCACAGACTCAGTTGATAACGTTGACGTATTTTTACTACTTGTAAATGTGTAGCAGGTAATAAAACGAATAATGATATACACTTGATATAGTTCCAATAAATACACGAACATAGAACCGCCAGATCTGTGTGATAAGTAGGATGTAGTGAATTTAATAAAGTTGTACTGAGGTAACGTAGTAGAGAGGAGAGTGCCGTGAGAGTCTCAACCCAAGTAGTAATGTGCTCTGCTGGGATGTTGAAGTGTGTAGAAGAAGAAGAAAAAACAACCTGCCCCTGTATATTGACCTTTTCCTATAGTCTTCACACCACTTTATGCGCTCTAGCTTTCGCTGAACCGTACTAAAGGGTGACACAGGCCCCAGACCTTGTTACCTGGGATGAGCAGAGTGCTGAGGGTTCCCTGGATAACACTCGCGCTGCGAGATGGAGTTCATAGACCTTCCAGTAACTTTGCTCCACCCAGATCAGTTCCTAGCTCTTTGGCTCTTTAATGGTTACCGTCCTGCACTGTAGTAACTCCTAGTCCTTGAGATGATCTGTTGGCTAGTCCTCTCCTGAGTGGCTTAGAACTTCATTATGAAGGGTTTGGGTCCTTCAAGAAAGAAGTTTGTAAGAGATGACTATCCTGTGTCCTACCCGTGCGAGGCACTGACTAAGACTGCGACTTGTCTGTCAAGGGGACCTAGTAAAGGGCTATGCCCCAGGCAGAACCACTGTGGAGAGCTATCTGAGCTGCATCTTTTCTCCACAGAATCTCAACTAAAACTCCTCCCTCACCCAAGGGACTAACTTCCTAACCAGCGTGTGAGATGCGCGTGTGAGGTGATCCTACTGGTTCACAGAATCTGGTATACACAAACACAATAACCCTTTGAGACACTTCAGCTGTGCAGCTTCCATACTTCAGTTATACAATACAGCGACATCTAGTGGTCATCCTTAGTAACACTTCAGCTGCTATAAGACCACAACAAGTACAGTTTAAAGGGAACCTGTCACCCCCCGTGCCGGGGTGACAGGCTCCCGACCCCCCGTTAGAGCCCCCTATACTCACCTAATCCCGCCGGGTCCCGCTTCTGAAGATGGTCGGGTGACGGAGATCTCAGCCGCTGCAGCCCGGCGCGCGCGCTGAGAGATGAGTCCAACACCCATAGAGAATGACAGGAGAGTCCAGCGCTCCGTCATTCTCCATGAGCGTTGGACTCATCTCTCAGCGTGCGCGTCGGGCTGCAGCGGCTGAGATCTTCATCACCCGACCGGATCCAGAAGCGGGACCCGGCGGGATTAGGTGAGTATAGGGGGCTCTAACGGGGGGTCGGGAGCCTGTCACCCCGGCACAGGGGGTGACAGGTTCCCTTTAAGCTACTGAATGTTTTTAATCTAGATATTATTGGGTGGGCTGATATTTATTTAATAGAAAAAGAATGGGAATCATCTTCTATAGCCATAGGGTGGGATTGCCCAATGCTCATTCCTCTCTGCCTTAGCCGGAGGCCGGAGCCTTTTATTTAATATAAAAAAAATATTCCTGATGGTGGAAGAGGTAGATAGTTCCCGGAGAGGGATGTGTAACTTTGGATGGTTGCTTTAATAAAAACCAGGCTCTTCTTATATAACTTCCTCCTGTATAGGCACCAATGGGCTGGAATATTTTGGCCGATGAGGCGTTAGATGAAACAGAAAGTTCAAACTTAGGGCTGAATTTAATTTTATTTGAAATTCGGACCCGGACAGGGTGAGAATGGGGGGTCGTGCGGGTCAGGAGGTAACACCCTTAAGAAAATTAAATTTAAAGGGATATTTGAATGTATTGAAGTATTCTTGTCATATTGATGATATATTTACTGAAGACAATTGATATGGTTTATATATCTCCGTATGTGGCGGGTCTCCGAGGGAGGTGGAATATTGAGGAATTCTGGGAATGTTCTGAGAATTTATATACTTCAAAAGGAGACCACTCTTGTGAATGACTTTAAGGGGTTGTCCAGCGCTAGAATCTTTTAACCCCGTCATGTCACAGCCAATTTTGTTTGTTTTTTCCTCGTGTTTAAGCGCTTTTTTTTTTATCGACAGACCCGTATGGTGTTTTTATTTGAGTTGACACTAGTTGTACTTTGTAATGATGCTGCAAAACCGGAAAAAAAAAATTTGGGACTTTTATTTTTTTTTTAAAGCTACTTTTTAAATTTCGTGGTAGTTACATCTTCAGGTCGTTTACCATGTGGTAAATTTTAATAATTGGAAATTTTTAAAAAAAAACATTACAAAATAAATGTGTTTAAGGCTGCGACCGCACAATGTCTTTTTTATGGCCATTTGACGTCCGTGTTTTTGGATGGCTGTCATTTCGAGGCCAAATAATGTCCCAAAAATGGCTTACAAAACGCCAAAAAAGACATTGTGTCATGGCCTAAAATTGTTTTATTCTGATCCTTATAACACTTGTATTTTTTCCGCTGTGTGAGGCGTCATTTTTTGCACCATGATCTATCGTTTTATTTGGTACCACACTATGTATATGTGACGTTTTGTTGACTTTTTATAAAGTTTTTTCTGCATGAGACCAAAAAATCTGCAATTTTGCACTTTGGTGGTTACACCTTTTACTCTGTGAATGTGATCGTTTTAATAGTTCAGGCGATTACACAGGTAGCAATAGGAAATGAGCCTATTATTATTATTTATTTAATTTTATTATGGGATAGATTTATCTATATTTAAAAAAAAAAAAATGTACACACTTTTGTAGCCCCTGTTGGAAACTTCTATGAGTAATACCATGATTTCTCATAGGAGTCAATACAGTACCTATGTACTGCATTGATCCATCATTTCTGCGCTCTATTGCCATTGCCTGTAGCAATTGCTGATGTCAGGCAGCCCAGGAGGCCTCATAGATGAATCGGACTGAACTAAGAACAGATCAGCTCCTCGTTTTCTCACTACGGGAAGCTGATCTCCCCACTGGACCACCAGGTAATTCAGGCCATTAAAATACTTTGAGAGCGCCATGTATATGCTGAGATTGCTCCATGCTGGCAACTTGTGGCAGTCCCCGGCTACTGACAGCAGCTGGGAGCCCCCCCGGTATAGAGAAGTCTCATCGTGTGTAAGAAGGGGTTAAACAGTGTTACAGTAACTGAAAGAAAAATAACCTAAAGAAAATACCAATGCATTGGCTGTATAATACAGCAATGCTGAGTCCAGGATAGGGCTATGTTCACACGCTGTAAAATCCAACTTTTTCCAACACCCAATGATCAGGTTCCAGCTCATCTCTATAAGATTAAAAACTCTTCACTATTTTACTCACTTAATGTGCATGCTGCCAGTCACTGTATGACGCTTCTAGGACTTACAGTCACAACTTTTAATGCTTGAATTTATTTCCGGCTTCGCTGCATATATTAGGCCCGACATGACGCATCCTGCAGGCCGCCAGCAGTGCATGGATGACAGGGCTCTGGTTTCTTGTCCATCATTCCTTGGAATATGACAGAATCTCCAATGTAGGTGAAAGCTTGAAGAAGCGCCCTCTGCCCGTTCTGTATCTGCCATCTGCATATTATTAACAAACGTTCCTCACAGTGAACGCGATATTAAAAGAATCTTTTTTTTTAATATGTTTTGATTTTCTCTTTTTATTTTAAATTTTATTTTACTGTTTGTGCATTAGTTTATGTTTTACCAGCATTTAGTGATATACTTTACAGCAAGCCCCATGGACATAGACACAATGAACATCTCCACACTCTATTCTTTGTAAGGGACACATTTGTAAGCATGCTCTGTGACCTCTGTGACTTGTACAAAGGTTATTCTACAAGGGGGGAGGACAAGGCAGAGCTTCTCTTGTCTAACATATCTATCGATATTCACAGAATGCGGTTAACATGCAAAAAGATCATCGAACAGGAGCCAAAGCAAGATGCTTACATAACCTCCAATAGGTTACAGAAACTCACAGGGAATTTTACAGTAAGCAATTATTAGATTGGTTATAATCTCTGGTGCTCTGCTAGTACAGCCTGCCTCCAGCTGCCATTGCCAATCAGGGACCAGATGCAGGTGGTAGTCATCATTTTGCCTTTTAGGCATAGGTCACAGCATGTAATGACTGGTATCAGCATGATTACTAATGTCAGTCATTAAAGGACTAGAAAAAAACATAAAAGAAGAAGCAGGACTATCTCCAGCTCCAGATAAAATCCAATATCTTTATACATGGTAAAGTGCCGACATGTTTCAGGTTCACTGATCCTTAGTCAGGGCTCTATGTTAATTCCAGTTTGACTGAAATAAATCAAATGGGGAAGTTTAATATTGGCTTCCCATACACATGACCAGTCCCATCTCTGTGGCGTGTGCAACATGTGCGGCCACTGCAAAGTTTGTAACAAATTTGTAAGGATGGTGGCTCACGTAGGGGGTACGCTCACATGTCAACCGGTCTCCTACAGGCCTCTGGTGTCTCCAGCTGCTGCCAGCCTACTCAGCCAATCACTGACTAGGGTGGGGGAGTGCCAAAGCCAGTCATTGGGTACGCAAGCTGTCACTTTCCCATGTCAGTCAGTGATTGGCTGAGAGGGCTGGAGGCGGCTGCAGGAGATACTGGGGGAGCGAGGACAGGTGCCTGCAATTGTTTAGGTGTTTTAGTGCGGTTTGTTTCAAAGTCTGTCAACCCTGTTTGCCGCTCATCTCTAACTACAGTCTTTTTATGGATTTTATGCTAATGTGAACCTATTCTGTATAAAGTAAGTCTGTTCTCAGTATAAAAGCAGCTGTTCCCCCTCAGTGCCGCAGGTAACACCGGTCTCATTTACAGCAGTGAAGAGACATGCAGGGCCCTGAGCCAGGTCTTAACCTTCCATAAACCTCACACACTGCGGGGAAATCATCAGTGTCATTACCGGCCAGGAAATAAATGGAAAAATAAGGCTTTGACTTTTGATGTTAAAGATGTCAATCCTCACTCAAGGGATTCCCATTTCACTAGAAAGTCTTTTTTAAAGGGTACTCCAGTGATTTTTTTTTTCTTTCAGATCAAATGGTTATAGAAATGTATATAGATTTGTAAAATTCTTCTATTGAAAAATCTTCAGTCTTCCAGGACTTATCAGCTGCTGTATGTCCTGCAGGAAGTGGTGTATTCTTTGCAGTCTGACACAATGCTCTCTGCCACCACCTCTGTCCATGTCAGGAACTGTCCAGAGCAGGAGAGGTTTTCTTTGGGGATTTGCTGCTGTTCTGGACAGTTCCTGACATGGACAGAGGTGGCAGCAGAGAGCACTGTGTCAGAGTGGAGAGAATACCACTTCCTGCAAGACATACAGCAGCTGATAAGTACTGGAAGACTGGAGATTTTTTTTAATAAAAGTGAATTATAAATCTATATAACTTTCTGATTCCGGTTGATTTGAAAGAAATTTTACTGGAGTTCCTCTTTAAGTATACTTTCAATCCCTCAGAAATTAGCAACATGCCCCCAAATATAGATAAAAAAAGAAAAAAAATGAAAAATTGTTTATATATATATATATATATATATATATATACATTCTAATCTTTTATGTTAAATATAGTAAATTAGTGAAATGTATGGGTTTGCAGTAATTGGCTTCTGTTCATTGTAGCCTATGGTTCTTCTCTGTTGTGTATGGTGTGTTCTTTTTGTTTTTCTGAGATTTGCTGTGTAGACTGAGACAGGGTCAGCAGAGGGTGGAGGATTTAAAGGGGCTATCCAGGTTTAGACACCGCACAACTGCTTGCTTTTAAAAACAGCGCCACCTCTGTCCTAAGGTTGTGTGTGGTATTACAATTCACTTCAATGGCAATGAGCAAAACTGGATACAGGAGAGGTGCTGTTTCTGTAAGAAAGGAGACATGTTTTTCTAAGCGTGGATTAACCCCTTTAATGACAGATCATAAAGCTATTACACTGCGGTAGGCCCAGATAGTTTTGCCGGCCGTCGGTGTATTGGGCTCTCCCCATTGACCATGGTCAGATAACGTCCGTCAAAATAGGGGTTGGGCGTGTTATATATCACTCGCACCTACCATAAAACACACACAAAGTATAGTATGCATGCCCCCAATATGGCTGCCCCCAGAGAAGTCCGTGTTTCTTTATAACATACAATAAATAGCTGCAACATCTAAAATAATAACGAAAAGAAATAATTATTAGCACAATATTTCTCTACTTCGTTCTTACAAACTAAAATTGAATACATATTGCAATCCCTTTAAGTGCCCACAATCCCCTATGGGGCCAATTAACCAATGTTTTCAATCCAGCGACACATTCCTGGAGAATACAAAGAAAAATATTTTCTTTTATGGTCCCTACAACCACAAAACAATAAAAACAAATCTGTTTACTATGATCTGCCCTTGAGACCACAATGCAAATCTGTACAGCGCGCCGGCTTACAGCGACGCAAAAATCATCAGTTCCCTCGTAGATTCCTAAAGTGTGAGTCATGAAGCCCCAGTTCACCCAATAGCAATGAACATTATGTCTAAGTTTGTAGTATACTTCTTCTACACCGGGTGGTGGGGGACTGAGGCCGTATTTACACGTCCCGTTAGGCACGGATATCCTTCAGTTCTTTTTTGGAAGAGTTCCAAAAGGTCTGTGGAGCCTCAGTTAGGAGTCTGAAAACACAGGACTAGCCAGATATCCCTCCAGGGAAGGACCTAGGGCTCCTGTACGGAGACCACCAAAACCGCCATATTAAGTGGCCCCTTCAGTCAATATCCAACCCAATTAAGAGTCTGATGATATGACCAGGGGAATACCAAGGCCAGGTATCCATCCACAGACAGTTGTTTCGGTGTGTTGCCCTTCATCAGTGTGGAGCAGGATTCTGTCTAGGTGGGAGCAATGCCTAGCAGACCAACATGGGAAACAGATGACTCCTATCAAAGAAAAGAAGACACTGTCGACTTCTGGTTCTGGAAAATGGGCTTGGAGGATATAGAGCAGGTCCTATTTTTGCTTGGAAACTGGCCAGATTTCCAGATGTGTTGCTAGGCCTTTTGGGCCACCATCCTAATACGGCAAGTGCCAGGTCCCCTGCACCAGGGAGTGACCACTGGGCCAACAGGTGCTGCACCTGGATCAGTAGGGCATACTGTAATATGATTGCCAGGGCAAAGATCAATTGGCTCGGCACCCTAGAGTAGAGATGAGCGAATCCACACCTGGTGCCCAGGAACAGCTGGATCCAATCCTGGGAAACTTGGACAAACCTCCTAGGAGGAGTGGCAGGGAGCAGAGCACTGAAAGGCAGGTGGCTTGATGAGCGAAGTACCAATCAAATAAAGCGATTCGCTCATCTCTACTCTTGAGCCTCCAGCCACAAGAGGCCGCTCTATCCCCCAGCGCTTTGTCACACAAGTGACAACACTCCTCCACTCGCAGATGGGGAAGGGAGAAAAGAAAAGGCCAGCGCTGCAGCCGTGCAACAGGTGAGTATTCTTTTATTATTTCCAGTTTTTACTGTCAGGAAATACTAATGATTTCATGTAGCCTCCTGAAGCTTTTCCTGATCAGTATTTCCTCACAGTAAAAACTGACACGGACATGTGCCTGAGGCTTTAGGCGGATCTGTAAGTTGATGGAAAAGGTGTGCCCGGAGGCTTCCTGCACATGTGCCTTGTCTGAGCGTCGAGGTCCTTTGGTCCTGCTAGGTCTGTTATTGCAAGAGCCTCATGTACTTGTATTACCCAGCCACAGTGTCCCTGCACTTTCCTTCCTGGTTCCTAAGTTCCCGCCTTGGTGTTCCTGTGTCCTAGTGTTCTTGCTGTCTGACCCTGTGCTCCCAGTTGGTTCCCGTATTCCTGCATGTTCCCATCCTGAGTGTGATCCCAACTTGATCCCATTGTTTGTACCAGTTACCCATTCTTTCACCAAGTTACCTGCATTGTGTGACCTGCACCTGTGTCTTCGTCTCCAGCATCCATCACATGGATCTGGTGTGTCCAGTCTCTACAGTCTGTTTAGCAACTCGGATGGTTACAACCTTTTCCCATCTGGTCTGCCTGGACCAGCTGCCACATGTTCCTTTTGTCTCAAGAGGTAGTGCCCTAGTGTGTTCTCCAGGAAAGTCTATCTCCACCATCCGGAGTATTTCGAGAAGAACAGAAGATATGCTTAGACAACGCCGGTAGATGGTCACGTGGCACAGTGGGCTCACGGCCGCTAATCCTGACACATCCCTAACTTTTTGTGAGTAGTGTATGTTATGTGCCATAGCGATACCCACAACTGACATGTTGGGACCAAACCCCAATATTCACTGTGGTCAGGCCTTGGTTCCTAACCTTATATTTATCCATGTATGAAAGAACCAAATTAGTAGTGCCACTAATATATGTTATTTGTAAGAGACCTCAAAAAATACAACAACTTATATTACAAAGCAGTAGACGGCCCCATATAGTAACCATTACTTCTGCATACGTCATTCTTATAAACATTTTATCTCCCCTCCCTTTAATGGTGTCTCGTAAGCAGATGTCCTTCACTGGTTAGGCACAAAGCAGGCAGAACTAGCACATAAGAAAATGTTTTGAGGTCTATGGCACAGGTTGCTTTGATACTAAAGTTTCATGTAATTGTTTTCGGGTAGTCGTGTCCCTGTCGGTGTGAAATACTGTTTCTCAGTAATTATTTTCTTGCTGCGGGAAAACATCTCATCCAACACCAGCCTGATCATTACAGCACGCGCTTCATCCGCAAGGCAGGATAACAAGAGACCTGGAAACCTTTACTGAACCCACATAGGGTAGGTATATACCAAATGGCCATAACAATATTGGCCTAATATATAGTGGTGGCATCCCGCCATAACACTTCTGACTTCTGATCATCAGGACCCAAATTAACTCTAAAATGCTGTTCCTGCAGAGAATGGTCTAGACTGGTTGGCATGTACCACCCCTGATGCACATGGCTCTTTCTAGCCATCGTCAGAGGTCTTAGTGTGGTGCACTCGGCCAGTGATGGTGGAATTGTCATGACGCCAGTGCTAGTTCAGCACACAGGTGTGATGTTGGTATCTGCTTTATATTTGGTTGGTTTGTACTGTTCCCCAATGGTCTTTGACGTTCTGGGCTGTGATGGGTCCGTTGGACTCTTGTCACAGTGGTCCACAGTGGAAAGATGACCCACCTGGACTGTTGGTACCGCCACCTACAGAAAGGGGAGAATAACCTAAGGAATGTGTAGCCGATATGTGTAGATGCTGGTGCAAGGATCACTGAGTCTCTTGTGATACTGGATACGCTGGTAACAGGCAATTTCTTTGGTACAGACTCTGGTTCACTGGATCTGTGCTGGGAGATACTCCAAGTGCTGAGGTAGAATAGCTGTGCTTGCATAGCTTAGGGGTGAACAGTGAAGAAAAGAGAAGTTTATCATGACAGCCCTAACCCAGGGTAGTAGTGTGCTCTGTCGGAACTTGAGAGAGATACTTGACAGAAGAATACATGTGCCTGTGTTTCACTAACCACCTTCTGCCCTGCAGTGTCGGGGGACCCGTCCTATCAGGGTGACACAAGCCCCAGACTAGGTTTCCTGGGCAAAGCTAAGTGTCAGAGGGTGTCCCGGTCTCACCTGCGCTGCAAGATAGTATACGTAGACCTAGCTTTGCTCTATCCGGGTCAGTTCCTTTGTCCTGGGACACTGCCCTGCACTGTTTAGAGAGGTTCACGGCGTGGGCTGGAGTGATCTCTGACTTGTCTTCCTGTTGGGGTCTAACAGTGCATAGTGACTGTAGTTATAGTAGTTATAGTGAGCTCCCCATACACTTGTGTCTATGACCAACTAACTAACATAGCTGGACTGTCTCGGAGAGGGATCCTGGCAGATCCTGGCAGGGATGCCTGTTCTGTGTGTTTTCTACTTCCCAGAAAATCAGAGGAAAACTGACACTACACTTCCTCTCCCCAAGTGACTACTTCCTACAAGAGTATGTAAGAGCCCCTGTGAGTGGTGTAGAAGAGTGTGCAAAGAAAGAAGTCTATAGATAGATAGAGAGAAAAGGAGTATCTCAATTAGACCACAGAATCACAGAATACAAAGAGAATAGTAACCCTATAGCAACTACAGCTGTGCAACACATATACACAGGTTTATACATAAAATACTGACCTCTGGTGGCAAAACTCATAAATATCTTCATCACCACTTTACTTTTGAGTACAAGGCTTTTGTGACAGGTGCCATATAAGGAACACCTGTGGTAGGACACCACATAAGCACCCAGACCCCAACCAATCAAAACATTTGACACGTCCCTATGATATATAAAAAGTTTTTTTTTTAAGTGATAAAAACACTTTAAACTAATCAAACACACAGTTTATAGATGGTGCGTCGTCTAGATCGTGTCAGCTGCATAGAGGTTGCACTTTCCGCCTTGTGTCTTTAGAAATGTTGGCTAATTATTTATAATGAGAGCACATCCAGGGGCGGAGGTTTGTTTTTCTACCACTTTACGTTGTTTCTTTAAATTAATCTCTGAGATAAGAGCATGCGGTTATAACAATGGGTTCCAGGTGTCTAATTTGTTAACACCGTCACTGCTGCAGGGAAGCACAAGGATGCTTGACAGGTCTATTTGAAATATGGGAATTTACAGTAAAGCTGATCATTTTTAAACAATTGAGGCATAGCGGTAAAGCACGCCTCTGACCTGCTGTATAAAAGCTCTAAAAATACTCAAATCGCTTTAAAGGGGTGCTCTGGCCCCGGGGTATTTTTCAGCTATGGCCGGGGATGGGGTGGTTATGGATGGCGGAGGTCACTTACCTACTCCGTTCCAGTGCCAGGTCCCGGATGGCACTGCCTGGTACACCAGTGACGTCTCAAGGCAGCTCAGCCATTCAGCGGCCGAGGCGGGACTTTGCTATGGCCACTGAATGGCTATCCGGGACCCGGCGCTGGAATGGGCTAGGTAAGTGACCTCTGCCATCCATAACCACCCCATGCCCGGCCATAGTTGAAAAATACCCCTTTAAGTTTTTTACATGAATGGTTTGGCGCCAGAGTGGGGATGTCGGTGCCGCGTTCCTTTTTTTTGAACCGCCCCTGTGTGATAAAACCTCCTCTCCTTTGTGACGCGGCTTCTTTTATTCTAATGGAGCCAAGTTACAGAGGGAAGACCGTCACGGTTGGGGCCGGCAAGCCTGACTCCAGTGCTTCATGCCGGGCCGGTGCTCAAGAACAGACCAGCTATGTGTGCGGGAAGCGGGCAGAGGTTCAAAAAAAGGTACACGGCACCGGCATCCCAGGGCTGGTCTAGACATGTAAAAAAAAACCTGTACCTGTCCGAACCAGCATTTGATTAGCGGCCGCATCCAACTTCTTCAGCCACCAATAGTCGTATGCTGCATGCTGGGGTTTGGATGCCAAAGTTCGCTCAACTCGATTATAAACCAATTTTCTCAGGTGCTTTATAGTTGGCCAATTGTAAAGTAACCACATCAACACCTCAGTGCAACAGGGTCATGTCTTTTCCCCGAGTGTCTGACATTGATATCCTGCACAGGCTTTAGCTCCTTCACCAGCAGCCTGGGCTCAGGCAAGAAAGCTAAAATGCAAAGTCTTGTGGGATTTGTTGGGTGGAGAATGCACATATGAAGCCAAGGAAGATACACTGTGATACATGGCTCGTGCCCAGACTGGGTAAGATGAATATAGCATGCACAGGCTTCACATGCTGCGAGTGCTGATGTCAGATGGCCAGAGGTATGTTAAAGCCACTCTGTACCCACAGAGCTTGTACCTGTGATCTGTCCTGGGGTCCAGGTTATTGTCCTAAAAAACAACTTTTAAACTTGCAGCCCTGTTTCAAATTGGTGTGGCCTAGAGTGTCTGTGCCCTAGGCCTGCACCGCCCCTCCCTCCCTGCTCCCCGCCCTCCTCATCATTAGGAATGAGCCAGACAGGATTTCTCCCATTCATCACTTGTCTGAACACTGCACATGAGCTAGATCGTTCAGTGTGCAGTATGCAGTGTTCACACTAGTGATGAATAGGAAAAATACTGCCCATCCACTTTATACAGGTGGCCAAACCCACCGCCACCGACTACCCATCACCACCATTTGTACTAAGAAGTAAATTCTTCTGACATTGCTTCCATGTACGCCTTATCTTGTATTGTATTTATATTCTACATCAGTGTATTACCGAACATAGTTAGAAAATACAAATGTAGAAGTTGTTTTCCTCAGGGATATATGGATTACATTGTATTAATAGGAGTTCTCAATATGAAGTCCCTGGTAAACAATCGGACTGACAGCGATGGGAATTGGATCTCTCAGATCTGGCATCCGCTTAGAGCATGCAGAGTACAGAGAGAATCCTCATCCTCCGCAGATTTCCCAGCACGGCCTTCTAACAATATTCACCAACGTGACGTGCGTCCTAGGAATCCATCTGCCGTATGTTAATGACCTAAGGCCTGTGAGCGGTGGTCAGGGCGGTTTGGGGTTGTATATTGATTGGTATCGGGAAAGGTTAACCACAAAACAAAAACCAGAGATCTAAGGCGGTCAACGCGAGGAGGAATACTTTGCCTATAGGGCACAACATTGCCTCCGGTTCACTCATCTCATTTTCACTATACATTATCATCAGTGGTCTGCCAGGCAAGTGTTCTGCACATAGTGCCAGTACTATCATCACTCCAAGAAGTGGTGGGAATTTTTTACTGGATATAATAATGAAGTGTAAAAAGATGAAGTAGTTCTCAGTTCTCACATACATTTTTTTTTTTTATTCTAAAAGAGAAGGAAGCCATGCTGAGTACTGAGAATAGGGCAGCCATGCTAGGGACTGAGGAGAAGGGAAGCCATGCTGAGCAGGTACAGAATGTTGAAAAGTCACACAAGGCTGCTGAAATTGTGTGACTTCCCAAAAGTCTGTGCTAGCGTGGTGTCCCACCACTGGTGTTTCTTATTTCACACCTGTCGCAAAAGCCCTCTACTTAAAGTTTAGTGAAGGTATTAATTTCACTGTTCATTGTTTTGTATGTGAGCTCTTATCTACTCCACAGCTGAAGTGAGCAAAGGGTTACTGTTTCTTATGTATAGTATGTACTTTTATTGACCAATGAAGATACTCTTCTTTTCTTACCTATCCTTTCTCTTCTTTTCTTTGAACATATTCCTTTCCACCACTCACAGGGTCTTTTACATAACTCTGTAGGAAGTATATACTTGGTGGGAGGAAGAGTAGCGCCAGTTCTATTCTAATTCTTGTAGGAGGAGGACACACAGAGCGAAGGTGGTGAGAGACACGTGTATGAAGCAACTAGACACTCAGTTTTTCCAGTCTATCAACTATATCCACTATGCAGTGCTAGACACTACAGAGGGAGAAAGTCGGGGATCATCTCAGCCCACATGGAAAACCACTCTACAAGGTGCAGGGCAGTATCCTGAAACACAGAGAAACTAGCCTAAATAGGACAAAGCTACCAGAGGGTCTACGTATCCTATCTTGCAGTGCAGATGAAACTGGTAAGGCTGGGATACTTAGCTTTACGCAGGTAACCGCGGCTGGGGCTTGTGTCACCAAATTAGGACGGGTAACTCAACACTGTAGGGCAGAAAGTGGTCAGACTATAGATGAGAGCTGGGAAATGTCATTAAGAAAATCTCCAGTTTTCCAGTACTTATCAGCTGCTGTATGTCCTGCAGGAAGTGGTGTATTCTCTCCAGTCTGACACAGTGCTCTCTGTCGCCACCTGATATGGACAGAGGTGGCAGCAGAGAGCACTGTGTCCAACTGGAAAAAATATACTACTTTCTGCAGGACATGCAGCAGCTGACAAGTACTGGAAGACTTGAGATTTTTAAATATAATTGAATTACAAATCCGTATAACTTAGGGGGGAGTTCAGCATGGAGACCCCCATCAGCAGGATCAGCAGCAGCACATAATGCTATTCTCCATCCTCCTCTCCCGTTATTTGCAGGCATCGCACACATCCTTATTAAACCCATTACAAATGACACAAATTCTCAAAAAGAAAAAGTCTTTGAATTTTTACTTAGGGGGTCTCCAGATGAAAGCACAATGGGCTTCAGATCCCGCGGCCTATGCACAGATGTCCCTGTGTGGTTTTAATATAGTCTGAAAGCAATCTATATTCATATAGCCACTTACATCTAATTCCATCTGAGCGGTCCCTGGAGGCCGCAGTGTTCTACCTGGCTTTTCTTTCAAATCAACTGGTTTCAGAAAGTTCTAAAGATTTGTAATTTACTTCTATTTAAAAATCTCCCGTCTTAAATACTTATCAGCTGCTGTATGCTCTGCAGGAAAAGGTGTATTCTCTCCAGTCTGACACAGTGCCACCTCTGTCCATGTCAGGAACTGTCCAGAGCAGCAGCAAATCTCCATAGAAAACTTTTCCTGCTCAGTTCCTCAGGAGTATCCCTTTAAGCCCCTTAAATGTGTACTATACTTCATTGCAGAATTTTGATGCTACAAACTGATTTTTAGAGGGGTATTTTAATGGGAGGGAGCGGGGGGGTTTACAAGGTTTTGTGTCAGTATGAAATTGAGAACAAAGAGAATCACATCTCTTTTTTTTGTGTTTTTAAGGTTGCGTTCATACAAGTACTTTTTTTTTGCAATACTCAAAAATTTGGCTGCCCACAAAAAAAAACATAAGTATCAAAAAGTACCAAAAAAACCTTGTAGATTCCATTGGGTAGACGGCAGCACGCGGTGGTTACACCAACATGATGATCAGCCAGGTTGTATTACGTATGCCATAAGGGTAGGGTACTTCTCTGATATTTACGTAGCCCAATGCCCCCCGCACATTCACAAGTGGAGAGAACAATGTAGAGAATTAGGGCCTTATTACACGGGATGAATATAGTGTGAATTATCGTTATATCGTTTGGATTTAGACGATAATCGGTTTGCGTAAATGCAGGCAACGATCTAACGACCAACAAGAAATTGTTCATCATTTGTTTGGTGCTGTTTGGTGCTCTCCTACATCATATTTGGGTCCCTGGCTGAGTGATTCCACTTCCAAGATGGATTTGTCTTGACAGTGATATCCCGATCAGCCAATCGCTGGCTGTGGTGCTGTCCTGTCTCAAAATGGAGGTGGGGTTGCTCAACCTGGGACCCAAATATGCTATAGGAGACTACCGGGGGAGCACAGAGAGGTAAGAATACACTGCTTGTTATGGTCTCCCCATGGGCAGCAACATATGGAAAATTATTTTTGAGCGGAATATCCCTTTAAGCCGCTAAACATTGCTTGATTCTTTATTTGCATAGAAACCTGCCTGTTTCCGCCGTAGACCTCACCCGTCATTTATCTTGGTTAGGATGACGGAAATTTCAGGGTGTTTGATTTATTTCCCTGTTGCACAAATCTACCCAGTGATCAAAGAGCAATAGGAATAGAAATTCAGGCGCTGACAACAAAGACGTGGAACCCATTCATTCCTGTTGCTGTTTTGGTTGCGGCTGGGTGTTTGTCCGTGCGTTGGATATACAGATGACTGATTACTGGATAGTGGAGAAAGGAGGCTCATAGACATAGACCTAGCACATGACAAATAACAGGCCCTGGACCCACAGCTGGCGGATTACGGGAGGTATGAGAGGATTTACATGTTAGCTATGCTATTAGGACGTCTCTGCTGCCGGCACAGAGGAAGACTCTGGACGTAACAACGATTCCTCCATTCTCTGACTGTAAGTAATGATAAAGAATGAGAACACAAAGTATAGAAGAAGAGAAATCTAGAACAAGGGCTTAAAGGGGAAGTCCCACGGTGGGTACGGGATAGTAATAAAGTAAACTGACCTATCCCCGTGCCCCATAGCGCTGCTCCTGGGTCCCATTGACAGCTCCTTTAGCTGCAACATCCTTCACCCAGCTGAGTGACTGCCCACCAATCCAGTGCCCGACTGGCTGAGCAGGTGATCGCCCAGTGCAGCCAGGTAAGTGATATTGTGGTGGGCGGCCATGTGGTGTTGCAGCTGCGACCGGTCACTTGTTAGATGGTACTGTGTGACACCACTTCTGTGGTGGTTGGTCGGTGGAGTATAGCTCAGCCAGATGGGAGGCTGTCATGACGTCACTGCTGACTCAGCACACAGGTATGGAGGCACACCTGCTTTTAGTTCTTTGTGGCTGGCTATACCTTTCCCCAATGGTCGGTGACCTGCTGGGTTTTGATGGGTCCCTTATGGGGACGCTTATCACGGTGGTCCGTAGTGGAGGTATGACCCACCCAGACTGTCGGAACCACCACCCACAGAAAGGGGAAATGAGTCAGGGATGGTGTAGCTGGTGTGTAGGTGCTGGTGCAAAAATTACCGAGTCCCTGTAGAATAAATAAACTTCCTTTTTACTTAAAGAGGATGTTCCACCAGGTACGTCCTCTTTAACCTGACACAGGGATAGAACAGCGCAGTGACGGGGAAGCCGGTACCGCAGTCCGTTTTTCGAACCGCAGCCCGGTTCCACTGTACAGCGCCGTTCTTTCCACGGTTATCGGCCGATGCTGAAGCACTGGAGGTCGGACGGGCCGTTAGAATCAAAGGAGCTTGAGCACCGGCCGGTAACCGTGGAAAGAATGGCGCCGTACAGGGGAACCGGGCCTCGGTTAGAAAAACGGACCGCGGCACCAGCTTCCCCATCACGGGGCCGTTCTATCCCTGTGTCAGGTTGAAGAGGATGTACCTGGTGGTACATCCTCTGTAAAGAGGACCTGTCACCCCCTGTGCCGGGGTGACAGGCTCCCGACCCCCCGCTAGAGCCCCCTATACTTACCTGATCGCGCCGGGTCCCCCTTCTTGATCCAGTCCGGTGACAGAGATTTCAGCGCCCGAAGCCCGGCGCGGCCGCTCCTGAGATGATCCCCATGCCCATAGAGAATAAATGGTGAGTCCAACGCACCATTCATTCTCTATCAGCGTCGGACTCATCTCAGGAGCGTGCACGCCGGGCTTCGGGCGCTGAAATCTGTCACCGGACCGGATCAAGAAGCAGAACTCGACGTGATCAGGTAAGTATAGGGGGGTTGGGAGCCTGTCACCCCAGCACGGGGGGTGACAGGTTCCCTTTAAGAGTCTTTTGTGATACAAGTGAGCAGTATAATACAATCTGGACTTGACTAGATCTGCACCGAGAACTGTTGAGGTAGAAGTGGAACAGCAGTGTTGACTTGGTTGCGCGCTGAGAAGTGTAACTCTGGCTTGAAAGAAGTGGATCTGAGTTGAACAATAATAGGCAACAATAGGCGCGCAATGCAGTAATTCTCAGCTTGAGCACTTGCCAAATGTTCGGGTTCACGCAAACCTGAAAGCTCGGGACTTGACTTCCAATGACTTAAGAAGACCTAGGGCTGCCAGAAGAACACTGATACAGCCTATGGCTGTACTCTTGTTTTCCAGGACTCCCTAGGTCTGCATCCAACTTCTCAAGTGGCTGGGAGTCAAATCCCGAGCTTTCAGGTTTGGCTTGACCCAAACATTTGGAAAGTGCCCAACACTACTCCCTACTTCTCTAGATCAGAGCTAGGGAACCTTGGCTCTCCAGCTAAAGCTATGGCTGTCCAGGCATGTTGGTAGTTTTGCATCACCTGGAGAGCCAAGGTTCCTACCCCGCTCTAGAGTAAGCTCCTGCCCAGGAGAGAGCAGGTCGACCTACGACTTATCCCATGGTAGAACCCTGGTCACAACACCTAATCCTGTAGTCAGTTTTGTGGTCACCGTCAATTTTTAATCTAATTCGGTGCCCAGAAATAACAGCGGCGGCGGCTGATACTGGAGTCCCAACCTTAATAACTGACTTCACAGACAGCGTCATTACCGACACATTAGAGCTGTGACACGTGTCATTGGCGATTGTACGGCCTCATCTCCTGCGTCAGACTTGTTTAAGACTGTCCAATAAATACAGCCAATCAGAATGATCATTTGATCATTGGGACCGTTTCAGTAATATCAATTGTGGGAAAAGCAAGATGTAGTATATAACGGCTGGCATAGTGTCAGAGAGAACTCATTTCTCAACTTGTGGAGTGAGTTATTGTAAAGAGCCATTTAATGGGGGAAAAAACACATTAACACGTTCTGACCCAGAGAGTACTATTTAGTTCCCACTGCCGCCATACTTTTATGGTGCAGTATTGTTATGGCCACAGGAGTTGCACATGATTGTGCCCTATACCGGGGTAGCTATTCGGTGTTTTGGCTCCAGTGTGGGTGTAGGGTCACTTGGGCATTTGTCATGGTGGCCAGGAGAGATGTTGGAACCCACCCCCGGATAAACAGCACTATCCTTGCGGTTTGAGGTTTTGAATAGGTGTCTCGGTGCAGGTGCAAAAATAATAGACCAGAGTCCAGTAGCTTAACCAGGATAACTTGGTTTACTTGTAAAAACTTCAGTGCAATACAGGATAACACACTCTTGGAAATGCAGGTGCAGGCAAGAGGTAGTAGAAGCAGAGTTGAAACAGCAGGGTAGAATAGGGCCTAGTCAGGGCCCAGTCCATGCAGCATTGTACTCTGCAGGGATAGTGTAGTGAAGAACAGAAGAAGAAGAAGATACATACATATACTCACGTATAGATTCTCTAATGTGACTGCCTTATGCTATACAGTGTTGGCTTACCGTCCTAATAGGGTAGTACGAGGTTCCAGGACACTGTGCTGGGTTGAGCAGACTTTCCGAGACTAACCAGAAGAGCTGTGCGTTACAGTAGGATACGTCGGCCTTCTTAATGCTATTTGTCCTACTGGGGTCAGTACCAAGCTCCAGGTTACTGCCCTGTGTGTTCCTGGCGTGGACAAGGTTTCCTCAGAGGATGTCACTCCTTCTTAGATTTCTAGCACTGCATGCTAGCGATAGTCATTTGCATAAGAAGAAATAGGTCTCTAGGTCCCTGACAAGGGTCCTGACCTAAGCCAGGCTCTGGCTTCATTGCAGCAGGAACTGTGCTCTCTGTCTCCCTCCACCTCTACTAACTAACCAAAGACCAAAGACCCTCCCACCAGGAACTGGCTGCGTGTGGGTAAGAGAGAAGTGATAGCATAGGCAGAAAAGTAAGGGAAACGAGCCTGCATCTGTGATGGGATGAAACATAGCAGGTGACATAAAACTGTTTTTCCCAATACTCCTTCAGCTAAGCATACTACAGTACACAATAAATACAGCGACATCTTGTGGCGAAAACACATAATACAATCTCTTTCATCCCTTCTGTGTGAACCTGAGAGAGTTTCTTTACCCAGGTGTATAAAACATAGTGGCACACCTGTGCTGGTACACTACAATTGCAGTGTGCTATGATAGCTGGAGGCTTAACAATATCCTCCAAGTCTGCTATGTATTAAAGCTTATTAGGCCTTGCCGGTGAAAAAGAAAATTGCAAAAGAAGTATTGCAGTCATGAGATTCTTAGCATAAGTAGTCTACCTAAGTAAAAAAAAAAAAATTAAAAAAAATGCCAAAAATGTGCTATTACCACCTCTATAAGGACCGTTACAGTGAAATTAACCTTACTTTTTTGTTGTTGTTGTTATAGATGAGCGAACCAAACTTCCCGAACCGAGATTCGTTCCAAACTTTGCAAAAAGTTCACTATGATACCAAACCAAACTTTTTGCAAAGTTTGGAACAAGTTTGGAGAGGTGTTGGCTGCACGTCTTTAAAAAAAAAAAAAAAAAAAAAAAGTTTTCTGACCAGTCCGTGCTGCCCTAGTGATTGACTTAGCAGGCTGTCACTCTAGTCTGGGGTGTTGTCCGGTGTCAGCCAGTGATTGGTTGAACAGGATTTTGGCGGCTGCTGGAGACACTGAAGACTGGAGAAGGAGGACACCAGGGAAGCGTGGACAGGTAAGTATAGATGAGCACATTTTTTGAACCGCACTTTAACAGCTAAACACCTGCAATTGTGAACTTTACGTTAAAGTTAAACAAACATGCCGAACCGAACATTAGAAAAGTTCGCTCATCTCTAGTTGTTGTATCTTGACAACTGAAAAATGTGAATAAAAAGTGATTGAAAACTTGTATGTATCCCAAAATGAAGGCAATGTTGTCCTTCAAAAAACAAGCCCCCATGCAGTTCTGTCGACAGAAAAATAAAAAATTGTTTTTTACTTTTCATTTATTTAAAAAATAGAAGGTGTTTTTTTTTTTTTTACACTTTATCATGGGATGGATTTCTTTATACCGTGTTTCCCCAAAAATAAGGCAGTGTCTTATATTATTTTTGCTCCCAAAGATGCACTAGGTCTTATTTTCAGGGGATGTCTTATTTTTTAAATGAAGAATTATTCACGTCACCTGCACAACAGGGACAGAGCGTACAGTATGGTGGCTTCCAGCAACCAGGGGGAGCTTACCCCAGCACACTAGTACAGCACAGCAGGGACAGTGTACAGTATGGTGGCTTCCGTCCACCAGGGGGAGCTCACCACAGCACACTGGTACAGCACAGCAGGGACAGCGTACGGTATGGTGTCTTCTGGCCACCAGGGGGCTCACCACAGCACACTCGTACAGCACAGCAGGGACAGCGTACGTTATGGTGGCAGGCAATGGGATAATGGCAGACTCTGTGCAGGTCTACATCTGGCGGTGGGGGACAATTGATGCCTAGGGTTACAGTTCAGTACGTTTGGGGATCAAGACATTGTAAAGAATTACGACCCAATGGTGAGCCCATGGATCACTGTCCTGGTAAAAGATGGTAGTGCGCTTGGGGAAACCTCCTGAAGATATGGGTGCAGATGTTCAGCTTATAGGTCCCTGACGAAGTCGCATTGTGCGACGCAACGCGTTGGGCATTCCTCTCTCTTGTCCACTCGGCATTGGCTGCGGTACAGGTTGTATTTTTTAGTCCCCTCTGGAGTGGGGCTGGCATTTGTTTGCACTTCAGCCTGTCTGTCTATAGGGGAAGGTGGCAGTTCATTACGCATTTGTGAACCTTATTTTGCACTGTCTGCACTTTGCCTCTACATACAGCAACTGATTATCCCTTTCTTCTCCTTTATTGTGGGAGTTGGGCAGCTTACTGGCTGCTGTTTAGTGGACATAGAATTTTAGTGTTACTTATCATGGCATGCACTAAATGTATTTGTTTTTAAATGTTTTTATGTTTGTTCTGTACTCTAATAAATTTGATTATTTTGATATACTATATTGGGTGTGCTGGTTCAGTACTTTCTCTTTTTCTTTTGACATTCATAGCTCTAATTTAGTACTGTAGCACCCCTTTCTCTCTTTCATTATTGTCTGTGGTGCCCTCCCTCTTTCTCTATACAGCTTATAGGTCCCTCTAGCATTCACATTCAAGGATCGTGCTATGATGACCAAAGATCGAAGGGCACGCTAGGAAGATGATTCCCAGTTTGCCATCACCACCACCGACCTATTAAACTCCAAAGATGCATTCCTTGGATATGGCTTCAGGTTGTTTACACCAGATGTGGACTGGCCAGCCATTCAGGTTAAAGGACTCATTAGTCAAGACAACCTTGTGCCATTTTAGTTCCATTGACTTTTTTTTTTTTTTGGCCCATAAAAGTAATTTTTTGCAATGATGTGGGGACATTAGGGGCATGCTTGTTAGTCTTTGGCTACTGAACCCCAGTAAGCACCAGGTACAGCACATGGTTATGGTGGAGATATGTCTTACTGCAGGTATGTTTTTGCAGAGATACTAAATGTGCCGCCCAACACTCTTGGATCTCTTCCTCATCACTTGCTTTCTGCCACCGTGGGACTTTTTGTTGGATGTCTGTCCATGGTTTATCTTGGTGTACTCTTCACAATATGGTTTGGAACCAGTGCGTCTGTTTTAGAAATAGTGGCATTACATCTCCGTGCCCCAACAATCTGCCCACAGTCAAAGTCACCCAATCCACCACTTTCACCCCAAAATAACAGGAGAGACCTGAAAGCTGACATGGCCACCATGTGGTATCACTTTATTGTTGCCAGACGCCAGCTGTTCCTAATGTAGTGATCATTCATTGTATACAGTATGTTCCGAAAAGATTTGGCTCCCTCCATAATAATGGAGAGGGAGGTAAGTAGATAATTTATCAGATCATTGATATCAAATTGCCAAGGAGGCCTCTGACCATATATTAACAAATAAGACCCAGATGTTTTTAGGGCATGTGTTATACCCTATTACTCATGAGCAAACTTGCCAAACATTTGGATTTGGCCAAACCCGAACGCTCTGCATTTAACTCTCGGTGGCTGGAGACGTTGGATATGGATACAGCCTATGGCCTATGGTTGTATCCATAGTTACCATGACTCCCTATGGTTGCATCAAACTTCTCCAGCCACCAGAACCCAAATGCAGAGTGTTCAGGTTTGACCGAACCCAAATGTTCAGCAAGTTTGCTCATCACTATACCCTATCCTTTGCATTTTGTGGTGTTTCCATAGCACTTTCTTCTACTTCTACTTGCGGTGGCTGCAGACCTACTCTCTATCCTATATATATTGTATGATAGAAAACATTCACGCAGGTTCCATCAACATGCATCAATTTTCTTCTTAATAAAACGATGGACCCCATTACAGGTCAACGTCAAATTATCCCCTTAATCAAAACGCCGGCGTTCATCATCCAATGGATCCAATACTCTGTCATTTCCATTTTTGTTCCCCTATGATATAACATGAGTGGACGACTGTTGGTGAACTCAAGCCTACGGGAAGTAAATTTTCATCAGTTTTGCACATCTGGACGGTAGTTGTATCCTACTCAAATGTCATCAAATTACCAGAGGACCTACTTCGCGGTGGCCTCTTCTGGATATTCCCCTGGGTGAGAATTCTGAAACTTTAACCTCTTTTTGAGTAAGGCCAATGGGTTACTCCTTGACAGGTCCTGTTAGCAATGTGCAGGGGTCTACAGGGGCCCCGTCCTGGTACCATGCACTGCAGGACCAGGACCACGGCTGTGTATTATATGTATTAGAAAGCCTAGAGCCAAGCAAGGATAGGATACTATAACCCAGCACTACTGCTAATCAAATCCTTCAGCGGACTATAGCGCTCCTGGGTACGGCTGCTGAACAGGAAGATTATTTATACGCCGCTCCATAGAGGCAGCTCTCTGCATGGGATTTTTTTTTTATAGCGCCCTAAGGAAGTATCTATTTTTTTGTATAGAAACTGTCTATATAAATGTTCCGCAACTGCAAGTAGATAAATGGTCTCCGGAGCTTCTTCAGATTCAGTATATCCTGGCAGGAGACTACGTACTGTATACTTCAGCATATGGGTCCTATTTGTATGATACCATAGGGCTCATTTAAGGAGAACCTGCTTTGGGAATGGGGGAGGGGGGGTTGTAGTTTTTATTGTTTCTATGGAAATCTCATAGTAATACAGAGATCTATTATGTGCGATCTGTGTTATATTAAGTTTAAAGGTTTACTAGGCAGAATGCTCCAAACTAATGATGGACGTACAGCGTGCCAAATCTATGGTATTTGATGGAGCTACAAGAATGCAGATAACTCGACGGCTTTGAAGTTTGTCTAGCAAAAGAGTCGTATCCAAAAATGGTAGATGAAGTGTCGGATCCTCGGGGTAGGCGGGGACCACAGGAGCCAGAATGACCGCGCTTCACGGCTTCAGGTTTAATGAAGTAAAACGATGAATTTTAATGGTCTCATAAACAACGCGTTTCGAGGCATAAATTGCCCCTTTGTCAAGTAGGAGAGACATAGTGTATCATAGGCAGAGGGTCCTTTATATATATGCCAAAGTATCTGTTTGGCAGGAAATTGTAAAAAAGGTGCCGCCCCCTGGGGTCAGAGGTGACTGAAACAGATCAAATCAAATGCTAACAATATACACTTACACAATACAACATGATTACATTTGTTAAAAGTAAAAAAGACTCTTATGTGCATACAATCACGATTTCTATTATTTAAAATAAAATAAGATAAAAGTGACATCACAGAGGTCCGTATCACATGTTCATTTTTTTGGTGGTGATTTTGAATAAACTTTATTGTGTGCCACTTTTTTCTTTGTTGGTAGAGACATAACTTTATTTATAAGACAAATGATAAAAATCACTTGATCAGTTTTTTTTTTGTGGTTTTGAATAAACTTTATTGTGTGCACTTTTTTCTTTGTTTGTAGGGGCATAACTTTATTTATAAAGCAAATGATAAAAATCACATGATCGTTTTTTTTTTTTGGGGGGGGGGGGTTTGAATAAACTTTATTGTGTGCACTTTTTTCTTTGTTTATAGTGGCATAACTTTATAAAAAAAAAATTAAAACATGTCTAATTAATATAAATATACACGAGGTACATGTGTGCCTATGATAATGGGTAACCATAGATTAAGCTAAATAGGCTAAATGAGCTGGATAGGACTGAGTTAAAACTTTATTATGGATAGGTGGAAGGTGGTGTAAGGTGAAAGGATATTATTATAGGTGAGAGAATATATTAAAGGTTGATTTCCAAAGCTTCATTCAGGCCATTAGGAGACAATGTATCCAGTTTAAAGATCCAAAACATCTCGCATCTCTTTAATTTCTGGAATCGATTCGAAGCATCTGCGGGTATATGATCAATTGGGCAGATTTTGAAACCAGAGAAGTCATTGCTGTGGTGTATGGAAGCGAGTCTTGATACGCTATGTTTCATAAACCCTGTGTTTACATTATGACGATGTTTATTGATTCTTCTTCTCAGGGGCATTATAGTTCTCCCTATATACTGAAGTCCACAGGGGCAGGTGAGTAAGTATACTACAAAATCTGTTGCACAAGTTAAGTGATGTTTTATAGGAAATTTTTCTTTAGTGATTTTACTGGAGAATTGGTTTGTACATATGATGTTCTCACAGCACTTACATCTAGGGTTATCGCATTTGTTGGTTTCATTTATGATGTTAGTATTTTTAGTAGGTATTTTGGTTGGACGTAGTTTACTGGGGGCCAGACAATTTTTAAGGGTTTTTGCCCTACGGTAAATGAACCTTGGAGTACGTGGGATCTCTTTTTTGAGGATAGGATCACACAGTAGAATCTTCCAATGTTTCTTGAAGAGGTCTTCCATTCTTTTATGGTTCGAATTGAAGGTAGTGATAAAAGCTAAATTAAACTGTGTGACTTTATCTTGTTCTACAGTTATTTTCTGTCGTGATAGTTGTAAACACTCTTCTTGCGTAAGATTATTAGTTCTTCTTAGAGCTGAGTCGACTACTTTTGTAGGGTAACCTTTTGCTGCGAATCTATTCCTCAAAGTACCACATTGCGTTTCATAGTCACTATCTTTAGTGCAATTTTTTCAAATTCTCTTAAATTGACTGAAGGGGATGTTGTCCTTCCATTTCTTCAGGTGAGAACTATGATAATCCAAATAACTATTACTGTCTACTTTTTTGAAATGTGTTTTTGTGATGACTTTCTCTTTCTCTGTGCTGAGTTCTAGATCCAAATATTCTACTTGGTCGCGGGAGTACGTGGCCGTGAAGGTGAGTCCCCAGGAGTTCTCGTTTAGGTAAGAAACGAAATTTCTTGCTTCATCGATTGTACCATTCCATATAAGGATGAGGTCATCAATATACCGTTTGAACAGATGTATTTTCGGAAGCCAGATGGGATTGGAATAAATAAAGACTTCTTCAAAGAGGCCCATGTATAAGTTAGCATAGCTTGGGGCGAAACGTGTGCCCATGGCCGTGCCTCGGGTTTGCCTGTAGATTAACCCTTCAAAGTGAAAACTGTTGTGCGTCAAAATGTATAAAATGCTGTCTAGAATAAACTGTCTTTGTTTTTTGGGAATAGTGGGATCTCTATCTAAGAGCTCCGCAATGCACTCAATACCCTTAGTGTGGGGAATATTTGAGTAAAGGGCAGATACATCTAAAGTCACCCAAATATAATTTGAGTGCCATGGAATATTATATAATGTGTTAATAAGGGATGTAGAACCCTTTAAATAAGATTTGAGAGAGATCACATATTTTTGAAGTAAGAGATCTACATAATGGGACAGGTTGCTGCTGACTGACATCACACCTGAAATGATGGGTCTTCCTGGAGGATTTTTCTCATTCTTATGTACCTTTGGTAGGTGGTAGAAGGTCGCTAATGATGGATTATCCGGAATAATGTATTTTTTCTCTTTTTCAGTGAGAATATCGGCTTCAAAGGCTGTATTGACCAAAGACTTTAACTCCATGAGGTAAGTATGGGTAGGGTCTGTGTCTAGTATTTCATAGTACCCTGTATCCGATAAAATATTGGATGCTTCATTCAGGTAATCACAGCGGTTTTGGATGACAATTCCCCCCCCTTTATCCCCACATCTTATAACAATATCTCTATTGTCCATTAGGGTTTTTTTGGCTCTTTTTTCTTTAGCATTGAGATTATGGATGTTATCAGGAGCCATATTTATCTTACGAAGGTCTGACATGACCATTGATGTAAACGTTTCTATATAGTTACCCTTATGGTGTAGAGGATAAAAAGTGGAATCAGGACGTAGACTGGTGTGTATGGGTGGGGGAGATTGTGATGGAGAGATAGGGCTAGGTGCTGGGGTGGATGCTTTGGGAGGAGGGTCTACCATTTGGAAGTGTCTTTTTAGGGTCAATTTTCGGATGAAGAAATTGAGATCTAAAAATAGTTGGAAGTCATCGAATTTGCCTGTAGGGCAAAAGGATAACCCTTTACTGAGTAAAGAGATTTAATCTTTTGCTAGAAGATCTGAAAGATTGAAGATTGTCACCTTTACATTCTGTTCTTCTTTTGGATTTGAGAGTCTAGTGGGTAGTCCTTTTCGTTTTCGCACTCCTCCTCTGGTTCCTCTCTTTGTTTTTTCCTTTTTCCTTTTATTGGTAGGAAAATTTTTTTAATTTTGGTGGCAGGTGGACTTTTCTTTATAGGGTGACAGATCCCCGAAGTGATGGTTGAGGGTAGCGGTAAAAAAGATACTGAGGGATTGCTAAATGTAGGATTGTTAGCGGAATTGATGTCGGGATAGGTATCCGATAATATATGTACTCCTGGATCTAATCCAGGGACTGAAGGTAAATGGTCAGCAGGTGAGGTCTGGTGGATAGTGAGGAGGGAATCCTCAAGGGAAAGGGGAATGGTAGGATGGTTATGTGCATATGGAGAAACCAGGTGATCTGGTGGTAGGATGATCTGGTGAGTGGTGACTCTGGGAATGCTATTGAACTGAGTGGGAGGGAGATTCAAAGGTCCAAACTGGGTTGGATCTAGTTCAGGAAAATTGTTGATCAATAAATGAGCAGTGGCACTGTTGGTGGACTGGAGGGGTGTGGTGGGCGGAGTCCTATAGGGAGTTGCAGAGTCTGACTGAGTGTTTTGAGATGATGGATGGAACGGGCAATTACTGTGTTACTGTGTTGTAGTAATTCCTGTGTGCTGTTGAAGTGATCCTCAACAGCTGACTGCGAAGAGGATGTGGGACATTTTAGAATAGGTTTTCTATTGGTGTTAATGAAGATGTTGCTTCTATTGGTCTTAGTTGAGGCTGATTTATGATTAGAATTGGATTTATGACTTTTGTTAGTAGTAAAAGTATTAGGTTATTTTTGTTTGGTTGAGAGATCAGCAGGTTTATTGGTGAGGGGTATAGTGTTTGGTGGTTTAAGCCAAAACTTAATGTTACCGTCTTTAAAATCAGTTCTATCTCTGGTGAGTTTTCCAGTTTTTTTCTCTCGAATTTCTTTTTCATATGCAAGGACTTTGCTAGTAACAGCACGGTCATGTTTAGTAAAATGGGGGTGGTCACGGTATGTATTGAGGTCAGCATATAGTGAGGTGATATTTAGACCTAATTCATGACAAAGAGCCGTCCTCTTAGCGAGGAGTTTATCCATCATGCCCCTAGCGCATAAAAGCATATAGTTATCCCATTCTTGGGAAAACACAATGTCCTCTTTAAAAGTACATTCCTGGCGTAGTCTTAGTCCCCTGGGGACCAGATTTTCTCTTAGGTAAATTTCTAAAAACATAGCGTCCAGATGATGTTGGACTTCATCTTCATCTTTCATAGTCTGTTCAAGTTTGTGAAATAAATTCAGAAGTATATTTGGATCAATATCATGTTGGATGATATTACCTTGTGATGTATCTGGATCTCTTACCACTCCATGATCAATTGTGAGCTGAGCTACGAGGTTCCTTCTTTGCTCGAGTCTATAGGAGTAGTATTCCATGATTGGGTAAAAATAGACACTTTTAGTCGGTGGGAACAAGAGGTGACCCAAGGCAGCCCGTTGGGTAACTGTAAGTTACCGTGCGTCGTCCTGTTGCTATGACACCAAATAGACAGCAGTCCGCGGTTTTGAGTAGGGCTAAAAAAGTGGAAAGGGCGCCATAGGGTGATAACGTAAACAACAGATTGTAGGTCGAACAAGCTGATAATAAAACTGCTCACCTGATGGTGTTGTGCTAAGAACACCTGTATCAGTGAAGAGAGAGGTAGTAGCAGTAGCAGCCAGGCTCCAAGGGTAGATGCCAAGATCCCAAGCCAGGAGATCAGGGAATGGAGAATGGTAGATGAAGTGTCGGATCCTCGGGGTAGACGGGGACCACAGGAGCCAGAATGACGGCGCTTCACGGCTTCAGGTTTAATGAAGTAAAACGATGAATTTTAATGGTCTCCTAAACAACGCGTTTCAAGGCATAAATTGCCGCTTTGTCAAGTTGGAGAGACATAGTGTATCATAGGCAGAGGGTCCTTTATATATATGCCAAAGTATCTGTTTGGCAGGAAATTGTAAAAAAGGTGCCGCCCCCTGGGGTCAGAGGTGACTGAAACAGATCAAATCAAATGCTAACAATATACACTTGAATACAACATGATTACATTTGTTAAAAGTAAAAAAGACTCTTATGTGCATACAATCACGATTTCTATTATTTAAAATAAAATAAGATAAAAGTGACATCACAGAGGTCCGTATCACATGTTCATTTTTTTGGTGGTGATTTTGAATAAACTTTATTGTGTGCCACTTTTTTCTTTGTTGGTAGAGACATAACTTTATTTATAAGACAAATGATAAAAATCACTTGATCAGTTTTTTTTGTTTTTTTTTTTGTGGTTTTGAATAAACTTTATTGTGTGCACTTTTTTCTTTGTAGGGGCATAACTTTATTTATAAAACAAATGATAAAAATCACATGATCGTTTTTTTTTTGTTTTTTTTTGGGGGGGGGGGTTTGAATAAACTTTATTGTGTGCACTTTTTTCTTTGTTTATGTGCACTTTTTTCTTTGTTTATAGTGGCATAACTTTATAAAAAAAAATTAAAACATGTCTAATTAATATAAATATACATGAGGTACATGTGTGCCTATGATAATGGGTAACCATAGATTAAGCTAAATAGGCTAAATGAGCTGGATAGGACTGAGTTAAAACTTTATTATGGATAGGTGGAAGGTGGTGTAAGGTGAAAGGATATTATGGCTGAGAGAATATATTAAAGGTTGATTTCGAAAGCTTCATTCAGGCCATTAGGAGAATGAACTATGAAATACTAGACACAGACCCTACCCATACTTACCTCATGGAGTTAAAGTCTTTGGTCAATACAGCCTTTGAAGCCGATATTCTCACTGAAAAAGAGAAAAAATACATTATTCCGGATAATCCATCATTAGCGACCTTCTACCACCTACCAAAGGTACATAAGAATGAGAAAAATCCTCCAGGAAGACCCATCATTTCAGGTGTGATGTCAGTCAGCAGCAACCTGTCCCATTATGTAGATCTCTTACTTCAAAAATATGTGATCTCTCTCAAATCTTATTTAAAGGGTTCTACATCCCTTATTAACACATTATATAATATTCCATGGCACTCAAATTATATTTGGGTGACTTTAGATGTATCTGCCCTTTACTCAAATATTCCCCACACTAAGGGTATTGAGTGCATTGCGGAGCTCTTAGATAGAGATCCCACTATTCCCAAAAAACAAAGACAGTTTATTCTAGACAGCATTTTATACATTTTGACGCACAACAGTTTTCACTTTGAAGGGTTAATCTACAGGCAAACCCGAGGCACGGCCATGGGCACACGTTTCGCCCCAAGCTATGCTAACTTATACATGGGCCTCTTTGAAGAAGTCTTTATTTATTCCAATCCCATCTGGCTTCCGAAAATACATCTGTTCAAACGGTATATTGATGACCTCATCCTTATATGGAATGGTACAATCGATGAAGCAAGAAATTTCGTATCTTACCTAAACGAGAACTCCTGGGGACTCACCTTCACGGCCACGTACTCCCGCGACCAAGTAGAATATTTGGATCTAGAACTCAGCACAGAGAAAGAGAAAGTCATCACAAAAACACATTTCAAAAAAGTAGACAGTAATAGTTATTTGGATTATCATAGTTCTCACCTGAAGAAATGGAAGGACAACATCCCCTTCAGTCAATTTAAGAGAATGCGAAAAAATTGCACTAAAGATAGTGACTATGAAACGCAATGTGGTATTTTGAGGAATAGATTCGCAGCAAAAGGTTACCCTACAAAAGTAGTCGACTCAGCTCTAAGAAGAACTAATAATCTTACGCAAGAAGAGTGTTTACAACTATCACGACAGAAAATAACTGTAGAACAAGATAAAGTCAAACAGTTTAATTTAGCTTTTATCACTACCTTCAATTCGAACCATAAAAGAATGGAAGACCTCTTCAAGAAACATTGGAAGATTCTACTGTGTGATCCTATCCTCAGAAAAGAGATCCCACGTACTCCAAGGTTCATTTACCGTAGGGCAAAAACCCTTAAAAATTGTCTGGCCCCCAGTAAACTACGTCCAACCAAAATACCTACTAAAAATACTAACATCATAAATGAAACCAACAAATGCGATAACCCTAGATGTAAGTGCTGTGAGAACATCGTATGTACAAACCAATTCTCCAGTAAAATCACTAAAGAAAAATTTCCTATAAAACATCACTTAACTTGTGCAACAGATTTTGTAGTATACTTACTCACCTGCCCCTGTGGACTTCAGTATATAGGGAGAACTATAATGCCCCTGAGAACAAGAATCAATAAACATCGTCATAATGTAAACACAGGGTTTATGAAACATAGCGTATCAAGACTCGCTTCCATACACCACAGCAATGACTTCTCTGGTTTCAAAATCTGCCCAATTGATCATATACCCGCAGATGCTTCGAATCGATTCCAGAAATTAAAGAGATGCGAGATGTTTTGGATCTTTAAACTGGATACATTGTCTCCTAATGGCCTGAATGAAGCTTTCGAAATCAACCTTTAATATATTCTCTCACCTATAATAATATCCTTTCACCTTCCACCACCTTCCACCTATCCATAATAAAGTTTTAACTCAGTCCTATCCAGCTCATTTAGCCTATTTAGCTTAATCTATGGTTACCCATTATCATAGGCACACATGTACCTCATGTATATTTATATTAATTAGACATGTTTTAATTTTTTTTTATAAAGTTATGCCACTATAAACAAAGAAAAAAGTGCACATAAACAAAGAAAAAAGTGCACACAATAAAGTTTATTCAAACCCCCCCCCCCAAAAAAAACAAAAAAAAAACGAAAAAAAAACGATCATGTGATTTTTATCATTTGCTTTATAAATAAAGTTATGCCCCTACAAACAAAGAAAAAAGTGCACACAATAAAGTTTATTCAAAACCACAAAAAAAACAAAAACTGATCAAGTGATTTTTATCATTTGTCTTATAAATAAAGTTATGTCTCTACCAACAAAGAAAAAAGTGACACACAATAAAGTTTATTCAAAATCACCACCAAAAAAATGAACATGTGATACGGACCTCTGTGATGTCACTTTTATCTTATTTTATTTTAAATAATAGAAATCGTGATTGTATGCACATAAGAGTCTTTTTTACTTTTAACAAATGTAATCATGTTGTATTCAAGTGTATATTGTTAGCATTTGATTTGATCTGTTTCAGTCACCTCTGACCCCAGGGGGCGGCACCTTTTTTACAATTTCCTGCCAAACAGATACTTTGGCATATATATAAAGGACCCTCTGCCTATGATACACTATGTCTCTCCTACTTGACAAAGGGGCAATTTATGCCTCGAAACGCGTTGTTTATGAGACCATTAAAATTCATCGTTTTACTTCATTAAACCTGAAGCCGTGAAGCGCGGTCATTCTGGCTCCTGTGGTCCCCGCCTACCCCGAGGATCCGACACTTCATCTACCATTCTCCATTCCCTGATCTCCTGGCTTGGGATCTTGGCATCTACCCTTGGAGCCTGGCTGCTACGGCTACTACCTCTCTCTTCACTGATACAGGTGTTCTTAGCACAACACCATCAGGTGAGCAGTTTTATTATCAGCTTGTTCGACCTACAATCTGTTGTTTACGTTATCACCCTATGGCGCCCTTTCCACTTTTTTAGCCCGTATCCAAAAAGGGGTCATAATTGTGCCAGATGTGTGAGGTGTAAGTCCAGGCTGTACTATACAGTAAGGCACGGACAGATGGTGCTCACACTGGGCGGTCGGGTGTCCAGTGAGTTCCATGCATAAGCTCTTTTAGGATTATACCCGGCCACCCAACATGCACAGCGTCTCCAGCATGGGAATGAGCTAGAGAGCAGCCTGCCCCATCTGTGTACTGTGGTTCCCAAGAGGCTCAGCCTCTGCTTTACCTCTACTGTGGTGTGTACCCGACCGGTCACGTGTTAGATGGTACTGTGTGACGCCACTTCTGTGGTGGTTGGTCGGTGAAGTATAGCTCAGCCAGATGGTAGGTTGTTGTGACGCCAGTGCTAACTTAGCACACAGGTATGGAGGCACACCTGCTTTTAGTTCTTTGTGGCTGGCTATACCCTTCCCCTATGGTTGGTAACCTGCCGGGTGGTGATGGGTCCTTGGGCACTTATCACGGTGGTCCAGAGTGAACATGTGACACCCCCGGACTGTTGGTACCGCCACCCACAGAAAGGGGAGTTGACCCAAGGATGCTGTAGGTGCTGTGTAGGTGCTTGTGCAATAACCACTGAGTCCCAGTATAATAAACAAACTCTACTTTACTGAAGAAACACTTTAGCATACAAGCAGACAATAGACTTTTGACTTGACTGGACTAGATCTGCGCTGAGAACTGTAGAGGTAGAATAGCAGTTGAGAGTCCCAACCCAATGCAGTACTGTGCTCTGCCAGAACTTTAGAAGTAGAATACTTGAGATTACTTGAAAGAAAAGGAATACTTGTGCCCGTGTTTCGACCTTTGTCGCTATACCACCTTTTGCCTTGCAGTGTCGGGTGTTGTCCTGACAAGGTGACACAAGCCCCAGTCCTTGTTACCTGAATTGAGCAAGGTGTCCAAAGTTATCTGGTTTTACCTGCGCTGTGTGATAGAGTACGTAGGCTCTTAGCTGCTTTGCTCTAACCCGATCAGCTCTTTAGGATACTGTCCTGCACTGTGTTCAAGTTGTTCATGGCGTGGGTTGGGGTGATTCCTGACTTGTCCTCTCTATTGGTGTTTAGCACTTCATTATAGGTAGAAGTGTTGCTTTGAAGAAAAGAGTCTGTGTTCCCATGAGCGTCCGTCTACTAACATACTCCAGACTAGACTATCTCGGACTGACTACATGTGAGACTACACTTCCTCTCCCCATGTGACAACTTCCTACAGGATGTGTAAAAGCTCCTGTGAGTGGTGGAGAAGAGAGTGCGAAGAGAAAGGAGGATAGAGATAGGTGAAAAAAGAGAATAGCTCTCATTGGTGTGCAGATCATAAACAAACAATAACCTTTTGTTCACTATAGCTGTGCAATGTACAGACATAAATATACATACTAACAACACCTAGTGGCAATGCGCAGACATGACTTTAATACCACTTGACTTTGAGTTACAGGCTTTTGCGAGGGGTGTTCAAAGTAGCAACACCCGTGGGACATCACACTACAACTTAGAGCCCTATTACACCAAACGATTATCATCTGTACTTGGCTGATTACTGGCCGTTACGGTCGATAATCGTAACATGGTGTTGGCTGATCATGGTCTTTCAACAGGTTGAAAAATCACGATAACTTCAATACTCAGCCCGAACGATCTAAGGATTGATCCTGCCTGTAGAAACGCACATTCCCTCCCTGACTCTTAAAGGGCCAGTATGTGCATCTCAGCCCTTCTTCCCCCAGTCACCTCCCATCACCAGGGACGACAGGCAGCTATATCCTTCAGGTTTCCAGAGTTTTGGGGGCGCATGCATCATTGGGTTTGATTATTTCATTATTTCATTTTTTTACGCTCAGAGGGGACGTGGTTTCATATTAGCTAGTTTGTTAGTGAGATTTATTATGTGGGATTTTTCAGTTTTAGTGCAAAAAATTGTGCAGCAGTACCTCACTGCTACCCTGGCGTAGTTTTTTTTTTTTTTAGCAAAGATGTTTTAGCCAAAAAATTGTGCAAGATTTATCAAGACACTTGCGCCTAATTATTATTTTGGCACAGCAACCATAACATTTTGCAGTCTGTAAAGGTACCGGCTGCTCCGAAAAATTGTGCAGATGAAGCATCTTCCCCTTAGTGTTCCAGAAAGGATATTCCTCACCTGTGTTTCCTCAGCATGAATGACCTTGGCTTGTTTCCTTGACCTTGACCCTGCTGCCTCCTTGCACTGTGTTGTATCTCCTGATCCAGACTACAAATCTGGGCTTTCTACCCTGACTTTTTTGGCTTTCAGCCAAAGACCATGCCGCCATTTAGCGGCTGTAGTGATGTCCGGCCTGTGCCGCATGTCTCAAGTCCTGTCCCATAACAGGAAGAGGCCGGACATGGGGGGACTGGAGCTGCGGGATACAGGCGGCAGCGATGGATGGTAAGTGGATGTTATTGTTTTCTCCCACCTTCCTTCTGATGTAGCCGGGGCCTTGCCAACCCCGGCCGATCGGCATTAGGTGTTTGTGGTTTGCAATCAGATGCTGGGACTTCTGATCCCATAAGTATCCTCCACTTGTGTTTATTCGTTGCCTGCGATAGAGCCTAGTTTACTAGGGTGTCTTGGCCTAGCAATTGTTCCTGCATTTATTTCCTGGCATTTGGACTTTCTGGCTTTGACTTTTGACCTTGACTCTGGACACGTTCTTGTCCTGCCTTGCTAGTGTGTGTTTTGACCCTGATCTAGTGTTTTTTGCCAGTTTGTCTTGTTCCTTGTTTACTTACTTAAGTTAGGGACTGACGCCCAGTTGTCCACTGCTGCTTGGGGCAGTTGAGGAAAGTAGGCCGGGACAGCATGGTGGGTGCCAGCCTCGCCTTCTGAAAGCCGTCACTTATACTCATTGTTTCCACATAATGCAATGTAAAAGCAAACAAAAAGAAAATCAGGTGCTGGATGAAACAGAAAAAAAAACAAAGCTGCACAATTTTGTAATTTTTTTTTTTGTCTTTTTGTGCGTTTTGTTCACAAATTTTGTACAGGGTTTTGATTAGGTAACATTGTAAAACTAGCATGATAGCCCATATTCTGCAGGTCCGAATGGGAAGATGACTAACATGATGGCAGCCAGTGTTACCTGCATATGCGGCTGAGCCCTTAAAGGGGATATTCTTATCTTCTAAAGTTTTAATATTTGAAAAATATTGGAAAAGTAAGGAATTTTGCAAATGGTTTTTTATTGGCAAAATTGCTTACTTTAGCATTGCCACTCTGTGAGAGGTGGCTGGGCTGTGACATGCAAAGAATCTAGTGATGAGAATATTCCTTTAAAGGGGTTCTCCGGCATTAGAAAAACATGTCCGCTTTCTTCGAGAGACAGCATCGCTCCAGGTCAGGTGCGGTTTGCAATTAAGCTCCATTCACCTCAATGGAACCAAGTTGCAAAACCTGCACCCAAACTGGAGACGAGAGCGGTGCGGTCTCTGGAAGAAGGTGGCCATGTTATTCTTATGCTGGAGAACCCCTTTAGGTTTTTCTGCTAGGAAATTGCAGCAGGCTATACATTTTTATTTTTTTTTTATTTTTTATAGTAGTAGTTTTTTCTCAAATAAATTTGAGAAAAAAAACTCTGGGGAAAATAAATCCCATTTATATAAATATTGCCTATTTTTTTCCTTACAATTTCCCTTAAACAGCACCTGTCATTATAAATAACTTTTCACAAACTATCAGGTATGTCAAAAGTTATTAATCACTGCTGAGATCACCCGATGCAATCCGGAGATACAGCTGGGGATAGAGCGCAGCAGCAATGTGATCCACTCCCCGGCAGCTCATTAATTCCAACACTTAGCCTTATAGCCTGTGTAGGGATCTTCCCGGGGGATGGTGTGTTTGGACACAGTTCAGGCAGCAAACTTGGGCTCATAAAACAGCTTTGGGTGTTTATTTGTAGCATAAACAGTCCAGTAACATAAATACAGCAACACCGTGCAGTGAGAATAAACAAAACAAAAAGTCCTGCCCGTCTGGGCGCTTACTAATACAGCAGGTTACCTCTCTGGCACTTCAGTGATCAGTATTGCGGGGTGTGAACAGGCCCCAGCAGCGGCTGTCTTCCCAGCTCTCACCAAACAGCATGCAGGCTGTTCACTCCTGGCTGAGAGAGAGACCTGTACACTGAGCACAGCTTTTGCCTTCTCAGGCTGATTGGGATCAGAGCTCACCTGATCCCAAAACCCACACTGGATCGAGGGGGAGGGAATGGCAAGTCCCACTACCAAAACCTACCTGCCATTCCATGTAAGTCCAGGCCCGGCAATAATAAATAATAGCTCAGCAGCATAACACTGCTGAGCACAGATGCCTCCTGGACTCACCATCTCACACTGTGTATCAACCTGGGTGAGATGTACATCCCCTCGAGCACTTTACCAGTGACATGTCCACATATCCCCCCCCTCTTCTTCAGACCGGAGGGCTGAGCGTATTGTCCCCACAGGCCGTGTACCCTTGATAGGGCGTCAGCATTTGCCTGTAATTTCCCTGGCCGGTGTTCCACAGTGAAATTAAAGTTTTGTAGGGACAGAAACCACCTAGTCACCCTTGCATTCTTCTCCTTGTTTATTTTCATCCATGTTAGGGGGGCATGGTCTGTCACTAACTTAAACCTCCTGCCTAGTAGGTAGTACCTCAGGGATTCTAGGGCCCACTTCACTGCCAGACATTCTCGCTCAACTATGGCGTAGTTTTTCTCGGCCGGGGATAGTTTCCTGCTTAAGTACATCACCGGGTGCTCCTCGCCATTCACGACCTGTGAGAGGACGGCACCTAACCCTGTGTTAGAGGCGTCTGTCTGTACCAAAAACTCTCGCCTAAAGTCAGGGGTAACTAGCACAGGCTGTTGGCACAGGGCAGACTTGAGGCTTTGAAAAGCCTTCTCGGCCTCTGGAGTCCATGTCACCATTGCGGACTTCGCACCCTTTGTCAGGTCAGTTAGTGGGGCTGCAACTGAGGCAAAATTTTGCACAAACCTACGGTAATAGCCCGTAATACCCAGGAAAGCTCTGACCTGTTTCTTTGTGAGGGGTTGAGGCCAATTCTGTATTGCCTCGATTTTATTTAGTTGTGGTTTCACTAACCCCCTCCCAATAATGTAGCCCAAGTATTTGGCCTCTTGCGCCCTCTGGAGGTGTTCCCTTACTAGGGGCATTACAGTGGCTATACGGTCCTGCATTTGTGCTACATGCTCTATAACACTCTTGTATGGGGTGGACTCACTTTCCCATGTCTCTTTCGCTATATCCAATAAACCCCTAGGGTGACGACCATAGACTAATTCGAAGGGAGAGAACCCTGTGGACGCTTGGGGTACTTCCCTAATAGAAAACATCAGATAAGGTAGTAAGTGATCCCAATCACGACCATCCTTTTCCACCACTTTTTTTAACATATGTTTCAGGGTTTTATTAAACCTCTCCACTAACCCGTCTGTCTGTGGGTGATATACAGAGGTACGTAGGTGTGAGATTTTAAACAGTTTGCATAGCTCTTTCATCACCTTTGACACAAATGGTGTACCTTGGTCAGTCAAGATTTCCTTGGGGATCCCCACCCTGGAAAACATATAAAACAATTCCCGTGCAATTGTTTTAGAGGTAGTGTTTCTTAGGGGTACAGCCTCAGGATAGCGGGTCGCGTAGTCTAACACCACTAGAATGTACTGGTGTCCCCTAGCCGACTTTACAATGGGACCCACCAAGTCCATTGCGATCCGGTCAAAAGGTACCTCTATGATGGGGAGTGGGACCAAAGGACTGCGAAAATGCGACACTGGAGCGCTAAGCTGACATGTGGGGCACGACTCACAGTATTTTTTTATGTCAGCATAAATCGCAGGCCAATAAAACCTCTGGAGGACTCTCTCCTGTGTTTTATCTGTCCCCAAGTGTCCCCCAAGGACATGATTATGGGCCATGTCGAGTACCTGACGCCGGTACGACTTAGGCACCAGAAGCTGTTCCACCACCTCATCATTAATTTTAGTGACTCTGTAGTAGAGATCATTTGTCATAGAAAAATGTGGAAATTTTTTCTCAGCTTCTGGTTCCTGAGGTACCCCATTCATAACAGTGACCTGCTCTCTCGCATTTTTGAGAGTGGGGTCCTGTAATTGTGCAGTACCAAAATTATCCCTAGACACCTCTAAGTCTGGAACATTTTGCGCAGTGGGAGGAGCCTCTTCCTCACCAGCCAGGACCTGCAAAGGAAAAGCATCATATTCCTCCTGTACATTTTTATCATTTACCGTGGGTAATGCAATAGACTTAGGGGTCTCCTCACTCCTTTCAGGGGATTGTTGTTTTCCCCATAGAGCCCAGAACAAAGGAAAATCACGCCCCAATATAACATTATGCATAAGGTTTTTAACCACACCCACTTCATATTGTACAGCACCTAGTTCAGTCCCGACATTAGCCCGTACTATAGGGTAAACCTTTGTATCGCCATGTATGCATACCACACTCATATGTCTTGCTGGCACAAAGTCCCCAGTCACCAGGCTGGCATGCACCAGGGTGACAAGGCTTCCTGAGTCCAGCAACGCTTTAACAGGAAAGTCATTTACAGAAATGTTGCAGACTTGTGGTTCAGTCTCTAGTCCAGTGACTGCAACAAAAGACGGCTCCGCAAATAGCGACTGACGCCGGCTAGCGTCACACTCCATGGGCTCAGAGGTAAGAGGGCAATGGGCAGACATATGTCCCGTCTCGTGGCATCTCCAGCACTGGATAGGGCCTGGTCTCCTTGGCAGGGAGTCCTTTTTAGGGCCACTTAGCCACCGGGGTCCCCCACCAGTCTTTTGCCCCTGAGACACCTCCTGAGCGCTCTTCCCTCTATCAGCACCCCTCCACACTCCCCCAATAGATGGAAGTCTCTTACCAGATGATGGCACAGATCTGGCACTCCGGGGAGGTGACGGTGCTGCAGGAACATCACGGAGGTAGTCCTCGGTCGCCTGGAACCTCTCCACAAGGCTGACGAGTTCGTCGGCACTCCTAGGGTCGCCTTGTCCCACCCAGCGTTGTAGATCAGCAGGAAGGGCACGGAGGTAGCGATCCATCACGACCCTCTCTAGGATCTGGGCAGGAGTAGAGGTGTCTGGCTCCAACCATTTTCTTGCCAGATGAATCAGGTCGTACATCTGGGACCTCGCTGACTTGTCCAGACTGTAGCTCCAGTTGCGGACCCTCCGGGCACGGACAGCAGCAGTAACTCCTAGTCGGGCGAGTATCTCTGCTCTTAGCCGAGGATAGTCCTTGACCTCTTGCTCACTGAGGTCATAATAGGCCTTTTGAGGTTCGCCTGTTAAATAGGGAGCAATGACCTCTGCCCACTCAGTGGAGGGTAACTTTTCTCGCTCAGCCACACGCTCAAAGACAGTTAAGTAGGCCTCAACATCGTCATCAGCAGTCATCTTTTGCAGCGCACGCTGCACAGCTCTTCTCACAGACAAAGTCTCTGGCGCGGCTGCTGCCACCAGCTGGGGATTAGCACCTGCAGACGCCTCTTGCTTTGCTATCAGGTGCTCAATAAGTCTCTGTTGTTGAGCCATTGCTTGCTGATGTGCAGCCATTGTCTGTTCATGGCGCAGATTAGCGGCTGCCTGATCCTGTTTAGCGGCTGCCTGAGCCTGTTGTTGTGCGGCCAGTGCCTGTTGTTGTGCGGCCAATGCTTGCTCATGGCGTAGGTTAGCGTCTGTCAGAGCCTGTTGTTGCTGCATATTCACTTGCATTAACTGCTTCATCATCTCCTCCATGTTGCTTGACTGTTTTTGGAGTGAAGCCGCAGCCTTCACCCAGGACATAAGCAGCTGTAGCCAAGTTGATGCACACCGTTGCCCCTAGCAACCGTTTTGCCCGCTCCGCAGCACCAATTGTAGGGATCTTCCCGGGGGATGGTGTGTTTGGACACAGTTCAGGCAGCAAACTTGGGCTCATAAAACAGCTTTGGGTGTTTATTTGTAGCATAAACAGTCCAGTAACATAAATACAGCAACACCGTGCAGTGAGAATAAACAAAACAAAAAGTCCTGCCCGTCTGGGCGCTTACTAATACAGCAGGTTACCTCTCTGGCACTTCAGTGATCAGTATTGCGGGGTGTGAACAGGCCCCAGCAGCGGCTGTCTTCCCAGCTCTCACCAAACAGCATGCAGGCTGTTCACTCCTGGCTGAGAGAGAGACCTGTACACTGAGCACAGCTTTTGCCTTCTCAGGCTGATTGGGATCAGAGCTCACCTGATCCCAAAACCCACACTGGATCGAGGGGGAGGGAATGGCAAGTCCCACTACCAAAACCTACCTGCCATTCCATGTAAGTCCAGGCCCGGCAATAATAAATAATAGCTCAGCAGCATAACACTGCTGAGCACAGATGCCTCCTGGACTCACCATCTCACACTGTGTATCAACCTGGGTGAGATGTACATCCCCTCGAGCACTTTACCAGTGACATGTCCACACCTGTAATGGGGGAAAAGTGTCAGAATTAGCAGGCGGCTGGGGAGTGAATGGCACTGACACCACGCTCTATCCCCGGCTCTATCTTCGGCTCTATCTTCGTACCACAATGGGTCTTAGCAGTGATCAATAACTTTTGACATGTCTGATGATGTATCAAAACGTGTTAATAATGAAAGTGACTCTATATGGTTCCAATTAGTTTCATTAAATAGATTTGCATATAAGTAAAGTAACAACTAAGGCAAACATAGCCCAGATATAGAGAAATTTGAGTGTATATACAGTATAGGGTTCCACAGTATTTTCAATTTGTATAAATGCGGAGGACCCACGTAACAAGAAGATACCATACAGAGTATTTTAAGGGCCTTAGTACAGGGGACAATCAGAAAAGCATCAGTAGCCAAGCAGTGAGAGTAGCCATAAGGACGGACACCAGTGCCAGGGAACTCAATATGCCTTGTAACTGAAAGCATTGGATCCACGGACCCGACCAAGTGTCCCCTTCCCCCCTAAAGTCGGCCAATTGTTAATTCCTGTAATAAACGTTATGACCCTGACCCTCGGGGTAAGCGCAGAGGACAATGGGAACAGTGAGGACCCCTTTAAAAGCAATTAAAGTGAGGATTTCCTATTAATGGAATAAGAAGTCCCGGGTCTGTGACCAATCCCGATTTAAAGGCGAAGCCTTTCCATGAAGAGAACAGGGGGAGAAGGGGGAGATATTCAAGCTATCATCACGCTGGGCAAGCCAACCCTGGGAGAAGTCATATAGATCATGAGGTCATTGGCAAACTAAGAAAGTTTATATTCCTGTTGTCCTATGGGCACTCCCCGAATGGAATCATTCTGCCTAGGAGCATTGGCTAAAGAATCACTAAGATGTATAGGAAGGAAGAAAGGGGACACCCTGACGGGTGGCGTTGGACCCGCAGTAACCCGCACTGTGGGACTAGAGTATAAGGCCAATATTTTGTCTACCATCTTGGGGTGCCAGTCCAATGACACAGAAGGTCGCTGCCAGGAACCCTCAGTGCAACCTCCTAAAAGCCTTCTCAGCGTAGACGGACAGGAGGCAGAGGGTTCTCCCGAGCAACGAGCCTTTTTTTCAACCTACGTACGGCTTTAGAGAGGACAGAGGACCTACCTGTCAAAGAGTATATATATATAAGATATATACAGTATATAACTCCAGTACGGGATAGCAATAAACCTCGGTACATAGGAACTAATATAAAATGCAGCAACAAAACAGCATAAGCAGAAATGACTTTAAGTGCCTGCCATGCTCGGGTGGTCTTCTCCTTTTCTTTGTGGCTTAGGTGCAACATGCTGCCATCTCTCCCCAGGTGGAGATACAAGGAGGGTACACACTGTAGGCCGATCTGAACGGGAGATCTTTGATACTTAAAAAGCTCCGAGAAACTCTGGAAGGTTCCCCAGAGACCGAAATGGGGCCGATTTGCCGTCCTTCTCGGCGAATAGCTGAAAAGGGTCTCCTCATCTATACATAATGTCCCGTTCCCGCAGAGCTGATGACAGCGACTTCACAAAGCTGTAGTGTGCACCTGGCTAAATCCGTCCGGATAAGCAAGCGGTTTCCTGTGTAAGACAGTTCCGTAGATCCTTGCGCCATTTTCAGAATAAATTCTTTCTCTTTGAAGACTTGAATGCCACACATGATATATTGTGGACGGAGCTCTAGTTGCTCGATCGTGCTGGAGAGGCCGCCAAGGCTGGGGATGCTGGATCGTGCTGGAGAGGCCGCCAAGGCTGGGGATGCTGGATCGTGCTGGAGAGGCCGCCAAGGCTGGGGATGCTGGATGATGCTGGAGAGGCCGCCAAGACTGGGGATGCTGGATCGTGCTGGAGAGGCTGCCAAGACTGGGGATGCTGGATCATTCTGGAGAGGCCGCCAAGGCTGGGGATGCTGGATCATGCTGGAGAGGCCGCCAAGGCTGGGGATGCTGGATCGTGCTGGAGAGGCCGCCAAGGCTGGGGATGCTGAATCTTGCCGAAGAGGCCGCCAAGGCTGGGGATGCTGGATCGTGCTGGAGAGGCCCCCAAGGCTGGGGATGCTGGATCGTGCTGGAGAGGTCGACAAGGCTGGGGATGCCGGATCGTGCTGGAGAGGCCGCCAAGGCTGGGGATGCCGGATCGTGCTGGAGAGGCCGCCAAGGCTGGGGATGCTGGATCGTGCTGGAGAGGCCGCCAAGGCTGGGGATGCTGGATCGTGCTGGAGAGGCCGCCAAGGCTGGGGATGCTGGATCGTGCTGGAGAGGCCACCAAGGCTGGGGATGCTGGATTGTGCTAAAGAGGCCACCAAGGCTGGGGATGCTGGATCGTGCTGGAGAGGTCGACAAGGCTGGGGATGCCGGATCGTGCTGGAGAGGCCGCCAAGGCTGGGGATGCCGGATCGTGCTGGAGAGGCCGCCAAGGCTGGGGATGCTGGATCATGCTGGAGAGGCCGCCAAGGCTGGGGATGCTGGATGATGCTGGAGAGGCCCCCAAGGCTGGGGATGCTGGATGATGCTGGAGAGGCCGCCAAGACTGGGGATGCTGGATCGTGCTGGAGAGGCCGCCAAGGCTGGGGATGCTGGATCGTACTGGAGAGGCCGCCAAGGCTGGGGATGCTGGATCTTGCCGGAGAGGCCGCCAAGGCTGGGGATGCTGGATCGTGCTGGAGAGGCCCCCAAGGCTGGGGATGCTGGATCGTGCTGGAGAGGTCGACAAGGCTGGGGATGCCGGATCGTGCTGGAGAAGCTGCCAAGGCTGGGGATGCCGGATCGTGCTGGAGAGGCCGCCAAGGCTGGGGATGCTGGATCATGCTGGAGAGGCCGCCAAGGCTGGGGATGCTGGATCGTGCTGGAGAGGCCGCCAAGGCTGGGGATGCTGGATCGTGCTGGAGAGGCCGCCAAGGCTGGGGATGCTGGATTGTGCTAAAGAGGCCACCAAGGCTGGGGATGCTGGATCGTGCTGAAGGGGCCCCCAAGGCTGGGGATGCTGGATCGTGCTGGAGAGGTCGACAAGGCTGGGGATGCCGGATCGTGCTGGAGAGGCCGCCAAGGCTGGGGATGCCGGATCGTGCTGGAGAGGCCGCCAAGGCTGGGGATGCTGGATCATGCTGGAGAGGCCGCCAAGGCTGGGGATGCTGGATCGTGCTGGAGAGGCCGCCAAGGCTGGGGATGCTGGATCGTGCTGGAGAGGCCGCCAAGGCTGGGGATGCTGGATCGTGCTGGAGAGGCCGCCAAGGCTGGGGATGCTGGATTGTGCCAAAGAGGCCGCCAAGGCTGGGGATGCTGGATTGTGCTAAAGAGGCCACCAAGGCTGGGGATGCCGGGGATCCAGAGGCCTGCCGTGTGCTGGTGTAGAGTGGGCACTTCTCAGTGTGCCTGGATCTTCTACCTGCAGTGTGCCCGTCAGTCTAGGCTTGTGTCTGCGGGTTATGAACTGAAGGCTACATGCTGAAAAACAGGTTGAGGTATAAATATTCAGCGAAGCTGGTCCGGTGCTGCGTCGCCAAGCTGCTTATTCCGCCGTGACCAAGCCACACCCCCGACAGTGACTTTTTAAAGGCGTACTCCAGAGACTAAGATTATTATGATTTTTTTTTTTGCAATGCTAAATTTGTGTCTGGCAGAAGCCCCGAGTAAAGCTGCAGACATATTTTGGTTGCATGACTTGCCGCCATGTTGCCCTAGCCTGGAGAAAAGTTATACTGTAAAACATATGCAAAAAAAAAAATCTTATGGCGTACAATCTGACTAATGATAGCAAAGTCAGAAACTGCCAGTGACGCACATAAGCGTGATAATAAAGTTGGGCATACTCCCACTTAGAATACATGCAGTAACTTAGTAAAGGATGGCTATGTGCAGGTGATGGCGGCGGCGGAATAAAAGGCAAGCACATTTGTCTGAATCCTCCTCCTCCACATGCACTGACTGCCTACTCTCACAGTAATCCCATCAGCCAAATGAAATCACTTTGGTCACATAAGGGCAGATGTTTTCTCAGCATCCACTGGGAGAAGAACAATGAGGGCTTTAGGACCTGAGAGAGGAGGACAGTATAGGGAGGTGTTGATGCATCTATAAGCCTGCAAGAGTTCTAGGCAGCAGCATCAGTCCTGCTGAGACACAGAGGTAACCTGACGGAAAGCATAGAGGAGACATATACAGTAGATATATATATACACTACTAAGGGGTCACACATGGTAAGGACTTACCTGGGACTCACCGCCAGGAGCACCGCAGGACATGGGCTTCCCGTTCTCCATCCTCATCATCCAGATGTTACTTTGGACTCTGTTGCTTGGTAAGAGAACTGTCTGCATGCAGTATGATATATACAGCCGTGTAGCTGCATTCACTGGAGAAAGTTATTGCAAATGTTTAATATAAGTAAAAAATAAAAAGATTATATATATATATATATATATATATATATATATATATATATATATATATTTATATATATATATATATTTATTGGATGATCTTAATATATATATATATATATATATATATATATATATATATATATATATATATCTCAATACATTTCTTGTTGCATGTCTCTATTTCTATGTGTACCCTGGCAGACTAGTTGCATTTACTATCCGGATAGTTCCTCTACTTGGATTGCTGGAGACTCCTGTTGCTTGTCACTATAGACAGAGAACTAGGGGAAGACTCAGCAGAAATGTGCACTGACCACCCTCATCCTATGCAGTCCTACATGGAGAATTCCTGCTATAACTGCAATATTCTCATCTGTATTTCATCTATAATTCACTCCAATAACCCATCGCCCTATGCTGATATTAGATAGAATAGACAGGTTTTGCAGATTTGTCTTGGTGCACCATAAGGCGGTTGTACGCATTAACATAATATATGTATCCGTATGCCGTATATACTGTATTACTGGGTAAATAAAAGTGACCACACAGTTTGCAGCATGTGAGATTGCAATATAATAATGAAAAGGCAAAAAGTGGAGCTATACATAATGTACTGTGCCCATCGTAATGGCGGTTACTGGGCCAAGGCCCGGGCATGGGTTTATATCAATGATGTGGTGGAATATTATGGATACAACTCTTTAGACCTCCCTAAATATTCATGAATAGGGAGCGTTTACTATATGTGTATCAATAAAAAGAACAATGGATTGATAATATTGACTGATTTGCAGTGTAATGATTGTACCGCTGTGTGGATAAGGAAGAGGGGCGCAGTGGTCCTTGCTTACTATGTATAACAGGAGCAGATCAGGGTGAATTGGCAGGGAATTCTGTGTTTGTAGTCTGATTCATTCAGCAGAGCTGCTGTAGTACCGTCTATGAACACCTAGTGGTGCTATAACCCACGTCTGGGTAGGAGGATATGGACTCTGACAAGGTATATCGACATGGTAAAAAACTTTTCTGTTGTCTCATTCATAGAATAAGGATTGTAGAGTAATATAGGAGTGTAGTATTATATATAGTGTGTGTATATATATATATATATATATAATTTATATATAAATAATTTATTTATTTTATTTTTTTATTATCTTTTTATATATATTATCTTCATATATATATATAATTTATTTAGTTTATTTTTTTATTATCTTTTTATTTATCTTCTCAATTTATTCTCCAACGTGCATATCATTGGTGCGGTCTCTATATATGAGTAGGTCCACTGTTAGTGCTCTTGAGCCCCTAGAGCATTGGGATCACATGCTGACAAGGAACAAGTGGGAATCTGATTGTGTTATAGAATAGGAACCAATTGTTTCTGCTGTTATCTCTTCTTATGAGAAATGCATGAAGGGGGCAATTCTGTACAAATGTGCAATACCTGGTGTTGTGTCATCTCTTGAGCCCCCAGTAGCGGTGACCTTTGTACTCTTTGTAGTTCCCATATAACGGCCGTGTTAGAGCCAAATCCTAAAAGTCTATACGTGGCGACCTATAGAAAGGTTTGATCATTCAAGGTCTTAGTGTTTTACAATATGCTAGAGAGAGCCAGAAGAAATGCCCGCCAAGCTTGTTTGTTAACGGATCTGTACCACATGACCAGGATAGTCTTACAATGCAAACCTATGGGATGGTACTCAGCGGAAGAACTGAAGGGACCTTAGATTATACTAAAGGGGCACTCCAACCAAAATAATTTTTTTTTAAATCAACTGGTGTCAAAAAGTTATATAGATTTGTAATTTACTTCTATTTAAAAAATCTCCAGTCTTCCAGTACTTATCAACCGCTGTATGTTCTGCACAAAGAAGTGTATTCTCTCCAGTCTGACACAGTGCTCTCTGCTGCCACCTCTGTCCATGTCAGGAACTGTCCAGAGCAGCAGCAAATCCCCTTTCCTGCTCTGGACAGTTCCTGACATGGACAGAGGTGGCAGCAGAGAGCACTGTGTCAGACTGGAAGGAATACAACACTTCCTGCAGGACACACATCAGCTGATAAGTACTGGAAGACTGGAGATGTATTTAATAGAAGTAAACTAAAAAATGTTTTGGAGAACAACCCCTCTAAGCTCCAAAATTCTCCAATAATGATATTTACCTGTAACGTATAGCTATGACGGCTGCTGTGTTGCTGCATTCACCTTACATGGACTCCCAAGAGTTTTATTTGCTATATATCGCTATGTCAGATAGAGCACAGCCTACACTACTCCATAGGTCACCCATAGACCACATTCATGGAGGCCACAATGACGTTCTATTGGCCAATGCTGGGGGGGTCTGTAGGCCCATGGCTCCCTGGGTCTGTGTGCCCCGTTCTCCCCTGATAGCCCACTGTGCCACCCGGAGTCATGGCAGAGGCATCAGGATGCATGGGCACAGTCATGAGGAAGCCCACATAATAGTGCCAGTGTCCATGGTTGTTTGTGATAAGAGAAAATAAGGATCAGCTGATTTTCCGCTAGTGCCGCCCCCATGTGTCTGGTATCGTAGCTCAATGTCATCCAATCTAATGGCGCTCTTCTAGAAAGACGGGGGGCTTTTCTAGCATGAGAAACATTGTTACGTTGCATCCTATCAACATTCACCTTGATTCAAGTCAACGCACTGCCCGCCCAGGTGACAAATGGCGGCTCACAGTATCAGTATAAGCAGCCAACACATACATACACATATACATATATACACGAACGCACACACAAATACATACATACATATATACACAAACACATACATATTTACACACATACATACATACATACATACATACATACATACACACATACATATATACACTCACAGACACATACATACATACATAAATACATACACACACATACATACACACACACACACACACACATATATATACACACACATACACTCACAGACACACACACACCGCTGGAAATGTTCTAGTTTTCACAATTGAATAGGCGAACTCCAAAGAAAAAAATAATAGATGGTGTGAATGATGAAATTCCAGATGTCGGAAATTTCACACTTTTTATTACTTGCACCAAAATATTGTGCAAAAATATGATGTTGTTTGGAAGTGATCTTACTGGTGTTGTGCAAAATGTTCTGATGTGTTTAGGTTCAGCCGGGGACGATTTTCTACAATCATTCCATGTAATCTGCACTAATGGCTAATGATCCTATTGTAATGCATTGTGATATATACAGTATACAGCAGGGCCAGTGGCGTAGCTACCATAGAGGCAGGGTAGCCAGCTGCTATGGGGCCCTTGCAGGAGGGGGCCCCGTGGGACAAAGTAAGAGCGTGTCCTTCTGCTTAACCCCTTATGTACTGCAGTGTGTAAGTGGCCCAGTGTTTACTTACATGCTGCAAAACAAAAAAGGGTTAACAAGCAGAAGACCGAAATCTCTGCTTTACTGCACTGATAACCTCTGACCTCTGTTCTCCAGCTGGCAATCAAGTAGAAAAGGAAAATGTGCAGAGCACCGTGCAGAGGTTATCAGTGCACCAGCAGTAAGGCATATACTATATCTATATATATATATATATATATATATATATATATATATCCTTCCCTACTTTATTCTCCTCTCCCTCTCTCCCTCTCTGCCTGATGCTTTGATCACTCTCTCTCTCAGTTCACTGAAATAAATCCATACACAGGAATCAGCTGAGAGATAGATTTTCCGTTTCACTGAGAGATCAGGTTACAGCTGCTTGCCTATAGAAGTGAATGGAGGTGGGAGGAGGAATAGGCAGCTGCGGCTAGTTATTACTTATTCCTGGACTTAGGGGCCTACTAGACAAATCGATTTCTTTTTCTACCAACGGTTTTGCGAACAATCTGGAATCAATCTCCATTTTATGCGTATCGATAGTCGTTAGTTACCGTTGTAATTGCACTTTTTTTCTATATGAGCGATCATAATAACGAACGATGTGCAGATACAACGAAAGATTTGCGAACAAATAACCACAATTTATGATGCGATCAATAAGCAATGACACCCACCGAAATTGAAGGTTTTCTGCGCACACACAGAAAGATTATCGCTTAAATTCTAACATAGTAGTAGGAAACTGATCATTACAAATAGACTGTAGAGGTAAAAAAAAAAAAAAATTAAAACGGTCTTAAAACAATAGTGATGCCTTAAAGGGGTACGCCCATCTCAACTAATATAGTTATACTTGTAGGGATCCTCAAGAATTTTTGCAAATTCTTTCAATGAGCTATCCTTTCTCTTTCTCCTGATATGCTGCTCTTTGTTGGCCACTCTTTGTATAGGTTACCAACCACCACTCCGCTCTAAAAGCAGTGATCTAGCTGGAATAGAAATAGCTAGAGAATACATATCTATTATACAGTATATTTACACTTTATCTCTATACATTTACTGTACTCTATTTAGACCTTACCCACCAACCCTTCTCCTATGTAACTATCCTTACATACCAAACCTTCTCCTATATCACTATCCTTACCCACCAAACCTTCTCCTATGTCACTATCCTTACCTACCAAACCTTCTCCTATGTCACTATCCTTACCCACCAAACCTTCTCCTATGTCACTATCCTTACCCACCAAACCTTCTTCTATGTCACTATCCTTACCTACCAAGCCTTCTCCTATATCACTATCCTTACCTACCAAATATCCTATGTCAATATCCTTACCTACCAAACCTTCTCCTATGTCACTATCCTTCTCCTATGTCACTATCCTTACCTACCAAACCTTCTCCTGTGTCACTATCCTTCTCCTATGTCACTATCCTTACCCACCAAACCTTCTCCTATGTCACTATCCTTACCTACCAAACCTTCTCCTATGTCACTATACTTACCTACCAACCCTTCTCCTATGTCACTATCCTTACCTACCAAACCTTCTCCTATGTCACTATCCTTACCCACCAACCCTTCTCCTATGTCACTATCCTTACCTACCAAACCTTCTCCTATGTCACTATCCTTACCTACCAAACTTTCTACTATATCACTATCCTTACCAACCCTTCTCTTATATCACTATCCTTACCCACCAAACCTTCTCCTATGTCACTATCCTTCTCCTATGTCACTATCCTTACCTACCAAACCTTCTCCTATATCACTATCCTTACCCACCAAACCTTCTCCTATGTCACTATCCTTACCTACCAAACCTTCTCCTGTCACTATCCTTACCCACCAAACCTTCTCCTATGTCACTATCCTTACCCACCAAACCTTCTCCTATGTCACTATCCTTACCTACCAAACCTTCTCCTATGTCACTATCCTTACCTACCAACCCTTCTATGTCACTATCCTTACCTACCAAACCTTCTCCTATGTCACTATCCTTACCTACCAACCCTTCTCCTATGTCACTATCCTTACCTACCAAACTGAAGGAGCAGGCATATTACTTATATCCAGGATCAAGGCTACACTATGCTTTAGAATACACAGATCCCCTCCCTTAGAAGTCTGTGTGACTCTCATTCATGTTACTAACACAGAGCATATGTGACCACTATGTGTTCTCAGCACTGGCAGGAAGTCCGAACTGAAGGTTTCCATCAATCTGAATGTTATGACCTCTCCTTAAAAGGATTTTTGTTTATTAACCATGTGGACTTTCCCTTCTGTAAAAGAGTCCCCCTACCCCAATATAAAGTCCATGACCGGCTGTTCTGCTGTTGGAACCCCCTTCTCTACTCTGCTAGCTTGGATATTTTCATGTGACAATGGGTTTTAAAGGGGTACTCTGGTGAACAAAAATGTTTTCAGATCAACAGGTGTCAGAAGAAATTTACAAATCTGTGTAACTTTCTATTTAAAAAAAACCTCCAGTCTTCCAGTACTTATCAGCTGCTGTATGTCCTGCAGGAAGTGGTGTGTAAAACAGTGCTCTCTGCTGCCACCTCTGTTCATGTCAGGAACTGTTCAGAGCAGCAGCAAATCCCCATAGAAAACCTCTCCTGCTCTAGACAGTTCCTGACATGAACAGAGGTGGCAGCAGAGAGCACTGTTTCACACACCACTTCCTGCAGTACATACAGCAGCTGATAAGTACTGGAAGACTGGAGAATTTTAAATAAAAGTAAATTACAAATCTATATAACTTTGTGATACCAGTTGATCTAAAAACTATTTTATTTTACTGGTGTACCCCTTTAAATACGTCTACATACAGAGTAGGATGTCTTTCCTCCCCCAGCCCTACACTGTCACTGTCTTATTCCTCTGGTATATAAGAGGTTAACACTTCTTAGTATATATCAGTAAAGGAATGCAGCTTATTATTTGATAGGCCGCAACACATCCTGAGGGGGGATGAAGGATACTGATGCTGGATTCAGATGTCTTCTGGGAATTTCAGAGGGAAGTGGATCAAAGGAGGATTTGATTCTCCATCCTACTAAAGGTTCATGACGTCCATCAGACAATCCCTACTAATCCCAAGCAGGTAGTGCCCGGACAATATCTGTGAAGAACAACAAGAGACAAATACTCTACAACTAAGACAGTGATGCTGTAGCTGACAGATTTCCCTTAAAGGGACACTGCTATCTAATCTATCACCATCATGTTATAAAGCAGGAAGAACTGAGCAGATTGATATATATCTTTATGGGAAAATATTCAGTGTGGTGTCCTACCACGGGTGTTCCTAGTCTGAACACCTGACGCAAAAGCCTTGTACTCTAAAGTAAAGTGGTGATGAAGTTGTGTATGAGTTTTGCCACTAGATGTCACAATGTATGATTTTGTTTATGTTGCACAGCTGTAGTCACTATAGGGTTACTGTGTTATGTGATTCTGTGCACCAATGAGAGATGCTCTTTTCCTTTTACCTATCTCTATTCTTTTTTCTTTACACACTTTCTTCTCCACCACTCACAGGGACTTTTACAAACCCTGCAGAAAGTAGTCACATGGGGAGATGAAGTCTAGCGTCACTTAATTTGTTTGCCTCTCATTCTCTGAGGAGTAGGAAACACACAGATCAGGCATCCCTGCTGGGCTCTGCCAGGTTTCTTGTCCGAGACAGACCAGCTGTTATAGTGGACAGACACACGTGTATGGAGAACGCACTTTCTTCTCCACCACTCACAGGGACTTTTTACACACCCTGTAGGAAGTAGTCACTTGGGGAGAGGAAGTGTAGCGTCACTTAGTTTCCCTCTGATTCCCTGAGGAGTAGGACACACAGATCAGGCATTCCTGCTGACCTCAGCCAGGGCCTGGCTCCGCCAGGTTCCCTGTCCGGGACAGACCAACACACTTTCTGTCACCAGTTGATTTAAAGAAAAAAAAGGCCCCTTTAAATCAACCCCTTATATAAAGAACAATGCAGACCAGTGTATAATAGCTCTGATTTGGAAGCTTTGAAGCATTACAGTCGATACATACAAATTAGTGCAGCGACAAATCTGACAATTGTCATTCCACACAATGGTAGTCATCATCATTTATACATAAACACGCCACTTTGTCTCAGTCACATACTGTACTTAGGCTCCGTTCTGCTTATTCTGGGGTAAAAATACTCACTGGTCGTCCCTTACGCAGGTGTATAATTATAGTGTATACAGATTGCTGAGAGCAGGATGTCATTTAGCTGTGTCTATGATTTTTTAGGTAAAACAGAGACGGCTCAATTCAGGTAAACTTAGATCTGACATAGAATAGCAGAAGATAATGTGCGGGCAGCAGGAGGGGGAGTAGAAAAAAGTCTCCATAATTCAGAGTCAATATGTTCCTGTGAGGAAGAAAATAAACTATAATGGTTACCGTCATTTCAAGAGTACAGGTGGAGAGAAGACATTGTAATATATCTTAACAGACAAGGAAAGTTGTTTTTTTCTCATATCAAGCTTCTCCCCCTCACACTAAACTGTTATTAGCGCTAAAAAAAATCCACTCAATTCTGTCTCGTGTTACAAGACAGATCTGCTACTCACTAAGAACGCCCCTCCTCAATTTGATTAGATCAACAAAGTTGATTTAAGACTTTGTAATATACCTTATCAGACAAGAAAGTTTTTTTTTTTTCTTCTGATATCAAGATTTTTGCCCCCTTACATTAAACTGTTACAGGCTCATAAAAATCAGCTTAATTCTGTCTGGTGTTGCAAGAAAGACCTGGTGCTCACTGAGAGTCCATTTGCACAGAAAGATTATCTGCCAAAGATTTGAAGCCAAAGGCAGAAACAGACTAAAACAGAGATCAGGTCATAAAGGATTATCTGTCAGATACTCTTTCTATGTAAATGGACCCTAAGAACGCTGCCTCTTCATTTTGATTAGATCAACAGTACAAGCGGATATAAGACTTTGTAATGTATCTTATCAGACAAAAAAGTTTTCTTTCTTTAAAAAAATCATCTCAATTCTGTTTTGTTTTACAAGAAGAACGTCCCCTCCTTGCTTGTTCACACACATAGAGAATGACAGACAATTTGATGCCCTTTCTGTAACCTTGTTGTATGAAATCCCAGGCAGATACCTTCCATTACCCGCAACTGCATATAACCAGCTGAGGCCACTGGGCAAAACACCCATTACCACTTATGGGCCAGCCATGTTATTCAAGGCACCTGTGCTGGACTTTAACCCCTTAAGGTCAAAGCCAATTTTTGCGCTTTTGCTTTTTCCACTTTATGTTTAAAAGTCCATAGCGCTTGCATTTTTTCACCTAGAGACGTATATGAGCCCTTATTTTTTGCGAAACCAATTGTACTTTACAATGACAGGCATTATTTTTCCATAAAATATGCTGCGAAACCGGAAAAAAAATCATTTGCGCTGTCAAATTGAAAAACAAAAGGAATCTGTTTTGATTTCGGGAAGTTTTGCATTTACGCCGTTCGCCTTATGGTAAAGCTGACTTGTTATATATGTTCCTCAAGTTGTTACGATTACTATGATATGTAACATGTATAACTTTTCTTTTATCTGATGGCTTTTAAAAAATTCGAACCATTGTTAACAAATATACGTTCCTTAAAATCGCTGCATTCCCAGGCTTATAGCGCTTTTATCCTTTGGTCTATGGGGCTGGGTCAGGTGTCAGTTTTTGCGCCATGATGTTTACTTGGTACCTTGATTGCGCATATACGACTTTTTGATCACTTTTTATTAAATTTTTTCTGGATTTGATGCGACCAAAAATGCGCAATTTTGCACTTTGGAATTTTTTTGCGCTTACGCCGTTTACCGTACGAGATCGGGAATGTGATTAGTATTTCGGGCGATTACACACGCGGCGATACTAAACATGTTTATTTATTTATTTATTTATATTTATAAAATGTGAAAAGGGGGGTGATTTGGACTTTTATTAGGGGAGGGGATTTTTTATTAATAAAAACACTTTTTTACTTTTTTTTTTTACATGAACTAGAAGTCCCCCTGGGGGACTTGTATATACACAGCAATGATCTCTCATAGAGATCAATGCTGTGTATATACACAGCAAAGATCCATCAGATCGGTGATAGATTGCTGTGCGACGCTGAGGCCCGGCACGGGCAGAAGAACGGATCTCCCCCCCCGGGAGATCCGTCCCACTAGACACCAGGGATATGAAGTGTAAAGCACTTTAGTGCAGCTGTCAGGTTTGACAGCTGCATTGAAGTGCTTATTTAGCCGGCGCGGCATCTGGACCTGCGCCGGCTAATAGAGGCGCTCCCCGGCTGCACATATCAGCTGGGAGCAGTGCCATTCAGAGCAGGGTCCCTCTCTGAACTCCCCCCGCGGCACCATAGCGTACCAGGTACGTCATGGGTCGCTAAGGGGTTAAAGAAGTTGTCCAGCAAAAAATCTTTTTGTTTCAAATCAACTGGTTTCAGAAAGTTATACAGATATGTAATTTACTTCTGTTTAAAAATCTCCAGTTTTACAGTATGTCCTGCAGGAAGTGGTGTTTTCCTTTTAGTCTGACACAGTGCTCTCTGCTGCCACCCCTGTCCATGTCAGGAACTGTCCAGAGCAGGAGAGGTTTTATGGGAAATTTTTGCTGCTCTGGACAGTTCCTGACATGGACAGAGGTGGCAGCAGAGAGCACTCTGTCAGACTGGAGACAATACACCACTTCCTGACTTGAAGGCTTGAGATTTTTAAGTTCTTTCTGAAATTAGTTTATTTGAAACAAAAAGAATTTTCCTGGAGTACCCCTTTAAGCCGTGTAGCTGTAAAGAGGACAGTAAAAAGGGGCGTTTTAATACAACCTGGACAACCCGTTTAATAGAGAACCTATGAGGCTATGTTACAGGGCACTGTATGGCTATAGTATATGGCATTACTAGTATAGCCCTATAACTAAGGCGGTATAAGAGATTTGAGAGAAAAGTACTGAAGCTAGAATAGTAATCTGTATGGAGATAAATGGAAGGAGGCATAGACAGTAAAGCACAGACAATCCCGGCTGAGAATAGGAAGGAGTCTGGATTGCTGAATAAAAACACTTTTTCCTTGATTAGTTTAAAGGTTTAAATGGGGTTGTTGGGGTTTAAAGGGGAACTAACAAATCCAACCTGCTGATAGCCCCCTAGTGGGCATGGGGGGCTCAGAATGAAGGGATGTCTGTTACCTTCATCCTCAGCATGGGCTCAGTTAGATGTGCCCAGTAAGCCGTTATGAGCAGTGGGGGCATGGCTACCACCCCTCCAGGCCACCCCTGGCTAGCCCCCTCAATTGATAGTCATAGCCCCCCCCCCCCAATGACTATCAATAGAGGGGTGGAGCTACCCCTTCATACTTGTTATTATCTATTCAGTCTCCTTCTCCCAGTTCTGAGCTGCTGCTAAAGACACAAAAAACTGTGTGGGAGCTTTTCTCCCCCTTCCCTTTTGAGACGGCTGATGTAAACAGTGTCCCTAGCCAGCCTCCCGACATTACAGAGTACAGAGACTGACAGCTAGGGACTTGTGTACATGAGACGTCTCAAAAAGGGGGGAGGAGCAGACGTGGAGAGAAAAGCTCACACACAGATTTATGTGTCTTTAGCAGAAATCAGCAGCTCAGAACTAGAGGAAGGAGACTGAGTATATAATAAGTATATACGGAATTGTTAGTCTCCAGGAGGAGGGGGGGGGGTGATTCAATATGTATTTTATCTGAGCTAAATTATTCTGACTTGCAGACCTGATAGTCTGTATTTCCAGATCCTGTGATGTCATGGCCCTGCTCAACCAATCAGTGACTGAGACAGGACACCTCTGCAGTAACTGATTGGCTGAGTGGATAGATCCTGTAGGACTGTGACAACACAGGAGGCAGGAGATAAAGGAGACCAGATGGTATATATATATTAGGGATGGTCCGAACCCTCCGAGGTATGAACCCTGAACTCTCGGCAATGATTCCCGCTGTCTGCCCGCTCCATGGAGCGGGCGGATACAGCGGGAGGATGGCCTGGAAAACTGGGATACGGCCTATGGCTTTGGCTGTATCCCAGTTTTCCAGGCGGTCCTCCCGCTGGATCCGCCCGCTGCACGGAGTGGGCAGACAGCGGGAATCATTGCCGAGAGTTCAGGGTTCGTTCGGACCATCCCGAATATATATATATATATATATATATATATATATATATATATATATATATATATATATATATATATATGTGTGTGTGTGTGTGTTTGTAATATACTTTTATTTAAAAAATCTAAAGTCTTCCTCTTTGGGAGCAAAAAATAATATAAGGCAATGTTTTATTTTCAGGGAAACATAGTATCAGCTGCTGTATGCATGAAGTGGTGTATTCTCTCCAGTCTGACAGAGTGCTCTGTGCTGCCACCTCTGTCCATGTCAGGAACTGTCCAGAGCAGGAGAGGTTTTCTATGGGGGGCCTGACTACAGAGGGGGAGGGAGGTATAAGGTATGGAGGAACAACTACAGAGGGGGGGAGGGAGGTATACAGTATGGGGGGACAACTACAGAGGGTAAATATATACAGTATGGGGGGCCTGACTACAGCGGGGGAGGGAGGTATACAGTATTGGGGAACTACTACAGAGGGGGAGGGAGGTATACAGTATGGGGGAACAACTACAGAAAGGGGAGGGAGGTATACAGTATGGGGGAACAACTACAGAGGGGGAATATATACAGTATGGGGGGATAACTACAGAGGGGGAATATATACAGTATAGGGGGAACCACTACAGAGGGGGGAGTGAGGTATACAGTATAGGGGAACTACTACAGAGGGGGAATATATACAGTATGGGGGCCTGACTACAAGGGGGGGAGGGAGGTATACAGTATAGGGGCCTGACTACAGAGGGGAGAGAGGTATACAGTATGGGGGCCTGACTACAGAGGGGGAAGGTAGATATACAGTATGGGGGCCTGACTACAGGTGGGGGGGAGGGAGGTATACAGTATGGGGGCCTGACTACAGAGGGGGGAGGGAGGTATACAGTATGGGGGCCTGACTACAGGTGGGGGGGAGGGAGGTATACAGTATGGGGCCTGACTACAGGAGAACGTACAGTATAGGAGCCTTATATCTGTTATCATGTGCTGGGGGGAATGGGATGCAGGACCAGCTCAGTGCCAAAAAAAAAAAATGTTTGGGTGTTTGGTGTGGGGATTTATTTCTGTATTTATTTTATGTGGGACACAACAGGACCAGGGATGTAGTATGGAGTATAGTCATGTTACTTATTGCTAGATTGTTTTGTTCGTGTTGGGTTAATAGAGCGGTGTGTTTGGTGAGTATAAGGCTGAACCAGCCAATACATTTATGGACTTATTATGGTATATATTGTACAGGTATACAGTTTGGCGGCTAACTACCGTATAGACTGGGGGTACAGTGTACGGGCTACTGGGTTTTCCAATAATAAGCCCTAGTTCTGTTCTCATAGAAAACAATATTCTAGGATGCTTTCTTCTGAAAAACACAGTACTACTGTCAATATACATATATATTCTGTATTCTCCTACTACAGGCTGGTCAGGCCGTGTATCCCGGTCTACTGACCATAAGAAAAGACTAGAAACCCTTCTCCCGGATTCTCCCTGATAACAGCAGCCATGTCCTCCGCTCAGCCAGCAATAGCAATGGGAACGGCAGGGATTCCGCCCAAAGCTTCCCCATTCATATCTGTCCCCTTCCCCCCTGAGAAGACCCTGCCTTTGCCCCCATGCCCGTCCTCTATTTAGTTAAGCTAATTTCACATGTAATTAAGTTCTTCATGGGCTATCATGCAGGAAGTAGCTGGAGGCGCTGGGATAGCCGCATAAACCGCCCCTTGTGTTTGTCAATCTTTGATGTAGCGGCCTTATATCATGACACGGCTCGGGGGAAATTCTTACAAACCTATAAAGCAGCAATAAAGCCGAATGTCTCCGCCGGCACCGTAACACTTGCTCCCTTATATCTGACGTCATTGGAGTGAATGTGATCACAGACACAACAATCTATTGTGAGCTATGAAAGAATGGCCTACGAGCCGTCCCAGCAGAATGGAGCTTCAGATTTGGGAACACATGACTGCGACAATTTCCAAAAAAAACCTCTTCTCTACTTATTTTTCAATACAAACAGATTTCTGTTCCCTATTCCAGCATTTGATCTAAGCCAGGGGTGTCAAAATAAAAGAACATTTAGGTGAAACAATTCCTTTAATAAGTAAACTTTCCAAATATAGCAGTTCCTTAAAGGGGTACTCCGCATATTCTTACCTTTCTGTAATGTTCATCGCTTCTCAGTGGTTCTTTTCCAATATGACACAGTCTGTGATGGAGCTTCTACACTAACCCCTACACATAGTTGGCTGTCCTGCTGCTTCTGATGTAGATCTGAAAGCACACTGCTTCTACCTTTTTAGTCAATTTCAATTTACTCTTCCATCATAGGAGGAGAAAATATTTATATATATATAATGGAGTTCCAGATCCATTGCATGATGGATACTAGAGAGGAGCGAAGCACGATTGGTTTAACTTTGTACAAAGCCGCAGCATTGGTGCCCAGAATCCCGCTGTCTGCCCGCTCCGTGGAGAAGGTGGAGACAGCCCAAGGACTAGCTGGAAAACATGGATACAACCATAGTTTTCCAGGGCTGTATCCATGTTTTCAAGCCGGTTCTCAGGCTGTCTCCACCTTCTCCATGGAGCGGTGAGACAGCAGGATTCAAGCGCAGATGTTTCGGCATGGGGATCCCGGTGGTGCAGTCCCTTTTTTTAAAACACTGCCCGATTCCCGCACTCAGAGCCAGTTTTTCCCCAAGCATTGGCACGACTCGGAGGACTGGGAAAAAGCCGTCTGCCCCACAGTATGAACATATCCCCTCCCATTGATTCTAATGAAGCCATGTCACAGAGGGGAGGGGGTTTTGGCACACTGAGGGGGTGGCAGGCATGCCCCCAGTGCTCCGGGCTGGTGCTCCTGAAAGGACCGGCACCAATCACGGCGTTTTAAATGGTACATTCGCTTTAATGCTACACCGTGCTTTTCTTTATATATATATATATATATATATATATATATATATATATATATATAAAATAAAAATACAATCTGTGAAAAAGCTTCCAAAGCTGGTAAACACACCCTAACCCCTTCACATAACTGGTTGTCCTGCTGATTCTGACAGACTTCACAGCACACTACTCCTGGTTTTGTCAGCTTTCTTTGGTTCCCCCCTTCTTTCCTTCAGTGTTATAGATAGTCGCAGGAAGGAGGTGGATATACTCCAGAGTGTAGAATGAGGGGGAAAGCATCCAAGTTTTCAGGGAGAGCAGATCACACAGGCTGTAGATAGGGAGGAATGAGCACACAAGGCATTCTGATCACACATGCTGTGTCTACACTGAAAGGAGAGCATTTACAGAATCTGCAAGGGAGAATTACACAGTCTGCAGCCGTATCTCTGAGCACATTGGAAAACGAATCAGTTGACGGTTGTAAAATGAGAATTTGTTCCAGGAATCCATGACAAACAAGGTTGTATTAGGTTGAATTCACATCACATTGTACCAGTTCTTGTACTGGTTCTTTTGTCCAATGACGTGATACATATCAGCCATCTTCTATAAATCAGTGACTAATAGCCCAGGACCTCAGTCCAAGATTGTCCATGGCTCCTGTAGTAGAATGAGATCTTACCATAGACCCCAATGGGGTCCACAACCCGCAAAGTCAGTGATTTTCAACCTTTTTTGAGCCGCGGCACACTTTTTATACTTAAAAAATCCCGGGGCACACCACCAACCAAAATGACACTAAAACAGTACATATTATACATATAGTTAATAATATAGATTCTAAATGTATTTATACTCACTCAGTGTGAAACCTGGGCCTGTTTTCTTCTCCCCCTGTGCTTTTCTCCTGTTCTTCTCTCCACCATACTTCTCCCCCCTACTTCTCTCCTGTGCTTCTCTCCACCATACTTCTCCCCCCTACTTCTCTCCTGTGCTTCTCTCCACCATACTTCTCCCCCCTACTTCTCTCCTGTGCTTCTCTCCACCATACTTCTCCCCCCTGTTTCTCTCCCCCATCCCCAGGTTTCTCTCCCCCCCTTCCTCCTCACCTCCTCCGAGATGGTCGCAGCTGCTGTCCGCCTCACCTACTGGCCGCCCGTAGGGCCCGGACGTGCTCCTCCAATCAGCAGAGACCGGGAGCGTGGTGTGCTGCGGCGGGCCGTAGCGCACACGTTGATTGGATGCGTGCATCACGGCCCGCCGCAGCGCACCACGCAACCACCCACATTATAATCCGCCACTGATCGCTGCACATTGCCGGGGAACAAAACACAGGGGCACCATAGTTTGGGGAACTTTCCCCGCGGCACACCCGACCTAGTTGAAAATCACTGCGCTAAGTGATACTGGCCAGGTTCCACCATGCCTTTGGCTTCAGGTATGAGTTACGAGTGTGTTGTTTACTACTGAATTATGTTTTGGAGTGTGTAACTCATTATTACGCTTGGCGTGGATCAGCCGCCCCTGGCAGCGAGCTGGCGGCATTTCTCTAATATCGTTTCAAATCAATATCATATGCGGGAAGGAATGCCAAGACAAAGTGCTCCTGATCCTTGGCAAGATGGCCCGATTTTTTTTTTTTATATTTCTCCTTCAGCTAAGCGTTAGAGGACACCACGCCAAGATGAGGAATTTATCATGCGATAGAAGAGGAAGCGAGCGGTGACTCTCATTAATCTATCAGGTTGTGTTTATTAGTAGATTTGCCAATTGTTTGAAGTACTAAGTGATACGTGATAGAACGCAATGCTTGTCTGCAGGTCCTGGACCGTGTGAGTTATGGCTTAGGAAAACGTGCACATGTAAGGGTAAGCTCCTTGGCCCAGGTGCAAAGGCAGAACCAGCTGTCCACACCCAAGACTGGTGGTGCGGTGAGATCATGGCCGCCACATGGGACGTAGTTACAGCTTTATATACTATACCAATGGTGCTACTCAGTCCTATAGTAGGATATCTCAAGTTCTTGTTTAAGAATATTTTTAAAAACCTGCATTGTTTTGTTCATTGTTATGGGGGTGGCCATATTGCCATTAACAGCATTTAGTGATATGTTTTACAGCCAGACTCATGGACATAGATGACAATGGACAGACTCTGTCCCCTTGATGAATGTGAGACATTACTGAGCGCGCTCTGTGAAGAGGTGATTCCAGGGGGAGCTGCTGTTGTCTCCTCTACTGTTGTCAAATGAAGCTGCAATACTGTACAGATCACTTTACAGCAGCCTCCTCTTATCATCACAGACACAACAGGAAGTCTCAGCTTAGTTTTAGCCCCAGTGGTGGGAATGAGAACTGCAAGATCTCAGGATTTTTTTATAATATAGAGAGAAAAATGGAAAATTCTAAAAAAAAATCACCAAAAATTCATAAAAATATGTTTAACATAACAAAACAAAAAATTATTTATACAATAAGTTGTTGTTAATGACACATTCCATTTAAAAGAGAACATCATAAAGAACATGTATTTACCAACCTCCGCCATCATTCTACATCTCTTAGGACCCCATTACAAGGGAAGGTTACGCTGCAAATTATCGCTATATCGTTCAAATTTAGACGTTAATTGTTTCAAGTAAATACAGGCAACGATGGAGCGACCAACGAAAAATCGTTCATTGTGTGTTTGGGGCTGGCACCAAAATCATTGTTAATCGTTGGTAAATCGTTCGCTAATCGTTCGGCGTAATTCCTCATTGTTCCTTCATTTGCTCAGAACAGATGGAGTAAAACATTGCAGTAACGATAACGACTATCGTTCTGTATATTATGGGGAACAATTACAAATAAAACGATAAACAATCTCGTTTGCGATCGTTAATTGTAAAAAAAATCGCTTTGTCTAATAGGACCCTTACTCCTACAATGTCATGGTTGCCCCTTTAAGCCAGTCAGTGACCGATTGGCTGAGTGGGCTATATCCCACCTTTTCCGGCCAGGTCATGACATACACAGAATCTGTAAGAAAATGACTTCCGGAAAGTATATGACTTTAGTGTGTTTCCCCCACCACCTGCCGGTACTCGCCGGACTTCTTCCATTACTTCTCCGGAGTGATGACAAGGTGATCTTAGTGCTGTTTATTGGGCCCCTCAGAATTTTCTCCATGGTGCTATGTCTGATTCTCTACATTTCCGGGGCAGGACCAGAGCTGGAATGTTACAAAGTAGATGAAACAGCCGCCACTCCAGATGGGATCCACCTGTACTCAAACTCCCCGCGTGGTGAGAGGGGCCAGAAGTAAGGATCAAGAAGTAGGTTCAGCAACAAGGTTTTCTGAGGGAGGGAGAGAGAGATAACACTGCAGAACCGTGGGCATACAGCAGTGGATACACAAGGTACCCTCGGTAGTGAGAGATGACAGGAAAGACTTAATTTACCTTTGAAGCTCCTGCACATAGCACCTACTAACCCCGCCCCACTTGCTGTGTTCTGTCCTGATCTAGCTGTTACCAGAGACAGATTTCTCCTGACAACAGATTGAAGTTTTGGTAATTGAAGTCATTTGCAAATATGCTAGCCAATAGGATTTCTATCACATGGATGGGATTTGATGTATTTTTAGACTGAATGAGCAGCCAGTGTGGTGATTTGACACAGAGGGGATCAGTTTCTATAAATGTTGAATATTAAGTCAAGCCTGGTTGGTGAATTTGGGTTTAGTCTGGTCAGCAGATAACCAATTAGCAGAGTACAACAAGGTGAAAAAAAGGTTAGGCTTGACTTAAAGGGGTTATCCAGTGCTAAAAAAACATGGCCACTTTCTTTCAGAGACAGCACCACTCTTGTCTCCAGTTCAGGTGCGGTTTGCAATTAAGCTCCATTCACTTCAATGGAACTGAGCAGCAAAACCTAGTCCAAGCTGGAGACAAGAGTGGGGCTGTCTCTGGAAGGAAGTGGCCATGTTTTTGTTGCGCTGGCTAACACCTTTAATGTTTTTGTTACCCACATATTCAGATATTAAAATGAGTAAGCTTAAATAAATAAAGAACTGTGGAACTCACCTGGTGCTACAGCTGCTGTATGTCCTGCAGGAAGTTGTGTTTTCTGTCCAGTCTGGCACAGTGCTCTCTGCTGCCACCTCTGTCCATGTCAGGAACTGTCCAGAGCAGCAGCAAATCCCCATAGAAAACCTCTCCTGCTCTGGACAGTTCCTGACATGGACAGAGGTGGCAGCAGAAAGCACTGTCTTAGACTGGAAATAATACACCACTTCCTGCAGGACATACAGAAGCTGACAAGTAATGGAAGACTGGAGATTTTTTCAATAGAAATAATTTACACATCTCTCATTTGAAAATAATATTTTCTTCGGAGTACTCCTTTAAGACAAAGTTACTCTGCTAGGAAAATTAGTAAGATATGGCCACTATGTGGCACTGTTCCATCAAGTGATGTCAATCAATAAAGCATAATTCCAATCTGACAGTGCAATCAGCCTGATAGATCAGTTATAAATACACTTCGGCAGATACATAAGGCTCATTGAGCAGCGCAGCCTACGTCCATATGTTTTACTGACCATCCATAGATCAATCAAGTGGAAGCAGAGGCCAGTTATATATAGGCCATATTTCCCCTTCAAGTTGCATTGCTGTCTAATAACAGATCCATTTATAGTGATTATTGAAGCATATGCTTACATTTCCTCCTGTGCTGTTGCAGCTTTTCATGCCGCCCACGCATGCCATCCTGCCGCCTTCCATTCCTTCTTCCTACCTCCATCCTGCGTCATCTTAATCAGGGACATTCCTTAATTTAATTTCTACAGGCTCCAACAAAATGTCTCTCTAATGGCCCATTAAGGTAAAAAGACGAAGAAAAAGCTATCACCTCCGGCCTGGCGCACTTCTCTTTAACCTTTGCGTGTTAGAAGGGATTTACTGTCCAGCAACGCCTGTGACCATAATTGAAAGTGTATATTAACCCCTTCCAGACGTATATGGTGGAAGTCACAAAGGGGATGTATGGAGCAGAGTCCTCTCTGTTATATATTACAGCTTCTCTGCTGCAGGGGCCGGGATCAGAGCTAACTCCAGTTTAGACCATTTAAAGGGAATCTGTCAGCTTGACAAAGCAGTCTGATCTGAAGGCAGCGTGTTATAGGGCAGGAGGAGCTGAGAGGATGGATATGTAAGGATGTGGGAAAAGTTCCAGTATAACTTGTCATTAAAGGGGTTATCCAGTGCTACAAAAACATGGCCACTTTTGCCCCGCTCTTGTCTTTAGGTCAGGTGCGGTTTGCAATTCCGCTCCATTCACTTCAATGAAACAGAGTTTTTAAACCCCACCCAATATGGAGACAAGAGCGGGGAAAAAGTGGCCATGTTTTTGTAGTGCTGGATAACCCCTTTAATTCATGTAAATCTCTGCACATTCTAAGTTAAAGAGGTTATTAACCAAAGGACTAAAAAATTAAATACTGTCTGCTCTAACTCACCAAGTCCCCCTGAGTATTTTGAGCCGTCTCCTGTCTTTCTAGCTGCTGCCATTCCTGAGTTAAAAGTTTTTCTAAAAGCCGATCTATATCCAAGATGGCACCGGCCAGGAAACTACATTTCCCATCATGCATCTCCCTGATTGGTCCGTTTGCGCACACACCCCCTTAGCTTTTTTTCCTGCCCACTGCTGTCATTATTATTGTGGTGGTCGCCCCGCTGGGAGGCACGACCGGTCACTTGCCAGATGGTGCTGAGTGGCTCCACTAGTGTAGTGGGTGGTCGGGATGTAGCTGTCGTGGCGCCAGTGCCAATTGGGCACACAGGTATGGTGGCACACCTGCTGCCGGCTATACCCTTTCCCCTGCGGCCAGTAACCTGTGGGGTTGGTTGGGAGTCCCTTGGGTACTTATCACTGTGGTCCGGAGTGGAGCTGTGACCTACCCGAACTGTTGGTTCCGCCACCCACAGAAAGGGGAGATGACCCAAGGAAGATGTAATGGCTGTGTAGGTGCTTGGATAAGAATCACAAAGTCCAGTTAAAATAAACTCTTCTTTACTGCCAGAATACATGATACAGTGAGTTTCAGTGAGTTACTTTAGACCATAGTGACCGGATTTTTGCTGAGAGCTGAGAAGAAGTACAGTCGTGCTGACTGAGTTGCATGCTGAGAGGTGGAAAAAGTTCAGAGAAGTAGAGAGGAGGATGTTGAGAGAGTCCCAACCCAAAGTAGTACTGTGCTCTGCCGGAACTTGAGAAGTAGAATGCTTCAGAGTAGAGAGAATACTTGTGCCCTGGTTTTGACTCTTTGGTCTTTGCAACACCTATTGGCCACCAGTGTCGGGCAACCCGTCCTAGAGGGTGACACAAGCCCCAGACCTTGTTACTTGGGATGAGCAGAGTGGTAAGAATTTTCGTAGTAGGTAGGCTTCTAGCAACTTTGCTCTATCCAGATCAGTTCCTATTTCTTCAGGATATTGTCCTGCACTTTTAGACCACCACTAACACTTTAGAGTACAGGCTTTTGTGAGAGGTGTAAAGACAGGTAACACCTGTGGTGGGACACCACACTATTGCACCGTAAACACAGGACTGTGTTTTTTCACTGATTTTGCATCAGATCACCCCAATATGTATTCCATACTAGCTGATCATGTAGCAGAGCTGATGCACGCATGGTGTAGCAGAGGTGACACAAGTATAGTGTAGCAGAGCTGATGTGCATATGGTGTAGCTATGTGCTTCATACTGGGCATCTGATTACGGGAGGTGGGGGGTGTAGTGTAGGTTTAGATCTCTGCTTGCTGACTGTGAATGAAAAAAATCTAGTTCCATCCAGACTCTAAGAACATCTATAACACTTACAATATACAGAGCTGTGACACAAAAACAGTTACACATGCCTGCATTCACTGACAGCGAGCAGAGATAGAACTATACCTTTTTAAATTACAGAAACCTAGGCTCAGGGACACATGTAAGTCTATGGAAGCTTCACAGGTGCATGCAGATGATGCAGATGGTGTCTCTTGGGAGTTGGGTTACCAAGTCAATAGACAGCTAATCCGGCCTCTGGAGAGGAGTTCACATCTCCTGTGACTACAAAGGGAGGGGGGAAGAGGGAGCTGAGCGTGGTTAGAGTGGACCCAGAGTAGATGATTTTTCATTTTCAGTGCGGATAAGAATAAAAGAAAAAAAAAAACAGGGAAAGGGTGCAAGATAGGTTATACATGTATATTAGACATAGGGTGGTATTGGGAAGAGGGATTGTTTAGAATATTGTTTTTGTTCACTTAACTTAAACTAATTATATTATTAATTTTTACTTATTCTATTATTATCAGCTCTGCAGCTTACCAGGAGACAATGCTCTTTGTTTTACAACAATTTTGTCAGTATAATGTCACTGTGTGGTTACAGAGGTTTTGGTTCTGTGTGACAGGAGAGCTGACCATGCAATGCAAGCACACCCAGGATTCTCTGCTGCTGAATGTGGATGTGCAGCAGCTGTATACATGCACAAGGAAGGGAGACACCTAGTGGCCATATGTATGACATTGATTTAAGCATAGAAAACTTTAAAAAAGTGAAGCAAGTATATTACAAAGCTGCTTGTGATCACGACTCCTGGTCTTAAAGCTTCTCAGTTTTCCATGTACCTCTATGCTGCCTCACTGACCTGTATAGAACAATTCCCTTCACAGTGTGTGGCCAGGAACGCCTCTAAGCAAGGAAAGGCTGTGATGGGGCCCCTCTACTCATCGGCAGGGGTCCTAGATGTCTGACCCCTGTGGCATATCACATCATACCATAGGAATACCATGTTTATTGGGAAGTCAGATTTACAGCTGTTGCAGTAATCCCACAAATTTACCGTGAGTCGCAGGGGACGTCATCTCACTTTGTAGCCCCGGGCTCCATAAGTAGCATAAAAAAAACCCCATAAACTGAACAAATGGCCGTGGTCACGGGATTCATTAACTCTTATTGTTAGTGTAGTAGTTTACTGCCATATGTTTGATACTTTTGATACTATTCCGGTGAAAATCATTTTCTTTCAAATCAACTGGTTTCAGAAAGTTATATAGATTTGTAATTTACTTCTATTAGAAATATCCAGTCTTCCAGTACTTATCAGCTGCTGTATGTCCTGCAGGAAGTGGTGTATTCGCTCCAGTCAGACACAGTGCTCTCTGCTGCCACCTCTGTCCATGTCAGGAACTGTCCAGAGCAGCAGCAAATCCCCATAGAAAACCTCTTCCTGTAGGACCTACAGCAACTGATAAGTACTGGAAGACTTGAGATTTTTTTAATAGAAAAAAGTTGCAAATCTGTATAACTTTCTGACACCAGTCAATTTGAAAGAATTAATTTTTTTGCTGGAGTACCCCTTAATATGAGTTATACAGCACTACAAAAACATGGCCACTTTCTTCCAAAGGCAGCCCCACTCTTGTCTCCAGGTCAGGTGTGGTTTAAGTTAAGCTCTATTCACTTCAATGGAACTGAGTTGCAAAACCGTGCAGGAGGGGGGCCCGAGGGAAAACTTAAGAGAGTGTGTCCTTCTGCTTAACCCCTTATGTACTGCAGTGTGTGAGTGGCCCAATGTTTAGTTACATGCTGAAACACAAAAAAAAGGGTTAACAAGCAGAAGACAGAGATCTCTGCTTCACTGCACTGATAACCTCTGACCTCTATTCTCCAGCTGGCAATCAAGTAGGAAAGGAAAATGTGAAGAGTTCCCTGCAGAGGTCAGGGGTTATCCCAGCAGTAAAGGGCATATATATATATGTAATATTACAGTGCTTTGTGTTGTGCGTAGGCGAGGGGGGGCCTTAGAAAATTTTGCTGTGGGACCCTGTGAATCTGTGAATATTTAGAAATAATACGCAAGAATTTGACACAGAGAAGCCGGCCTGGGAGCCTGGGCAATGTTATACCTATTATACAGAACGGATTACTTAGATTGACTTATACTGATTAAAGTCAGATGCTAAAACTTCTTCTTTTTCCTAATCTGTTTCTATATTCTGACTTCATTTTTTTTGTACTTTGTTATGGGAGCTACCATCTTAAGCTGTTTTTAACAGCTTTTAGTGACTTGCTTTACGGCAAGACTCATGGACATAGATGACAACAGACAGAACCTGTCCCATTGAGATGAATGTGAAACATTACTGAGTGCGCTCTGTGACCTGTGAAGAGGTTCTGTATAGTGGCATGATGGAAGTATTACTCTTGAATGGTCATTATACTTAAATATAAAGAAACTTGTGTAAAAAGATCAGTATCTGACAAAGAGGCCACGCCCCGAAACGCGTAATCCTTGCAATAAAGTTAATATTTTCTACCTATCAGTTCAGTAGTGAGCCACATCTGTTGCCCTCCAGCACTAGTAAAGTCCCGGACCTTCTGCATGGCTCCAGCCTGCATAACTTGCTTCTGATTTTTCACCGGGATCCCCCGACCCCCGAGGACTGGCTGCAAGAGGCTACTTATTTAATCAGGTCCCATAGCACGACCCTTCCAGGTGAGTGGCTGTGGAGACACTATTTTAACCTTGTACCTTGAGTTTGCGGTAATACACTATGTGCGCCCCCGCTGTTTTCTAATCTTTCCAGACTGGAGAGAACACACCACTTCCTGCAGAACATACAACAGCTGATAAGTACTGGAAGACTGGAGATTTTTAAATAGAAGTAATTTACAAATCTATAAAACTAGGGCCCCATATCTGGCTGCTTCCTCTCCACCTTCTCCAGCTATCCCCTTCCATCAGCTCCCCACCAATAAAGCAGTCTGTAATCCGCCCTGTACGCCAATCTGTAATTCTTCGCACCTTTCTTATTCCATCAGTTTTCAGCAGCTCAAATCCTAATGGAATAAATGCCGTGGTATTAGTTATAGCGAGGTCGTTATTTACCAATTCAATACCGGGTAGAAGTACCCGGGGGAGACAGGACAGACTACAGGCAGTGCTAAGTGCTCTTTGGTATCCACAGTGAATTAACCCCTTAATGGCTGCCAATATGTTTTGGATACCAGTCAATTTTATTGCGTTTCATTGATCCAAGGCGATGTGCATACGGAATGATTACTGCGCAAAAAATTGTTATATTGTCTGAATTTAGGCGATAATCTTTCGGTGTGATCAAACCACCAATGGAAATTCGCTCCAATGCCGTTGGTCGCATCTTTTGAGCTGACCATAAAATTATCGTTAGTCGTTCGCAAATCTTTCGGCGTATGTAGACATCATTGGTTTGTAATCACAAATGATAACAAACAATCGTATTGAATTGGTAAATAACGACTATGGTTCTATGTGTTATGATGAATGATTTGATGAAAAATCTGTCAGATAAATCTCTCTGTGTAAACGCACCATTACACCAAACGATTATCAGCTGGAACGGTCTGCAATCAGCCAAGTACGACCGATAATCGTTTAGTGTAATAGAGCCTTTAGTGGTGTAATCACACACGGAAAAGATTATCACTTAAACATGAACAATATAACGTTCTTTTCCTAAGGGCCCTATTACACGGGACAATTATTGTGCGGAAAATCGTTATATCGTTCAAATTTAAACGATAATCGTACCGTGTAATTGCAGGCAATGATTTGTTGATTTAGCGCTGACCTAAAATCATCGTTAATCGTTAGCTGTAGTTCCGCATTTGGTCACAAATCAGTCAGTGTAAGGGTCCATTTACACAGAAAGATTATCTGACAGATTATATCTGACAAAGATTTAAAGCCAAAACCAGGAACAGACTATAAACAGAGATCAGGTCATAAAGGAAAGCCTGAGATTTCTGCTCTTCTCACATTCATTCCTGGCTTTGGCTTCAAATCTTCGGCAGATAATCTTTCTGTGTAAATGGAACCTAAGGGTCCTATTCCACGGGCCGAGGAGGGCCCGATCAACGATGTAAACGAGCGGCGATCTGCTAGATCGCCGCTCGTTTACTGGACCTATTCCACGGCCCGATGATTGTTGAGCGAGGGCTGCAGGGACATCGTTACTGATGTCCTTGCAGCCCTTGCAGCATCATACATTACCTGTCCAGGCTTCTTCTCCGCTCCGTTTTCCTCCCCGGGTCCCGGGCACTCTATGTTCAGAATGGCCGGTCAGCTTGCAGGCCAATCACAGGCCGCGGCGAGCGCTCCGTCAGCTGACCGGCCATTCTAAAGATAGAGCGCGCGGGACCCGGGGAGGAAGACGGAGCGGAGAAGAAGCCAGAACAGGTAATGTATGATGCTGCACTTCAAATCAAATCGTCGGTCGCCAGCCGCGCACCGCTACTCCACCGTAGCGATGCGCAGTGGGGGAACGATGATTTTAGGTCTGGCCCTAAATGAACGATCAGCCGATGACACGATCATCGGCTGATCGTTCTCTCTATTTCACCGCACGATAATCGGCCGAATCGGGCCAAATGGGGCCGATCCGGCTGATTATCATTACTGTGGAATAGGGCCCTAATTCCACATCGTTTATTCTTTATGGTGCGTTTACACAGACCGATTTATCTGACAGATTTTGGAAGCCAAAGCCAGGAACAGACTATAAACAGAACAGAGGTCATAAAGGAAAGACTGAGATTTCTCTTCTCTTGCAATCCATTCCTGTCTTTGGCTTCAAAAATCTGTCAGATAAATCTGTCTGTGTAAACGCACCATTAGCTGGGATCAGATGGAGTAAACGATCATAGTAACAATCATAGTAACTAACGACAATCGTTAACGTGTGTGTAATATGGTGAAGGATTTCAGGTTAAGCGATATACGATAAAGAATCTCGTTTGCAATCGTAAATCAACCGCCCTTAAAGGGATTTTTTTTTTTTTTACCATCCCTTTTGTTAGACAGATCCTTAAATAATAAGCATATCCTGCCGCCGAGAGCCCCAGCAATAAGCCGTAATCTGCGGGATACCCTGACAGCCGCACATCGCACATGGGGCACATTATAAACAACAGGCTGTCCGTTTAATGCACGGCCATGTTGAGTCCTTCAAGGTGAAAGCAACAATTACATTTTTTTTTTCTTTAACAAGACCTTTTAAGTGGAGTAATACTCTGCGTGTGACCCAAAGATCTCTTGTCCCGCACTGAGGGGGAGATTTATCAAACATGGTGTAAAGTGAAACTGGCTCAGTTGCCCCTAGCAACCAGGGGTGGATTAACTTTACTATAGGCCCGGGCTGTTCACCCCCCACCCCACTGTAACTACGGCAGCACTAGCTCGGTGTTCATAGTACAGAATAGATAATATCATGATGCCCTGATTTGTGGTAAAAAATTGCAGTAAAAAAGCAGCGATTTTTTTGTTGTTGTTGCAAATCATGACAGAAATGTAGCCAGGAGACAGTACAGTCTTTGTGGGTGGCCATGGGCCCCGGGCTACCGCCCAAAAGGAACTTCTAATAATCCGCTACTGCTAGCAACCAATCAGATTCCACCTTTCATTTTCCAAAGAGGCTGTGAGGAATAAAAGGTGGAATCTGATTGGTTGCTAGGGGCAATGGAGCCAGTTTCACTTTCCGCCATGTTTGATAAATCCCCCCTGACTGTTTAACCATGTGCGATCTCTGAACGTTACAGTCACTGACTTCTCTCGTAAGGCGATGAAACTCCGAGCAGATGACATTTCTGACTAATTGAAGCCAGAGTGTTAGCATGACTTCTAATATCATTATCCCGGAGGACGAGCGCTCAGCCATGGATTATTCAGCTCTGTGAGTTAATTTAGGAAATTAGGCGGCGTACACAGAACAATTACTAATTGTTTCATTCTTCAGTAGATCTTAAGATCTGCCCAGCTGCACCCTGCATCTGCCATGCGGCCAATTACTGCGGCGCTAAAACTGAAGCATTCTACTGCAAGTCTGTGCCCTATAAGACGTCCTTAAAGGGAATGTGTCATCACAAAGTAACCCATTATTAAAACCAACAAAAATTAAATCAACTGGTGCCAGAGATTTGTAATCTCCAGTCTTCTAGTACTTATCAGCTGCTGTATGTCCTGCAGGAAGTGGTGTATTCTTTCCAGTCAGGAACTGTCCAGAGCAGCAGCAGATCCCTATAGAAAATTCTCCTGCTCTGGACATTTCCTGCTCTTTGCTGCCACCTCTGTCCATGTCAGGAACTGTCCAGAGCAGCAGCAAATCCCCATAGAAACCTCTCCTGCTCTGGACAGTTCCTGAGAGAACTGTGTCAGACTGGAGAGAATACACCACTTCCTGCAGGACATACAGCAGCTGATAAGTAATTGAAGGCTGGAAATTTTTTAAAAGAAGTAAATTACAAATCTCTGGCACTTTATTTTACCAACTGACTTTTCTGAACTACCCCTTTAAACATAATTTTAAGATGATTTTCAAATGTTTCATATTACTATCTATATTATAAACTATTCCTGAAATCTTGCATTGTTTATTTTGACCACTAGGCCTAAAACTAAACTGAGACTTCCTGTCTAACTTCCTTTTCTCCGCAGATTATTTTGCAGCAGTGTCCTCCTTATCAATGGATAATAGTCAGAGCTCAGCCTTTCCCTCCCTGTAGAATGACCTCTGCCCAGGGCACAGATCATTTCTACAAAACTAAAAGTGAATAGGGTTAGCTCTAGTCTATTGTGCCTATGTCCATGAGACATGCTGTAAAGCAAATGTCTAATTGTTGGTAAAAAAAAAACAAAAAACAACAGCTCAGGCAAGATGGCTGCCCCCATAACAATGTTAAAAAAAATGAAAGGGGTGTTCCGTTCAAACATAACTTTTCATATGTTGTTGCCCATGGTGAGACTAACAATTCCTTCCATACTTGTTGTTATCTATTCAGTTTCCTTCCCCCAGTTCTTAGCTGCTGCTTTTTTGCTGAAGGCCCAAAAATCTGTGTGTGAGCTTATTTTTTTCTCTGTCTCCTCCTCCTCCCCCTCCCTTCTGAGACGGCTGATGTAAACAAGTCTCTATCTGCAACTTTGTAGCAACTTTGTAATCACAGTGAGTTCATTAGCAACTTGACCTCAGTTTAACCTTTTTGGCGTTACAAAGAAGCTACAAAGTTACAGATACAGCCTGTCAGGGACTTGTTTACGTCAACAATCTCAGAAGGCAGGAGGTATGGAAAGAAAAGCTCACATACAGTTTTTGTGTCTTCAGCAGTAAGCAGCAGCTCAGAACTGGGGGAAGGAGACCATATAGATAATAACAAGTATGGAGGAAATTGTTAGTCTCATCACGGGCAGCAACACATGATTTTTTTTTTTTTTTAAGCGAGATACCCAAAAAACCTACACATTCTATAAAATGGAAATGTGAAAATGTTGATGAGGTTTCTGAAAGATCTGAGACATGTTATTTACTGCTGGGGCCCCACCGATCCTGAGAATAGGAATTCAAAAATTCCCTGCAAGGCCTGTGATATAGCAGATGTCTCCCGCTCAGCATCCACTTACAGTACATACCATGTAAGTTTGTCTTCAATCATGATACTGACACTTTGCATGTAGAGAGTGTGGACATCACCATACAACACCATGAAACATCGAAGAGAACGGATTGTAAACTGTTCTTCTCAAGTGACAGATCACGCTGAGCGGAAAGCTGTGATACTGTCCGGGCCTGACACATGGCGGCTTCTCTATTCCTCATTCTTCTCAGTCCCTGCACATACACAAGTGATTAGAACAATTACTACAACGGCTGGAAATGGATCCTTAAGTACATTCAGACATCGGGGAGATGAATGTTCTGTCATTCACTGACGAGTATAGTATAACAGTCTAGTATAGGAGTATAGTATGGTAGTCTAGTCCACTATAGTATAGTAGTATGGTAGTATAGGAGTATAGTATAGCAGTATAGTATAGGAGTATAGTATGGTAGTATGATAGTATAGGAGCATAGTATAGTAGTCTAGTATAGTATAGTAGTATGGTAGTATAGTATAGCAGTCTAGTATAGTAGTATAGGAGTATAGTATGGTAGTCTAGTATAGTATAGTAGTATAGGAGTATAGTATAGTAGTATACTATAGATGTATAGTATAGGAGTGTAGTCTAGTATAGTAGTATAGGAGTATAATACTGTATGGTAGTATGATAGTATAGGAGCATAGTATAGTAGCATAGTATAGTAGTATGGTAGTATAGCAGTCTAGTATAGTAGTATAGTATGGTAGTATAGTATAGGAGTATAGTATAGATGTATAGTATAGGAGTGTAGTACAGTATAGTAGTCTAGTATAGTAGTATAGGAGTATAATATGGTAGTATGATAGTATAGTTGTATAGTATAGTAGTATGGTAGTATAGGAGTATAGTATAGATGTATAGTATAGTATAGGGGTATAGTATAGCAGTTTAGTATAGGAGTATAGTAGTATAGTATAGATGTATAGTATAGGAGTGTAGTATAGTATAGTAGCCTAGTATAGTAGTATGGTAGTATAGGAGTATAGTTTAGCAGTTTAGTATAGGAGTATAGTATAGTAGTATAGTATATATGTATAGTATAGTATAGTATAGTATAGGAGTATAGTACAGTAGTATAGTATAGATGTATAGTAGAGTGGTGTAGTGACCCTCCTGGACTACTGGTACTGCCACCCACAGAAAGGGGAAATGTCCCAAGGATATAGTGTACACTGTGTCGGTGTGGGCTGAAGAATCACAGAGTCTCTTTATCATAAATAATCTTTACTTGGAAAGTACTTGTGTGCAGTAAGTCACACAGCTTTGCTTTGACAGGGTACGTTCCTCTTGAGAAAGCACTTGATAATACACTTGATAATACACTCTGTAGTATACTTGACAATACTGCAACTAGATCTGTCATAGGGACACAGTGAAGAGTACAGTCGTGCTGACTGAGTAGCGTGTTGAGACATACAAAGACCCAGAGGAGCAGAGAGGAGGATGTTGTGAGAGTCCTAACCCAAGTAGTACTGTGCTCTGCCGGGATGTTAGAGGATGAGGTAGAAGACGACTTAGAAGAAGAAGAGAATACTTGTGCCCATTTTTTGACTTTTGGGTCTTCGCACCACCTAATGCCCTACCAGTGTCAGGGGACCCGTACTAAAGGGAGACACAAGGCCCCAGACCTTGTGCACTGGGATGAGCGGAATGCTGAGGATTTCCTGCTGACAACCACGCTGTGAGATAGAGTTCCTAGGCCTTTTAGCAACTTTGCTCTATCCGGATCAGTTCCTAGCTTACTGCTGTTTGTGGATACTGTCCTGCACTGTGACTTTCCTAGTACAGGGCATGGGTTGAGGTTATCTCTGACTTGTCCTCTTCTGTAGGGGGTTTTAACACTGTATAGTGTTATTTGAAGTAAACAGAGTAGAAACTGTTAGCTGTGTCTTGTCTTGCTTCCTACTCATACAGAAACCTGACTAAGGGTCCTATTTCACGGGCCAATGGGGGCCCGATCAACAATGTAAACGAGAGCCAATCTGCTAGATTGGTGCTCGTTTACTGGGCCTATTCCACGGCCCGATGATCATTGAGCGAGGGCTGCAGGGACATCTTTACCGATGTCCTTGCAGCCCTTGCACCATACATTACCTGGTAGGACTTCTACACTCCGTCTTCCTCCCCGGGTCCCGCGGTGCATCAGCAGCTCCGGAGCGGCCTGACTGAGCTGTCAGACAGCTCAGCCAATCACTGGCCGCGGCGGTCCTGGTCCGTGATTGGCTGAGCGGTCTGACTGCTCAGTCAGGTCGCTCTGGAGCTGCTGATGCTGTGCTGCAGGACCCGGGGAGGAAGACAAAGCGGAGAAGAAGTCCTGCCAGGTAATGTATGGTGCGCTTCTCAAATGGTCTGTCGCCCACCGCGCACCACTATTTCACCATAGCGATGCGCGGTGGGGGACCGATGATTTTAGGTCTGGCCCTAAATGAACGATCAGCCGATGACACGATCATCGGCTGATCGTTTTCTCTATTCCACTAAGCGATAAACGGCCGAATCGGGCCGATTATCGCTCCCGTGGAATAGGCCCCTAAGATTGCTTGAAGGCAACCTTGCAGAGGGCCAGGGCCCAAGTGGACCACTGTAGGGAGCTTTATAGCTTGCGTCCTTCCCCTACGATGTCCAACACAAAAGACTCATACACTTCCTCTACCCATGTGACTTCTGCAGCGTATTTAAGGTGCGCTGTGAGTGGGTGAAGAGTGCATTAGAAGAAGTAAAGTGAGAGATGATAACATAGAAGGAGAAGACATTTCTATAGGTTCAGAGATCCATATGACATAAAAATAAACAATAACCCTTTCCATACTTCAGCCGTGCAGCATCTGTGTACATACATCTGTAATAACGACACCTAGTGGCAAAACTTTATCACTACTTTCATCACCACTGACTCGCAATAAGTACAGGCTTTTTCGAAGGGTGTAACCAATGGCAACACCAGTGGTTGGACACCACAGTGTTTTCTGTTATCCATCGCAGTGTGTGTAGATAGTGTGCTCTGTTATCCATCGCAGTGTGTGTAGGTAGTGTGCTCTGTTATCCATCATAGTGTGTGTAGGTAGTGTGCTCTGTTATCCATCATAGAGTGTGTAGGTAGTGTGCTCTGTTATCCATCGCAGTGTGTGTAGGTAGTGTGCTCTGTTATCCATCGCAGTGTGTGTAGGTAATGTGCTCTGTTATCCATCGCAGTGTGTGTAGGTAATGTGCTCTGTTATCCATCGCAGTGTGTGTAGGTAGTGTGCTCTGTTATCCATCGCAGTGTGTGTAGGTAGTGTGCTCTGTTATCCATGGCAGTGTGTGTAGGTAGTGTGCTCTGTTATCCATCATAGTGTGTGTAGGTAGTGTGCTCTGTTATCCATTGCAGTGTGTGTAGGTAGTGTGCTCTGTTATCCATCGCAGTGTGTATAGGTAGTGTGCTCTGTTATCCATCGCAGTGTGTGTGTAGGTAGTGTGCTCTGTTATCCATCGCAGTGTGTGTAGGTAGTGTGCTCTGTTATCCATCGCAGTGTGTGTGTAGGTAGTGTGCTCTGTTATCCATCGCAGTGTGTGTAGGTAGTGTGCTCTGTTATCCATCGCAGTGTGTGTGTAGGTAGTGTGCTCTGTTATCCATCGCAGTGTGTGTAGGTAGTGTGCTCTGTTATCCATCGCAGTGTGTGTAGGTAGTGTGCTCTGTTATCCATCATAGTGTGTGTAGGTAGTGTGCTCTGTTATCCATCGCAGTGTGTGTAGGTAGTGTGTTCTGTTATCCATCGCAGTGTGTGTAGGTAGTGTGCTCTGTTATCCATGGCAGTGTGTGTAGGTAGTGTGCTCTGTTATCCATCATAGTGTGTGTAGGTAGTGTGCTCTGTTATCCATTGCAGTGTGTGTAGGTAGTGTGCTCTGTTATCCATCGCAGTGTGTGTGTAGGTAGTGTGCTCTGTTATCCATCGCAGTGTGTGTAGGTAGTGTGCTCTGTTATCCATCGCAGTGTGTGTGTAGGTAGTGTGCTCTGTTATCCATCGCAGTGTGTGTAGGTAGTGTGCTCTGTTATCCATCGCAGTGTGTGTAGGTAGTGTGCTCTGTTATCCATCGCAGTGTGTGTAGGTAGTGTGCTCTGTTATCCATCGCAGTGTGTGTAGGTAGTGTGCTCTGTTATCCATCATAGTGTGTGTGTAGGTAGTGTGCTCTGTTATCCATCTCAGTGTGTGTAGGTAGTGTGCTCTGTTATCCATCGCAGTGTGTATAGGTAGTGTGCTCTGTTATCCATCGCAGTGTGTGTAGGTAGTGTGCTCTGTTATACATTGCAGTGTGTATAGGTAGTGTGCTCTGTCATCCATGGCAGTGTGTATAGGTAGTGTGCTCTGTTATCCATCGCAGTGTGTGTAGGTAGTGTGCTCTGTTATCCATCGCAGTGTGTGTAGGTAGTGTGCTCTGTTATACATTGCAGTGTGTATAGGTAGTGTGCTCTGTCATCCATGGCAGTGTGTATAGGTAGTGTGCTCTGTTATCCATGGCAGTGTGTATAGGTAGTGTGCTCTGTTATCCATTGCCATACTTACATTTGGGAATACTGAATATTATAGAGTGATTCAGACTGACGCAGGAGATTTCCACATTTATGAGGTTGGAGGAGGAATATTCTAATATCATGACATTAGTTTTCTCCTGTGTATTCATCAGTTCTCCTCGAGATGATAAACAGCTACAGTATCCTACCAAACCAGGAAACTTTGGTTTGTCTAGAATGAGGTAGTCTTCTCCCTTCTGGAACCAATGTTTTTTATCTTTATTGTAATCGTCTTCACACCTATAATCTCTTCATTGAGAATCATCTCTCCCCTTGAGCTGTAATCCTTATCCAAATCTTTGGACTTTAAAGTTTAAAGTAGCAAAAATTTAGCACTAGTCACTGACTTGTAACTAAAGGTCCGATTTCTAGACCTCAGGGATCAATCAGCAAGATGCCTTCACACGGCACAAGAAATCGTGCAGCTGGGCTGCTCAAACAACCCTTGCATCGTTCGTGCAGCCATGGAAACAGACAGCACGGATATACATATATCCATGCTGTCAGTTTCCACATCACACAGCTGTACATAATTACCTAGTGCTGCTGCTGTGATTCGGCTTCCTATTCTCCAGCTCTCCCGTCCAGCTGCTGTGTCTTCAGGCCCTGCCTCCTTCGGCTGTCAATCATTCTGGAGGAGGTGCCAGCCTAAAGATACAGCAGCTGGACAGGTAAGCTGGAGAAGGGGATGCCAGATCACACAGCAGTACATACTTACCTAGTGTGCTCCTGCTGTTATCTGGCCTCCTATTCCTCAGCTCTCCCGTCTATCCATTTTGTATTCAGGCCCCGCCTCCTCTGGCTGTCAATCATTCTGGAGGAGGTGCCAGCCTGAAGATAAAGCAGCGCACTAGGTAAGTATGTACTGCTGTCTGTTCTGGAAACTGATGGATATGAATATCTGTGCTGTCAGTTTCCCTTTATTGTTATTGGCCTCACATCATCTGTTTACACAGGAACATGTGCGGCCGATGATAAATTTTAAAGCCTAATCTTAATACACGATCAGCCAAGGATCTGGCCGATTCCCGCTGCTTATTGGGAGTGCTCCTTGAAACCCTCCTGGCCGATAATCAGTCTGTGTTAAAGGCCCTTAACATGAATCCATACCTTGTATACACTACATGATAGGTATACAGATTCCTCAATGTGGCCGTATCTTACGGCTTCCCGCTGAACAACCTGCAGAGACCTTCCCTAGGGCTGAGAAACTATAGGAAATGTTCATCGTTATTTATATTACCGCCATCATGTTCAATGATAGTAATTATCATGGAGTCGTGAGATGACTGATTGGTCGGTGGTTCCTCTGAGTCACAATGTATTAAACAGATGCCAGGTTTCTTCAGCCACTTCTTCCATTCCGCTCATATCTGTCAGATTGATGATCCTGAGGACCCAGCTCTAATTCTCCTCTTCTTCTGAAACCTTAAAATGCCAATATAATTAACCCTTTCACTCTGCGTAGCTTTTCTTCAGGATACCTTCCAAGGATCACAAAAAACAGGAGGAAAGATCAGGGAACTAAATTTCCTAGTTACATGCGGCTTTAGTGCCCTGACTATGGTCTCAATGTTCTAGGCCAATAAATGGAGGCAAATATATTCATGAGAAGGATATCAATCCTTGTTGTTAAAGGGGTTGTCCAGAGCAGGAGAGATTTTCTATGGGGATTTGCTGCTGTTCTGGGCAGTTCCTGACATGGACAGAGGTGGCAGTAGAGAGCAGGGCCTTCTGGGCCTTCACAATCACAGCATGGTTGGACACAGCATTGGCTCCAGCTATATGGGTTCAGCTCCAGTGTTTTCAGAGGCTGAAATTGCAGTGGAACTTGCCAGTTTAAAGTTGAATAAGGCGATGGGTCCAGATGGTGTCCACCCCAGGGTTCTTAAAGAACTTGGATCTTTGATTGCTGCCCCCTACCGGATCGGTATAACCAATCCCTCCTAACAGGTGATGTTCCTGATGATTGGAGAACGGCCAATGTTATACCAATCCATAAGAAAGAGAGCAGAGAAAAGCCCAGTAACTACAAGCCAGTTAGCCTAACACCAGCAGTAGTAAAAATGATGGAAGCTCTTCAAAATTACTATTTCTAAATTACTGGATAGTTCTATGGATTTGTTGTTGGCTGAAGGAGAGATATCAGAGGGTTGTTTTTAATGGTGGATATTCCGAGCAGAGACTGGTTACCACAAGAGTATAAGAGTCTGTTATGTGTCTAATTTTTTAAATATGTTTTTAAGTGACATAGGAGAAGGTTTGGTGGGTAAGGATAGTGACATAGGAGAAGGTTTGGTAGGTAAGGATAGTGACATAGGAGAAGGTTTGGTAGGTAAGTATAGTGACAGGAGAAGGTTTGGTAGGTAAGGATAGTGACATAGGAGAAGGTTTGGTAGGTAAGGATAGTGACATAGGAGAAGGTTTGGTGGGTAAGGATAGTGACATGGGAGAAGGGTTGGTGGGTAAGGATAGTGACATAGGAGAAGGTTTGGTGGGTAAGGATAGTGACATAGGAGAAGGGTTGGTGGGTAAGGATAGTGACATAGGAGAAGGGTTGGTAGGTAAGGATAGTGACATAGGAGAAGGGTTGGTGGGTAAGGATAGTGACATAGGAGAAGGGTTGGTAGGTAAGGATAGTGACATAGGAGAAAGTTTGGTAGGTAAGGATAGTGACATAGGAGAAGGTTTGGTGGGTAAGGATAGTGACACAGGAGAAGGGTTGGTAGGTAAGGATAGTGACACAGGAGAAGGTTTGGTGGATAAGGATAGTGACATAGGAGAAGGTTTGGTGGGTAAGGATAGTGACATAGGAGAAGGTTTGGTAGGTAAGGATAGTGACATAGGGGAAGGTTTGGTAGGTAAGGATAGTGACATAGGAGAAGGTTTGGTGGGTAAGGATAGTGACATAGGAGAAGGTTTGGTGGGTAAGGATAGTGACATAGGAGAAGGTTTGGTAGGTAAGGATAGTGACATAGGAGAAGGGTTGGTAGGTAAGGATAGTGATATAGGAGAAGGGTTGGTAGGTAAGGATAGTGACAGGAGAAGGGTTGGTAGGTAAGGTTTGTATATTTGCTGATGACACAATAAGTGTACAATTGGGTTGATATTCCTGGAGGTGTCAGTAATATGGAAAATGATTGAGCATTACTAGATAAGTGGTCCAAACAATGGAAACCGCAGTTCAATGTTTCTAAATGTAAAATAATGCACTTGGGGAGGAGGAATCCTCTATCCAGTATAATATTGGCAGCTCTGTGTTGGCAAAGACTTGAGAAGAGAAGGATTTAGGGGAGAAAGGGAGAACATGAAGGAAATCTTTATATATGTTACGGGACTAAATAAGAAAGGAAGGGTTTTTAGAACAAAAAAACTGAACTCAAGAACAAGAGGAGACAGTGAGAGGTTACTGGGGGAAAGGTCAGAAGCAACGTGAGAAAATATGACTTTACTGAATAAGTAGTAGAAGCGTGGAACAAACTTCCAGCAGATGTGGTAGGTAAATCTACAATAACAGAATGTAACCTGCCTGTTATATACATATATCTATCCTAAGATAATAACAAGGGGACTACTAGAAGTCCTGCTATAGTCACTGATAAGTACTGGAAGGAATCTACTGGATATACTGTACATGTTGGTGATGAGAGTCATCTGTCTCCCGGAGCTGATCAGGAACATGGACGTTATTTCTAGTATGACTGAGACTCCCCAGCCGGGACGTATGTCGTCATGTCACTGAACCATCTTGATGTTGTATGTGTATTTTTTTTCATGTCACTCTATATACCCAGTGTTGATGATGTATATATAGGATGTTGTAGACCAGCAGGGCCGCTGTTGGGTATTAGCGCTCGCTTCTGTAACTGGAAGCAGATGGCGTTATCTGACCCCAATGGGAAATTATACGACTTGCTAGTGATTTGTTTTCTTTACTATCTATAGTCGCTGACTGGTGCTCAGGACTCCATGCGGAATCCATCTTAACACCTGGCTTACCTATTACCAGCGTGTCTGTGAGCGATGAGGAGGAGGTCATCTTATCATCTCCGAAGAAACACCCAGGTGAGGACAAGGTCAAAAGGAAACACCGATAGACTGTATAAAAAATAATTGGGAAGAAGTCAAATCTAGATCTGTAGCTTCAGTTTATTAACCCTTAAAGGGGAAATTGTAAAAAAGGAAAACAAGAAATTCATATAGGCTATGTTCCCACTACACATAAAGGACGTTGTTTTAAATGAAAAATTGTATTAAAGTCTATGGACATTATTTCGACGGCCGTTGTTCAATACATTGTGTGAAACAACTGCGGCTGTTTGCATTGATCTCAATGCAAATCATTGCACCGTCCGTTCTTTTCATAACATGTACGGTGTGTGAACGTAGCCATAAACTGATGCCAGAAAGGTATAGAAACTTGAAAATTATTTTAACTTTTTTTTAAAAAAAAAACTGAAGCCTTCCAGTACTTATCAGCTGCCAAATGTCCTGCAGGAAGTGGTGTATTCTCTCCAGTCTGACACAGTGCTCTCTGCTGCCACCTCTGTCCATGTCAGGAACTGTCCAGAGCAGCAGCAAATCCCCATAGAAAACTTCTCCTGCTCTGGACAGTTCCTGACATGGACAGAGGTGGCAGCAGAGAGCACTGTGTCAGACTGGAAAAAATACACCACTTCCTGCAGGACATACAGCAGCTGATAAGTACTGGAAGTCTGGAGATTTTTTTTTTTAATAGCAGTAAATTACAAATCTATGTAAATTTCTGACTCCAGTTGATTTGAAAGAAGAAAAATCTCGCTGGAGTTCCCCTTTAACTGCTATCTGTTATTTTCTGCCGTCTGTTTCATTTTACAGGAGAATCCTGTGACTTTAAGACACATTGTCCGTGGATTTCATCTACGAGTATGGATGGGAGGCCGCACTGGCTGCAAATGGCAGTCCGGGACCTGACACCACAACAACAAACAAGTATATTAGAGAACAAGCTTACGGCTGGAAAACTTGATGGTAGGAAAAAAAGGCTGATTTTTTTTAATTTTTTTTAGATTTTCTCAGATTCTAGATTTTCACCTTGTTTCTAATTGATTCTGAGAACAATGAGTCTGCAGAGTGTGATTGCCAAGAATAGAATGCAGGAGACAGCAGGTGTATCACTTGATCTTCACTGTGCAAATCTATACTGACAGAGTCAAGGTGGATTTCCTTATTAACATATTTATTGCATCGCTGACTATATGCAGAAAGGAGGAAAAACTGATTACCCAATGACAAAATCTGAACTACCCTTAAAGAGTTCACAAAAAAAATTATTTTAAGTCAACCGATGCCAGAAAATTGCCAGAGATTTGTAATTTACTTTTATTAAAAATGTGTGGGAAGGGGAATTTATTTAAAAATCTCCAATCTTCCATTACTTATCAGCTGCTGTATGTCCTGCAGGAAGTGGTGTATTCTCTCCAGTTTGACACAGTGCTCTCTGCTGCCACCTCTGTCCATGTCAGGAACTGTCCAGAGCAGCAGCAAATCCCCATAGAAAACCTCTCCTGCTCTGGACAGTTCCTGACATGGACAGAGGTGGCACTGTGTCAGACTGGAAAGAATACACAACTTCCTGCAGGACATACAGCAGCTGATAAGTACTGGGAGACTGGAGAATTTTAAATAGAAGTAAATATCTCTGGCTCTTTCTGGCACCAGTTGATTTGTATGAAAAAAAAATTTGGTGAACAACCTCTTTAACAGTCGGACCCCCACTCAGTGGCGTAACTACCAGGGTCGCAGCGGTCGCTGCTGCGACCTGGCCCACCACAAGAAGGGGCCCGCAGGGCCCCTTATCAATCACTCTTGTGACCGCAAGCAATGTTTTGCTTGCGGTCACAAGAGAGCGCCACCGTCTTCCCCCGGATCATGCGCTGCTGCCAGGGGTGTCGGTGTCCTATCCCCGGCAGCGCGCGCATCATAGAGCTCCCTGTGCTGGGACCTCCACCACAGGGAGCGTCTCTAATGTGCGCTCCCTGTGCCGGAGGTAACAGGCACACAGGGAGCTCTATGATGCGCGCGCTGCCGGGGATAGGACACCGACACCCCCGGCAGCAACGCATGATCTGGGGGAAGACGGAGGCTCAAGAAGGAGAGAGGATCGCCGGGGGAGCGCGTTGTTAGGTGAGTTGTGTGTGTGTTTTTTTTAACTTTTTTTTTATTTGTTTTCATGAAGGAGAGAGGGGGCGGGGAGAGGTGGCCATCTATAAAGGGGGGCAAGAGAGGGGACCATCTATAAGGGGGGGGGGGGCTGAGAGGGGACCATCTATAAGGGGGGGGCTAAGAGGGGACCATCTATAAGGGGGGGCTTAGAGGGGACCATCTATAAGGGGGGGCTGAGAGAGGACCATCTATAAGGGGGGGGGGGGGCTGAGAGAGGACCATCTATAAGGGGGGGGGGGCTGAGAGGGGACCATCTATAAGGAGGGGGGCTGAGAGGGGACCATCTATAAGGGGGGGGGGCTGAGAGGGGACCATCTATAAGGGGGGGCTGAGAGGGGACCATCTATAAGGGGGGGCTGAGAGGGGACCATCTATAAGGAGGGGGGCTGAGAGGAGACCATCTATAAGGAGGGGGGCTGAGAGGGGACCATCTATAAGGAGGGGGGCTGAGAGGGGACCATCTATAAGGGGGGGGGCTGAGAGGAGACCATCTATAAGGGGGGGGGGGCTGAGAGGAGACCATCTATAAGGAGGGGGGCTGAGAGGGGACCATCTATAAGGAGGGGGGCTGAGAGGGGACCATCTATAAGGGGGGGCTGAGAGGGGACCATCTATAAGGAGGGGGGCTGAGAGGGGACCATCTATAAGGAGGGGGGCTGAGAGGGGACCATCTATAAGGAGGGGGGCTGAGAGGGGACCATCTATAAGGGGGGGGGCTGAGAGGGGACCATCTATAAGGGGGGGCTGAGAGGGGACCATCTATAAGGGGGGGAGCTGAGAGGGGACCATCTATAAGGGGGGGGGGCTGAGAGGGGACCATCTATAAGGGGGGGGGGCTGAGAGGGGACCATCTATAAGGGGGGGCTGAGAGGGGACCATCTATAAGGGGGGGCTGAGAGGGGACCATCTATAAGGGCGGGGCTGAGAGGGGACCATCTATAAGGGGGGGGCTGAGAGGGGACCATCTATAAGGGCGGGGCTGAGAGGGGACCATCTATAAGGGGGGGGGCTGAGAGGGGACCATCTATAAGGGGGGGCTGAGAGGGGACCATCTATAAGGGGGGGGCTGAGAGGGGACCATCTATAAGGGGGGGCTGAGAGGGGACCATCTATAAGGGGGGGGCTGAGAGGGGACCATCTATAAGGGGGGGGCTGAGAGGGGACCATCTATAAGGGGGGGGCTGAGAGGGGACCATCTATAAGGGGGGGGGCTGAGAGGGGACCATCTATAGGGGGGGCCTGAGAGGGGACCATCTATAAGGGGGGGGGCTGAGAGGGGACCATCTATAGGAGGGGGGGAGAGGGGGCTATCTATAAGGGCTGGCATCTATAAAGGGGGGAAAGGGGGCCATCTATAAGGGGGGTAACATAGGGGGAGAGGGGGCCATCTATAAGGGGGGATACACAGAGGGGGCATCTATAAGGAGGCTACATAGTAGGGGGCATATACTATAAGGGGGGTACACAGAGGGGGACCATCTATAAGGTACATATAGGGGGGCATACACTGTAAGGGGGTCACATAGAGTCAGCCTACCAACTAAAGGGCCAATACAGATGTGCAGTGTGTAGAGAGATGAGGATGGTGACAGAGTGTGGAGCCTAATATGTTTCTCTGGCAGATTATGTGGATTCGTGGCTCGGAGAAGTTCTCATAATGGCCCAGGGCAGATGGAGAAGAAGATGAAAAGGGAAGAACTCCAATCAGAGAGGACACCCTCTGTGAGTCACGTGATATAACTGCACTGTTATGTATATGGTGTACAGAGCCTGTGTGGAGATGAGGCTACCTCCATATGACTGGATGCGGTGATACGTGTACAGTGGATGTTATTCAGTAGCAGCGGTGGTGTTAGTCAGTATGTGGTGGTATTACTCAGTAGCAGCGGTGGTGTTAGTATGTGGTGGTAATAGTCAGCAGCGTTGGTGTTAGTCAGTATGTGGTGGTGTTAGTAGCAGCGTTGGTGTTAGTCAGTATGTGGTGGAATTATTTGTTACTTGTTATCTGGTACTGTGTTTTATTGGTCTCAGTATACAGGATTTGGTCAGTAACAGTATGGCGGTAATATGTATGGTGATAATATTTTCTCTTCCTATATGCTGGTGTTATTGGTAATATCTGTCTTGGTGTGTGTATGTGTATATATACCAATAGCATCACTTGGTCGTGAAAGCAGGGGGGGGGGCCCAAGTTGACCTCTCGCACCAGGGCCCAGGAGTCATTAGCTACGCCCCTGCCCCCACTGATTAGTTTGTCACCCCCTAGGTCAGGGGTGGCTCTTTAGCTGTTGTAGACTACAATTTCCATCATGCCAAAGCTTTGGCTGTCTAGACATGATGGGAGTTGTAGTTCTGCCACAGCTGGAGAGCCAAGGTTCCCTCCCCCTGGTCTATAGCTAAGATTTGTTGTTTTCGTGTTTTCACTTTTTATTATTTCGCAAGACGCAGGAATATTTTTAGTCTGGAGAGAACCATTTTGCCAGACTCATAGATAACACAGGCAGATTGTTGTGTTCCTGTAAGATTGCATGCTTTATAAGGAAAAATAACACTGAGCGATGAATATCATAGAATTAGTGCCGAAAGCCACTGACGTGAGAAAAGTCAATGTAAAATGGCATCAAACATCGTCCTTAAAGGGACAGTAGTCTCCTCATCATACATGTGCACACTATGGGGGAGATTTATCAAACATGGTGTACAGTGAAACAGGCTCAGTTGCCCCTAGCAACCAATCAGATTCCACCTTTCATTCCTCACAGACTCTTTTTAAAATGAAAGAAGGAATCTGATTGGTTGCTAGGGGCAACTGAGCCTGTTTCACTTTACACCATTTTTGATAAATCTCCCCCCTTGTCCTTAAAGGCACAGTACTCACCTCATCATACATATGCACACACTATACTACCACCTCTTTGTATACACTTTCCTTTTCTAAGCTATAGGCAGTAGATGTATTGGCCTTATAGTCTTTATGAAGGATCGACTGCATGAAGGACCTGATCGTTGGATTGGATACTCTACAAGCTTTAAGGATTGGGACAATTCAGAGATATGTTCACACTTAGTAAAAAATAAAACAATAAAAGGCGTCTGTTATTACGGCATCTTAATGGAAGTCAATGGAACGACGGTCGCTCAATGCACACTGTAAATAAAATAAAATAACGTTATTTGAGCAGACATCAAGATAATGGTTGTGACAATTATTTTCGGACGTCTTTTGCAAACAGCGGACGTTATTTTTTTAGTTGTTCACACACAGCTTTTATTTTTTTACCGTCCTTTCACTGTTTTTACTAAATTCAATTCAATGGGCTTTTCCATTAAAGACAAAGGGCCTAGAATAATGCTCCAGCAGCCGTCAACAGCTTTTGCAAAAAAAAACGGATGTATTTGAGTGCATTCGTTTTGATCCGTTTCTCCATTGACTTCCATGTTAAAAAAAATTTTTTTAAAAACTGTTCAAAACACATCCTTTTTTTTAGCATACACACTAATGGTGTTGACCACGTTTTTGTGTACGCTAAAAAAAACTGATGCATTTTGATAATTAAAAAAATAAACGAAGTCAATGGAAAAACAGATCAAAAATGGATGCACACAAATTACTTCTGTTTTTTCATCCGTTTTTTGCATAAAACGAATAAAAAAAAAGTTGATTGCAAAAACCCAATGTGAACCCAGCCTAAGCTGCACATGGAATCCAATGCATTAGCCATCTCTCCATAACTCATATATCAGGAGAGGATGCGTCCGCCCTGCGGCACATGCTTCACCGGATTTCCCGTTCTACCGCTTTTTCTGTATCATCTTCTCTTATAGACGGAATCCTTTATCTGAACTCAACTCAGGGAAATTCAGGGGATGCCTGTGTTGTGTCGCAGCTGCGAAGTCCCTTGTATCCCAGAAGTCCCAGGACGTGTCGGCTGGACTTATCTCTGTATTCGACAGAAGAGTCTACAGCACAAACACTACTGGTTACGGTGCACGAGAAGAAGTCAAATCTGAGTGTAACGCTAACCCCCTTAAAGGATGCAATGGCCGCCAACAGGTGGGTTACACTGAAAGAACCCCCCCCTAGTTTTCATACTTATAGGCACTTTGTTTGTTAAAAGAAAAGTACAAACAACATATGTAAAAATGGAAATTACTGCAATGTTCCTATGCTATGAAGTATATACCACTAGAATATGTAGATTATGGGATTAAGTAACTATCACATGTAATTTACTAATATAGTGTTATCATAAATTATACTGGAAGTAGCATTTTACTTTGGATTTATCTCTGATGGTTATGTAGTCCTTTCCTGTGTGGTGTTGTCTCAGCAGAGGATAAAGCATCAGGGAGGAGCCTGGGAGCTGCTCCTCCCTGATGCTTTATCCTCTGCCATCTGTTGCCTGGCTGGATCTAAGCTCAGGTCCCATCCTCTGACAGGCCCCTCCTGTCTAATAAGAATAATAATACATCACCATGAGACATTTAGGGAAGTATGATGTGTGTTTACAGCGTGATGACTTGTGCTGAACAGAGCCACAGGCAGAGGAGCAGGCAGGGAATGAGTACAGCAGGTGCTACAGGTTCATTGACTGGCTTTGTATAAAAATGGTTTGCTGCATAAATGAATGTTCTTCAGCAGGTCTAACAGGAGTGCTATGTGTGGGGAATAGGCAGGGGGTCTTGGGAAACAATCATATAGACATTATTGGGTAGGTGCAACACTAGGGGCCTACAATAACACCAGCATACAATAACACCAACATATATGAAATACTGTATTCAGTTTAAAAAATATTCAATAATTGAGGGAGGGCAAATAGATAGAAAGAGAGAGAGAGAAAAAGAGAGAGAGAGAAAAAGAGAGAGAGAGAGATAGAAGATAGATAGATAGATAGATAGATAGATAGATAGATAGATAGGAGATAGAAGATAGATAGATAGGAGAAAGATAGATAGACAGGAGATAGATAGATAGATAGATAGATAGACAGATAGGAGATAGATAGATAGGAGATAGATAGATAGATAGGAGATAGATAGGAGATAGATAGATAAATAGGAGATAGATAGATAGATAGATAATAGATAGATAGGAGATAGATAGATAGATAGATAGATAGATAGGAGATAGATAGATAGATAGGTAGATAGGAGATAGATAGATAGATAGATAGATAGGAGATAGATAGATAGATAGATAGGAGGGAGATAGATAGATAGGAGATAATAGATAGATAGATAGATAGATAGATAGATAGATAGATAGGAGATAATAGATAGATAGATAGATAGATAGATAGATAGATAGATAGATAGATAGATAGATAGGAGATAGATAGATAGATAGGAGATAGATAGGAGATAGATAGATAGATAGGAGATAGATAGATAGATAGATAGATAGATAATAGATAGATAGGAGATAGATAGATAATAGATAGATAGGAGATAGACAGATAGATAGATAGATAGATAGATAGATAGATAGATAGATAGATAGATAGATAGCAGTGGCGTAGCTACCATAGAGGCAGGGTAGGCGGTTGCTATGGGGCCCGTGCAGGAGGGGGCCCGGGGGGAGAAGGTAAGAGCCTGTGTCCTTCTGCTTAACCCCTTATGTACTGCAGTTTGTAAGTGACCCAATATTTACTTACATGCTGCAACACAAAAAAGGGTTAACAAAGAGAAGACAAAGATCTCCTCTGATAACCCCTGACCCCTGTTCTCCAGCTGGCAATCAAGGAAAGTAAGATGTGCAGAGCTCCTTGCAGAGGTCAGGGGTTATCAGTGCATGAGCAGCAAAGCATATATATACATATATACACACACACACACACACACACACAGTGCTTTGTGTTGTGCGTAGGGGGGCCCCTTATAAATTTTTGCTATGGGGCCCCATGAATCCTAGCTACGCCCCTAATAGATAGATAGACAGATAGATATCCAATAGAAAGTACTGCAGCACACCGTTGTAAAAGTGATCCCCAGATCCCCAGCACACTGCTGGCACCCGATTCTCACCTGAAATTCTTCTGAGTGCAGCGCCTTTTCTTTTTGTGTAGATAGATAGACAGATAGGAGATAGATAGATATGAGCGAGATAGATAGGAGATAGATAGATAGATAGGAGATAGATAGATATGAGCGAGATAGATAGATAGGTAGATAGATAGGTAGATAGATAGATAGAAGATAGACAGATAAGACAGATAGGAGATAGACAGATAGAAGATAGATAGATAGATAGATAGATAGATAGATAGGAGATAGATAGATAGATAGATAGATAGATGATAGACAGATAAGACAGATAGGAGATAGACAGATAGAAGATAGATAGATAGATAGATAGATAGATAGATAGATAGGAGATAGATAGATAGATAGATAGATAGGAGATAGATAGATAGGAGATAGATAGATAGATAGATAGATAGATAGATAGATATGAGCGAGATAGATAGGAGATAGATAGATAGATAGATAGATAGATAGGAGATAGACCGACAGATAGAGAGATAGATAGATAGATAGATAGATAGATAGATAGTAGATAAATAGGAGATAGATAGATAGATAGACAGATAGATAGGAGATAGATAGGAGATAGATAGATAGATAGATAGAAAGATAGGAGATAGATAGATAGATAGATAGGAGATAGATAGATAGATAGATAGGAGATAGATAGATTATAGATAGGAGATAGATAGATAGGAGATAGATAGATAGATAGATAGATAGATAGATAGATAGGAGATAGATAGATAGACAGATAGATAGGAGATAAATAGGAGATAGATAGATAGATAGATAGGAGATAGATAGATAGGAGATAGATAGATAGATAGATAGATAGATAGGAGATAGATAGATAGATAGATAGATAGATAGATAGATAGATAGGAGATAGATAGGAGATAGATAGGAGATAGATAGATAGATAGATAGGAGATAGATAGATAGATAGATAGATAGATAGATAGATAGATAGGAGATAGATAGATAGATAGATAGATAGATAGATAGATAGATAGGAGATAGATAGATAGGAGATAGATAGATAGATAGATAGATAGGAGATAGATAGATAGGAGATAGATAGATAGATAGATAGATAGCGAGAGATAGATAGATAGATAGATAGATAGATAGATAGATAGATAGGAGATAGATAGGAGATAGATAGATAGATAGATAGATAGGAGATAGATAGATAGATAGGAGATAGATAGATAGGAGATAGATAGATAGATAGATAGATAGATAGATAGATAGATAGATAGATAGATAGATAGATAGGAGATAGATAGATAGGAGATAGATAGATAGGAGATAGATAGATAGGAGATAGATAGATAGATAGATAGATAGATAGATAGATAGATAGATAGATAGGAGATAGATAGATAGATAGATAGATAGATAGGAGATAGATAGATAGATAGATAGATAGATAGATAGATAGATAGATAGATAGATATCTACGTAATCTACATCATCAGTGATACGGCTGTGATCATCTATACGTAGTAGCCGTACATCCAGGTCAGTTCTCTCCATTCACAAGTAAGAATATTTTTTAGCACTTTACATAAATCGGAGAGGAAATCGATAGCGTGTCATTGTGGGATTGTTCTCCCTCCTGCTCTGAGCGATGTTGCTGCAGTGTGATACGTCTTGGCTGCTTATAGAAGGGACAATGCTCCTGATTCCATTACTAAGATTGGCTTGGCTGAGGGGAGACTGCCGGGCACCACTGACTGCAGTGCAGGCTCCGAGCTGCCGCATGGGCTGTGATCCCAGGATCGTCTGAGAACATTGTGACCAACACACTTGGACTGGTGCAGCAGTATGATGTCATCTCTTACTCACTCACACAGCTATTCCTATTACAGTCACTATCAATAGATGGAGATCTTGTCATAGTAATATACAATGATCCATTAAGGGCCTTAACACCTCATTCCATATATGTTATGATCTATTCAGTTTCCTTCCCCCAGTTCTGAGTTGCTGCTTTCTGCTGAAGATGCAAAAAACTGTGTGTGAGCTGTTCACTTAGTCTCTCCCTTCCGAGATGGCTCCGCAGCAGATTTGATCTAAATAACTGAACACAGCTTTAAATCTGCACCATCAAATCTGCTGCAGATCCTGTAGTGTGAATGCATCCTTAAAGGGGTTTTCCAATTGAAACTTAGGGCCCTATTCCACTGGACGATTATCGTTTACATAATCGTTAACTATTAACGATCTCAAACGACCGCTATTGCGAAACACCTGAAAACGTTCACTCATTTCCATGGAACGATAATCGTTACTTATGATCGTAATTGCGATCGTTTTTCTTTGCTATTGCGTTCGTATCTATTGCGAATGACTGAACGATGTCTTATTCAATGCGAACGATTTGCGAACGTTTTGCGAAAGAGGAACGATAAAAATAGGTCCAGGTCTTATAAAGCGATCAACGATTTCTCATTCGGTCGTTAATCGTTAACTGCATTTCAACCGAACGATTATCGTTTAGATTCGAACGATTTAACGATAATCTGAACGATAATCGTCCGGTGGAATAGGGCCCTTACTTGTCCCCTATCTACAAGTCCCCCTATCTACGCGATCATGAGGGGTCTAACCTCCATGCCCCCCGGAAATAACCAGATCAGCCCCAGGCTCCTTTGATTTTGGTCCCTATTACACCAACAGATTATCTGACAGATTTTTTTTAAAACAAAGCCAGGAATGGATTTGAAAAGAAGAGAAATCTCAGTCTGCATCCAACTTCTTCTGTCAGGGCTGCATCCAACTTCTTCAGCCACCAATATCCAAATGCTGAGTGTTCGGGTTACATGTTTGGGATTTGCTCATCTTAAAGGGGAAGTCTGGGCAAAATAATTTTAAGATATGTTATTGCCCAACAAAAGTTATGAAAATTACTAATAGACACTTATTAAGGGAAATGCACCTATAGTGCACATATATATATATATATATATATATATATATATATATATATATATTATGCATTAACTACGGCATGGCGCATTCAGGTCTCTGTAAAGTTGGTGGTCACGTCACATAAGCTGCCGACACCTGCTGCAGTGGTGGGACAGACTGGAGCATATGTATGTGCACTATGGGTGCATCTCCCTTGATAAGTGTCTATTAGTAATTTTCATAACTTTTGTTGGGAAATAACATATCTTAAAATTATTTTGCCCGGACTTCCCCTTTAATGGCAGACTTCACATAAGGATGGGGCAGCGTTTATAATGACGTTCCTGCGGCTTCGTATTTTTACCCACCCAGGGGTCTGGAAGCGATTCTGGTTTTTAAATCCTCCCAAAGGACTCACTGAGCTGCGGAGGCTTCCTGCTGGCTGTGGCTTCCAGGAGTTGCTGAGGCCTCAGTAGATCAATTACAATCACCAGCATATTTGTAATTCAATACACATTCATTCACTGCGGAGCTTCCCTTTGCATTTACATCTATATTTGTCATGTCCGTCTAAGTGGGAACAGACCAGTATAGTAACTCATTTTCTACTGAAGTCTCTATAAAGGTATCACTTCTAGATCAGGAAATCGCACATACTGTATAGCTATTTACAGGGGAGTAGCTAGGATCCATGGGGCCCCACAGGGAGAGACTGTACGGGGCCCCATTAACCCTGTAGCCCCCCTGTCGGACCCTTTCACTGTCCAGGGGACAAGGGCTGTTGGTGAAGTGCCAGAAGGCCCGCCCATTAGCACTATGGGGGCCCCCCTGTTCCACGGGCCCCATAGCAGTTATGTGGTCTGCCTCCTTGGTAGCTACACCACTGCCTGTTTACTGATCTACTTTTGTTAATGGAGATAACTGACTGTATAACGCAGGGTAGAGGAGTAATAATGCAGACCAGCCGAATAAAACGCAAAATTCCCACCATTGCTCCACAAATTCATTGCAAGCCCTTTGTCACAGGGAGGGCACTGGACAGAGCGGACCCATTGTGTGACTAATAGATTTGGCTTAGGGACAAACCAGGGGCTAGAGCTAGAGATGAGCGCACCAAATCTTCTAAACCGAAATTAGTTCCGAACTGTGCAAAAAGTTTGTGTCGGTACAAGTTTGTAAAGATGGTGGCCGCACATGTTAAAGGGGTACTCCAGCTAAAATCTTTTTTTTCTGTAAATCAACTGATTTCAGAAAGTTATATAGATTTGTAATTTACTCCTATTTAAAAAGTTCAAGTTTTCCCATACTTATTAGCTGCTGTATGTCCTGCAGGAAGTGGTGTATTCTTCCCAGTCTGACACAGTACTCTCTGCTGCCACCTCTGTCCATGTCAGGAACTGTTCACAGTTGTAGGAAATCCCAAAGTATGGGAACACTTGGCCTAAATTACAAATCTATATAAATTTGTAAAACCAGTTTATTTAAAAGAAAAAATGGTATGCTTACCTGTCCTCTCTCCTCTGCTGTCCTCCTCTGGTGTCTTCCCTCGGTGTTTTTATCCACCTCCAGCCTGCCCAACCAATTACTGACTGAGATGGGACAGCACTGTGGCCAGTGATTGGCCACTCGCAAGAGTGACAGCCTGCTTAGCCAATGGCTACGAGCGCTGTCCCGTCTCAGTCAATGATCAGCTGAGCAGGATTTTGGCGGCTGTGGGGGACACTGGAGACCGTAGACACCGGGGGAGCGCAGACAGGTAAGTGAACTTTATAAAACAGCTAATCGCCTGCAATTGTTTAGCTGTTTTAGTCTCGTTTGTTTAAGGTTTGGTTCCGAAGAAGCTAAACTTTACGGTTAAGGTCAGCAAACCCTGCCGAACCAAAGTGTTGAAAAGTTGGCTCATCTCTGGTGAGAGCCTAAGGAACTCTGCAACCTACACTCTACATCACCCATCACAAGGCTATAGACTTTCTAAAGAAAACTCCAAGACTGCGTCCGCTGAGTTGTCAGGTGGTCCGCTAACAGCTTGCAGGTGGTATTTTAAAGGATGCCATAGAATTAATGGCAGAAACATAGTAGAGCTGGTAGAGTTCATTCAGTTTGGGAAACAGATGTGGGTTAGGGCAGGCGGCCATCATTAAGTCTGGCAAGGAATCTAAATAAGAAAGATGGTTCTCCTGTGCCATCTATTGGAAGTAACCACTTTAGTTATTGTTTACAAACCCAAAACATGACCAAGGATTATCAGCCAAGCCAACATGTCTTCCAGAAGGAAGAAGATCCTTGGTAGTTTTTGGGGTTCTTGCCCTTACTGGTTATCATAGGGAGTACTGTAGAGGGGCAAGACCCTCAAAACAGCCATTTACAGATGGATCCTCTTCCTTCTGGGTTGGCTGATAACCACCACTCTTGTTTCAAGGCTTAAACACTGGCTTACAAGATGGCCACCTCCAATAGAGAGTCAGACTTGTGGTACTAGACTATAGACTACCAGTTCCCTGCTTTCTGGCATCCATGTGGTTGGGACTGTGTGTGTAATGGGGAATTACTAGTGTTGGCCTGCCCAACGGAGGACTGGAGAATCCTCCGGTGGCTCCCCAGCTTAAGAACCTGCACTAACACGGACTGATCTGTCATTCTTCACTGGTTCTTCATTTGTGGGCCCCAGGATCACTTCCACTGGTGGGCCCCAGGATCATTTCCACTGGTGGGCCCCAAATACCCCAGTCCAACATTGGGAATTACTATGGAAGCAATCCCCGGATGTATTTCATGGGCTCATACACTTTGGCTATAAACTTCTTGAGTCTAGCACCTACTTATCCGTATTCTTCTCATTCACTACGAAGAATGTGAGTACAGCCGTTCTGGATAGTTGTTCCTTGTATTAGATATGGTCTAAGTGCTTTTCGCTGCCACCGGTGGCTTTTCCAGTAAGAATTCATCATCTTGTTGTTCTGCTAAATTTACACAGCCAAAAAGGGCTCTAAGCACTCGAAATCCATCTTTAGTTTTCTGGGCATCAGCCGAGCAGGGTCACAGTGAGCACGGTGTAGCACTTAAGAGGTCCTCAGCGCTGAGCTGGCTCTGTGGCTACTGGGTCAATGGACGAGGACTCTTGTGTCTTGTGGCTGCTTATTGTAAGAGGAAAAACGAAAAAAAAGATTCTTATGTTGTGGCACAAAGTTTTATTATATGACCTCATTTTCTTTGATTCTTAAAATGATGTATAAAAAATTGCCATGGTGAGAAGGAAAAGGTTAGACAGTGAATAGACTTAAGGCCCCATTACACGGAATGATGATCGTCCGTTACGGCCAATAATCATTTTGTGTAATAGAAGGCTACGATCAGCGATGTCGGCTGATCGTTGCTGTCGTTTGTCTTTCAACATGTTGAAAGACAAACGACTGTGATAGCAGCGATCTGTTGCTGTCACTCCGTGGAAAAGGAGAGGCGCTAGCAGACCGCCACTATATTCTATGGGCTGCCCGGACGATCCAGCAATCACCAGGGCAGACTTTTTTTGCTCCATGCATACTCAGGAATGGCTGTCAATCAATACCAATACTGAGCACATTAAGGACCGAAACTTCCTTTGTTTGGTCTCTTTCTTTTTTTTTAAACAAAGAAAAGACCAAATATCGGCACAGAGGGAGCATGAAGCACAGTGTGACAGGAAGGGGTGTTGATTTAAAGTGACTCTGTACCCACAATCTGACCCCCCAAACCGCTTGTACCTTTGGATAGCTGCTTTTAATCCAAGATCTGTCCTGGGGTCCGTTCGGCAGGGGATGCAGTTATTGTCATAAAAACAACTTTTAATCCGGCAGCGCTGTGTCTAATGGCCGGGGCTTACATTTGTATATGCATTAGGCTGGCACACCCTCTCTGTCCTTCCTCCCCACCCTCCTCATTATTAGGAATGCTCCAGGCAGATTGTTTCCTATTCCCCACCTGTGTGCATAATGAACATGGGCTGGATCGTTAATACACCTATGCAAAGCTCAAACAGCAGTAAATGTTCCTGGATCATTCCTAATGATGAGGAGGGTGGGGAGGAAGAACGGAGAGGTGGTGCCAGCCTAATGCATATACAAATGTAAGCCCCGGCCGTTAGACACAGCGCTGCCGGATTAAAAGTTGTTTTTAAGAGAATAACTGCATCCCCTGCCGAATGGACCCCAGGACAGATCTTGGATTAAAAGCAGCTATCCGAAGTGGTTTTGGGGGGGGGGGGGACAGATTGTGGGTACAGAGTCGTTTTAAACATAGAAAACTATAGAGAGTATATTGCAAAACTGTTTGTGATCACAAAAAAAAAAATTGTCGCTACACTGCCTCTTTAAAGTAGTAGATCCAGTTGATTTAAATGGGGATTGTCACGTTAAAGAACTTAATATGTTGTAGAAACGTGAATAATATAAATCATATAGGGTATCAGTACAAAGACCCCACTGATCACCAGATATAGCCGGGAGCAGCATGAGCTCAGTGCATTCTCTATAGAAATGCAGCAAACACTGTGCAATTCGGCAGGTAACTCTTCCCTTCTTCAGGGCCAACATATAACTGCCATAGAAAGTCTATAGGGCCGTCTCCTGTCACATGCACATGGCCCTGTGCTTCTCCTTCCTTGTCCTAGCAACTGGTGGGGGGTCTGAAAACTCAAAACTTTTGACCCATATCTATGATATTTTAAAAGTTTTTGGAATTGACAGGCATACTTTTTGCCACCTAAACCTGAAGGAACAATTTAAAATGATTTATCCCAAGGTTAAAAGTTATCTCCTATCCACAGGACAGGGGATAGCTAGCTGATCTAGCTGATCGTTGGGGGTCTGACAGCTAGGTAAATTCAGTAAACTTTTGACATCCTTTCTCGTTCTTGGTGGGGGTCCCGGTGATCATCCCACAGGGGGTAACTATAGTATTGGGATAAGTAGAATAATAGGCAGCATGGTGGCTCAGAGGGGGGCAGGGTTCAAATCCCACCAAGGGCAACAAATGCAAAGAGTTTGTATGTTCTCTCAGAGTTTGTGTGGGTTTTCCTCCAGGTACGCCCGTTTCCTCCCCACTATTATAATACACAGGATCTGAGCTACATAAGTTGTAACATTTAAAAGTTATTTTAAAAAACAATAAGTTATCTGTAATCTGGATAGCATCACGTTACATCGATAAAAGGTTCGGCGGCAAAGTTATTGAGGGACTAGAAGTCTAATAATTAACACGTTTTCTTGTCTATCTGATGATATGGGATTTGGCCTGTCTTGGCACACGACTACAATTCAGATAAGGGAACATTGCCAGGGAATAGGAGAAGACATCTTAGGAATATGGAAGTGGACATTGGCTATATTTCTATATAGAGAAAAACACCATCTAAAATGATAACTCTGAACATTAATACCAATTTGTGGGATGACAACTATAAACTCATACAGTAAAGTAAGACAAATGACCCTGGATGATATAATTACACAGATCCCAAAAGGAGACGTTAGTACTGAATGCAGTGTCCCAAGTAAATAAATCAAAAGGAAAGGAAGTGCTCCGGATGTTTTTTTTTGGCCTACATAATATACACTCACTATTGCTTATCCTGCAGTATCATCTCTTTCATCCCAGCTCTGCTGCATCCGCTCATTTCATTACTGTATCTGTATCTTTTTTTCAACCTGTATTTTTCAAATCTGCTATCAATCCCATGATGCACCTCACAGCATTACATGGACAGCTAGAGTCAGTACCACCTCTGCCTGCTGGCAGAAGCTACATAATGAATAATCAGGGAACCAATCAGCTCCCTTAGAATATGAGCAGCATCTTCGGGTTATCTTTATATAGTGGAAAACAGTGCTTTACTGCGTGGCCGCAAGGCCGGGAAAGGGGCAGCAACTAGTCATCTGGGTGTAGAGCCGGGGGTCATACAGCACGGTAGGGCGTAGTGGTGCTAGGGGCCAGGAAAAAATAGGCTCCGCCTCTTTGACACCATTCAAAGGTGTTTTTTGTTTTTAAATAAAAACACAGACTCAATGCCTGTGCAGAGGAGCAGCGGAGAAGTTGCCCATAGCAACCAATCAGATGGCTTCTTTCATTTAAAAAAAAAAAAAAAACTGAAAAATTAAAGCTTGAATCTGATTGGTTGCTCTGGGCAATTGCCTATACTTTTCCTTTGCAGAAGTTGGCTAGTGACCCAGGTCCCGACCCTATGACTTCTCTAAAACGCCGTAGGGTCCTTTTACACGGAGCGATTTTTAACAACTAACGATAAACGATCACAAACGAGATTAGGTTGTTTATCGTTAACCTGAAATCGTTTACCATATTATGCTGCATTTACACGTAACATTTATCATGCGAATTTGCGCGATAACGGTCGAATTCAAACGATAATCGTACGTGCAAACGCAGCGAACGATCGAACGACGCACGATAAATCGTACATTTTGATCTTTCATCAGGTCATCAAATCATCGTTCATCGTACGCAAAAAATTCGCAAATCGTTCCGTGTGAACAGTCGTTCGCCGATTTAACCAATGTGTGAGATAGGCTTAAACGATCACAAAACGATCGCAGTGCGAATTTTCGTACGATATATCGTACCGTCTAAACGCTGATCGTTATAAAAAAAAAATCGTAAATCCGGCATCGCTAATCGTACGATCGGGCCAATAATCGTTACGTGTAAAGGCAGCATTACATAGAAAAATTAGTGAAAAAATGCGGAACTTGAGCGAACAAATGTGGAATTACAGCGAACGATTAACGATAATTTTAAGTTCAGATCTAAATCAAGGCCGATTTTTCGATCGTTGCCCAAAATTACCCAGAACAATTATCGTTTAAATTCGAACGATATAACGATTTTTCACACAATAATCGTCTCATGTAAGCATAGATTATAATGCCCTGTAGAGATCAGCATTTGATTACCGGTGGCTGAAGAAGTTGAATATGGCCCTAAGGAGTCTGGGATAACATGGATACATATCAATGTTTTCCTGGACTCCTTCGGCCGTCATCCAACTTTTCCAGCCACTGACTTGCGCTCATCTGTACTGCCATCCATCCCACTGCCTATATCTGTATCTGTTTCATGCTGCCTGTGGTTTGGGCAGTGTGAAATAGTTGCAAAGTTCCCTTTAAAAGTTATTCATGTCTGCATGGGGATGTCACTTATTATCACCTGGGGCCCTAAGACCTCTGAAGGCCCTATTACACGGAACGACTATGTTACGGTTGATAATCGTCCCGTGTAATAGAAGGCAAAGATCAGCTGATATGAACAATGTCGGCTGATTGTTTCTGTCGTTTGTCTTTCAACATGTTGACAGACGACTGTGATAGCCGCCGCTCCCGGGGATAGGAGCAGCGGCAGCAGACCACCGCAATCCTCTATGGGCTGCCCCCCCACAGCTCCCCGCGCTTTCTGTCTGTAGGCGCCGCTGGAACTTTAGAGCCGCTCTCTGAAGTGACAGGCCATTCAGCCAATCACTGGCCGCAGAGAACGGCTCTGAAGTCCCAGCAGCAGCAGCTCCGCGCAGAGGCGAGGAGAACACTGGAAGCGTGGAGAGGTGTGTATGAACTGTATTATTTTTTACACAGTCATCAGCCATTGGCCGCGCATTGCTATAACACGTAGCCGTGAGCGACAGACGGCCAATGATTTTTAGTACACGATCAGCCGATGATCATTTCATCAGCTGATCCTTGTCCACATTACACGGATCGATTATCTGCCGAATCACTCTGTGTAATAGGGCCCTAAAGCCGCCCCCAGCATAGGTCACAAGATCCTAGTATATAATACATTTCTCTTGACATTCATGGACAGAAAACTTCAAAAAATTGAGAGCTCTTCTGTTGGTTTCAGGTTTAAAAGATTCTGGTCACCCATATCACATTACCCGTGTCGTTTTGGCCAATTACCATCTTGATTAAATTAAACTTTAAATTCTGTCTGCGTGTTCCCTCAAAGACAGCAAAAACAAGAGATGTCCCCTTTAAATGGATCATTTTAGAGGTTTTTTTTTTCAGGAAAACAACTTGTTGTTAAAGGGAGGAAAGACAATGTGATTGTAGGTTTTTGGTTTTTCCATTCACCATGTGAGCGTATTACAGACCCATTGTGGGGCAGCGTGGAAATCCATTTATTTCAAAGTTTCTTTCTGGGAACAGCCTCCAGCCACCTTGCTGGACAAGCCTGACATTGTGAAGGACAGGCACATCCCGTTGCGTCCCACGCTGGGTCCGGATTGTGCCAAAATGATTCAAATCCAGCTTTGAGACTGAGTATAATCGTTTATTATATGTTCTTGGGGGGGGGGCTTTAGGTCTCACTGGAAGCTGCTGAGCACGGATGTCGGAGAAATAGACGGACCCTTTCACATCACCATCAGTCACACCTTGTGCCCCCAGAAGGCGGAGAGCCTCATCGTTCTGGACAGCGTCAGCCTCAGAAACTGCTTTGATGGTGAGATGAGAACCTGTTTTGTTTGACCCTATGTTCTTTGTTCCAACTGAGATGATACAAGATACAGGATGTACGTGACCTCAAATCATCCAAAAATTGTGAAAAAAAAATCCAAAAACAACACAAACTCCATGCGCCCCCAAAACAGCTCCTAAAGAAAGAGGTCACATTTACAGGATTATGTTTGTAGTTAAAAACACTTAAAACGAGCAGAGCCAATAAATCCGGGGCCGTTTATGATAATAAAGCCCAACAGAAGGGTTCAGTAAAGGCCGTATTGGGCCGATATCGTACGTTACAGCCGATAATCGTTTTGTGTAGTAGAGGATAACGATCAGCCGACATGCACGATGTTGGCTGATCTTTGTATTTCAACAATCTGCTGCCGTTGAACCGAGCAATAGGAGTGGCGGCAGCACTATGCTCTATGGGCTGCCCGGACGATCCGCTTTCCACACAAACTCCGCGCCAATGTGAGAAGAGGAAATTTTCCTTAGGACAATTTCCTCTTCAATTCCCCGCCTATTCCCATAACCATAAGGGGGAGTCTGCTGTTTTACAAAAATTTATATATTCCGATAATTACTATACTCACCTACCCCCAATCCCTCACTGGCCTTGCGCCAGGCCAGGTAAGTATGTGGGAGTAGGGGGGTTGTGGCTGGAGGTGTTATACTGCCTCCAGCCACAAGGTAGACTTTTAGGAAGCCAATGGCTTCTTCCTCTGTCAGTCAGAGTGTCGCAGCATTTAACTGTGAGCATTTATGTTAAGGGCCTGTGGGCCCCCTTAGTGCATGGACTCCGTAGCAGTGGCGTGGTCTGCTTTTATGGTGGCTACACCACTGCCTGCAGCGGTCACATGTCACCTGCTAGTAGTAACAGTGACAGGTTGTTTCAATGAAGTCAATGTAGCTGAATCGTAATATTACATACAACCTGTGAGGACAAGTTTAGTGCTGCTTTTGCATAAGCTGGAATATACCGGATAACCCCTTTAAATTTATATTTTTATATATATCACAAGTCCGTCATATATCATGAGACAGACTCAGTCCTGAGACCCAGTGGAGCGAAGAAACAAAGTAGCTCTGTCCCTGATTATAAGCATCTGTTTCTCCTCTGGCTTTGTAGACAGCAGCACCATGTTGGAGTTTAGTCCCAGCGTGCGTTCATGTTGCGTAAAATTAAATTACACTTTATATTAGGCAAATAAAAAAAAATAAAACTGCTGATTTGAAAGGAATCTGTCAGCGGAGTCTAACCTCATAAACGCTTAAAGGGAATGTTTCCTCTGTATGTTTTACTTCTTAGAACAAGATTCTTTTTCTGTAGCTGTAAATGAGCTATTATTTATATATATTTTTTGTTGTTTTTTTTGTAATGTTTAACATGAAGGCTTGACTTAAAGGGGAACTCTTGTTTAAAAATCAATTGGTGTCATAAATTTATACAGTTGGAATTGACTTCTTTTTAAAAATCTCCAGTCTTCCAGTACTGTCCAGAGCAGGAAAGGATTTCTATGGGGATTTGCTGCTGCTCTGGACAGTTCCTGACATGGACAGAGGTGGCAGCAGAGAACACTGTGTCAGACTGGAAAGAATACACCACTTCCTGCAGGACATACAGCAGCTGATAAGTACTGGAAAACGGGAAATTTTTAAATTTTAAAGTAATTTGCAAATCTATATAAAGTTCTAAAAAAATTTCACCCAAGTTTCCCTTAAAACAATAGATCTTAGGAAAAATAGGTCAGACATTTCCATGTTTGCTATGATAATCTAAGGATACCTTATAAAATGATGGCATGCGCAGTAGGCCGATGAGATGAAGTTGGTTATCAGCAGCAAACACGGCCAACCCTCTCATCTCCGTCTTGATGTATCCTGCATCATCCCACATGCTTTTCAGGAGATGTCAGTGGAGAGCAGAGAGGAGGGATTGCCGCAGATAACTCGGGGCAAGGTGAATGCCCATAAGACACTTCAAGGTTTATTGGCTTACCGCGCATGACTACATAAACCATTTTCTCAGGTATGCTACAGCATTATAGCCAACATGTGGATGTTTATGCCGCTTTCCGCACTTGCGGTGTTAAGAGTTTGCAGGGGATGCAATTGCTGACAGATTCCCTTTAAAACACAGCGCTACTACCTCATGTGTCCTGGTAACTTTAGCCATTTTATTGGTCATGGACTATTATTCCCTGCTGAGAGCTGCAATATGTCCACAGGAGGAACAGGGTTTACATCATAGGAATCTGCTCAGGCTGAGGTTGCAATGATGGCAAGAAGGTTATTAGCATGTATGAGAGGTAGAAAACCTATAAAATTATATATATAATTATATATATTCAACTGTATTAATAGAAAGCTAGAATAAGGCTGAGTATATATCTATATATATATATATATATATATTCAGCCTTATTCTAGCTTTCTATTAATACAGTTGAATATATCCCAGCTTACTACATTCAAGAGTCTTCCATAGCAAGAGGGAAAATAAAGTGGCTGAAAGGCCAGCTAGAGTGTCCAGCAGAAACAGGATGCCCATTGCTGGACGTACTGTACACTAGAGAGGAAGTTAAGGACAACACCACAGAAAGACCACATGAAAGATAATTTTACTAGAGATCAGCAAACCTCAAGCACGCTTGGATTCGTCCAAACCTGAGTGTGCGGCATTTGATTACTGGTGGCTGAAGAACTTGGATGCAGCACTAGGGAATCCTGGAAAACATGAATATCGCCATAGACTGGATCCATGTTTTCCAGGACTCTCTAGGGCTGCATCCTGCTTCTTTAGTCACCGGTAATGAACGCCGCTTCAGGTTCGCTCATCTCTAATCTTTACCAATAAATCTTAATTTATTAGACAGTTGACAATAGTGTACAGAGTTGGAGCCCCCCTTTAAGTTGGGAATTTATTTGACGACATTGCAGCACTATTACCTTATATTCGCAGGTTATCAAGAAGATTTATCTACTTGTCCGTGGGATTCGTCATTCCGTTGTGATAACGGGGAATGTATCGGTCAAGTAAAGTTGTGCGACTTCCAGACAGACTGCCCGGGGGGAGACGACGAGGGGTCAATATGTGGTAAGTGTTCTCCTTCTGAGCTCAATAGGGTCTGGATCTAATGTGAAAGTGATTGAGCTTACGGGTCCTATTACACGGGCAGATGAAGGCCCCATCAATATTGTAAATGCTAGATTGGCATTCGTTTACTGGGCCTGTTACACAGCCCGATAATCGTTTCGCATGGGCTGCACTGATATCGTTAGTGATGTCCGTGCAGTCCTTGCCCACACAGTTAATACTTCACCTCCCCATGTTCCTGTTGTTCTCCTGCGCTCTGCATGTGTCCTGGCACCGCACGCTGCAGCTTCAGAGCGGCCTGTCTGAGCTGACAGGCCACTCAGCCAATTACTGGCTGGGACCACCGAGACTAGTTATTGGCTGAGCGGCTTATCAGCTCAGACAGGCTGCTCTGAAGCTGCAGCGTGCAGTGCCGGAACCCAGGCAGATGCAGGAGAACACAGGGAACATGGACAGTCAAAGTATGAACTGTATGGGCAATCATCAGCCATTGGCGACTAGTGATTTCAGGTCTGGGCCAAAAGAAACCATCAGCCGATGGTTGTTGTCTCTATAACACGGAGCGATAATTAATTGGGCGAATTGGGACAATAGGGTAATAGGTAATAGGGCCCTTAGGCCGTGTTCACACTGCGTTAGATGCTTACTTTTAACATACACAAAATGTAGTCAACCACATTTTTGCGTACGCTAAAAAAAAAGTATCTGTTTTGACCCTTTTTTTTTTTCTAATACACTGGAAGTCAATCGAAAAACGGATCCAAAAAGATGCACACAACTGCATCCATTCTTGCATCCGTTTTTCATCAGTTTTTTGTTCCCCATTAAACAGACACATTACGCAAAAACCGCAGTGTGAACCCAGCCTTATGGTCAAGTATTGAAACTTTTTACTTCATATGCAACTATGTATTACTTTCAATGTACGACTTACTATAGACAGATCGAAGCTAAGGCTGGGTTCACACTACGTTCTTGAAATCTGTTTTTTTTTTTTCTAAAATGGATGAAAAAACAGATGGAAAAGTTAATGCCTTTGTGTGCATCCATTTTGATCCGTTTTTCCATTGACTTCCATTATTTAGAAAAAAGGATCAAAACGCATCTGTTTTTTTATTTTACACAAAAACGTAGCTGACCTTTAAAAAAAAATGCGTGTTGATCTGTTTTTGTTACAATGGAAGACAAAGGAAAAACTGAATAAAACGGATGCACACAAAGGCATCCAAAGACATGGGAAAGCGTAGTGTGAACCCACCGAATGCAGATGTGATCGACATTACTGGCACCATGATTCTTTCTTCAGGACATCGGTGGATTTTGTACCAAAGTTTTAATGCCTTATTCAAGTCCATTCAATAAAAAAAAGTTGTCCAGTCAACCTATATGCAGCCATCTCTATAGAGTGAGGGTGGGTTCACACTGAGGAATTCTCGCGGATAAATTCCGCAGAATTCCGTCGGCTGTACGCGCCCACGGCCGCGTGCCTTTCCACCGGCTCCATAGACACCATTCTATGACGTGTCAATTCTTTCGGCGGAATGCAGAATCCGCCCGTGCATAGAATGGTGTCTATGGCACAGGCGGAGAGGCGCGCGGCTGTGAGCGCGTACAGCCAACGGAATTCCGCGGAATTTATCCGTGAGAATTCCTCAGTGTGAACCCACCCTTAGAGAGTAGACATAATGGGGGAGATTTATCAAACATGGTGTAAAGTGAAACTGGCTCAGTTGCCCCCGGCAACCAATCAGATTCCACCTCTCATTTTCCAAAGAGTCTGTGAGGAATAAGAGGTGGAATCTGATTGGTTGCTAGGGGCAACGGGGCCTGTTTCACTTTACACCAGGTTTGATAACTCTCCCCCATTGAATGTTCCAGATCTGCCATCCAGTCACAGTTCTAGTTTCTTAACATGAACTTTGATTGGTTCCATACGGAGCACAGAAGACAACTTCTTGATAACATTTTGAACTATTGGAGTGGGAATGACAAGACCTTGGGGAGACTCATGGTTTATAGTAATCCATTCCGTACTGTGAGTTAAAATAGACATCCCATACGTCAAATAATGCCTACACGTCAGAGGGCCCTTACACAACATTGTACTACGAGCCAGATGTCCAGCATTGGGGGGGGATCTATCCTCTCTAGTGATGGGTTTTGCTATTGGTTTGGACGCAATGATAGAGATTCTTCTGGAGACCACATGGGCAACCGGGAACATTGCGATCCTACTGCCAGGACTCTGGTGTTGGGTGACATATGATAGTCTTAGGGCTGCATCCAACGTCTTCAGTCACCAGAGATCAGATGGCACACACTCATCTGAACCAGAGCGGGCTCGAGGTTCCGCTCATGTCTAGGACCTCTCCGTATAGCCCACTAAGTCGCACCACTTCTCCTTACTCTGTGACTGATACATAACATCTGTAATGTTTTTTTTTTTATCCCATTTTTTTCTATTCAGAAAAAATCCTTCCTACTGGTTCCCATTGCACCTTTGAGAAAGGAACGTGCGGCTGGACGGCTAACATCACGGGGGGTCAATGGTGGAAAGTTGCAAACGCTGGCGAGATAAATCATGGAGATAAGGAACACGTCATGGATATTGAAGGTAGTGCAAACAGAAAAGCCACAATTACAAGAAGACTTTCCTCTTTTTTTTTAAAGCAGTTTTTGCCATCACCTATAATGCAGCACTGTAAACCCGCTTTGGGGCACATCTGGGTTTGGGGTTGTGACATCACAGGCCCGCTCAGCCAATCATCAGATGCTGCAGTGTCCCACCACAAAGAAGAAAGAAAGGGTTCGCCCTGAGGGTTTGCTTCTGATCTGGACAGTCCCGAAAACAGACAGAGGTGGCAGCAGGGAACACTCTGTTAGACTGGAAATAATACACTACTTCCTGCAGGACATACAGCAGCTGATAAGTACTGGAAGACTTGCATTTTTTTAAACTGAAGTTAATGTATTTAAAATCTGTATAACTTTCTGGCACCAGTTATTTTTTTCCCTCCAAATACCCCTTTAAGGCTACAATATGAATATTTCTATATTGAGAACACACCTTAATTACCTTTTGATCTGTTTTTTTTATAGGTAACTTTCTCCACCTACAAATAGAGAGTGGGCATAACGATAGCTCTGCAAGTCTGTACAGCGACAGTCTACCCCCCGTGGTTGCTGAAAAAGCCTGTCAGGTATGTATTATAATCCTTAAAGGAGTATTCTAGGGAGGAGCTTTAATCCATAATTGTGCTCCGACTTGTAAAAAACATGAAAATAACATCTACTCACTCTCCCACATCTTTCACATTCTCCCAGAGCCGATCCTGCTGCACACCACTTCGTGTACTTGGGGCAGCACATAGTGATGCCTGCTTAGCCAATCAGTGAGCACAGCAATGTCCTGCCTCAGCTAGTGATAGGCTGAGCAGGCAATAAGCCTGATGACCCCAAACACAAGTGCTGAGCAGAAGGACCGACTCCGCCCCAAGGCCGGGGGAAATGAGCAAGGTGAGTATTTGTTTTTTATGCTTTCACCAGGTTGAAAACAAGTATAACTGAATGCAATTTAAGTGAATCCAGTCCTGGAAAGCATGAATATGGCCTATGGCTGTATCCAAGTTTTCCAGGAAGCCTTAGGGCTGTATTACACGGGCCAATTATCGTTTGAAAAAACGATCATCGTCCTGTCTAATAGGGTGAACAATTTAAGATCGTTTGTCATAGTGGTCATTTGAGATCATTTATGGGTAATTGCCAACAAATCTTCCCATGTAATACCACCCATAGAGCTGCATCAAACTTCTTCAGCCCCCAATACACAAATGCTGTTTGGTCCAGTTTGGATGAACCCAAGTGTGCTTAAGGTTTGCTCATCTCCACTAATTTCCTAATAACACACCCTCTAGGATCCAGTAGAGGGTATATTGCTATTGCTAGCCTTTAAATGTTATAATAGGTTGCAAAGTTCTTATTCCAACACTTTTAATGCCAGCAAAGTTGACGACCACCTATCTGCTTGATAGGTGTAGGAGGGACGGCACTTCCGTGGGTCGGTGGTGCTTGAGGTGACAGTATCCAGAAAGATGTAGAGAAAACCCGGCACTCACCAAATAGTTGTGATCACTTATTGTAGTGCAGTATGCATCAGCTACAGTAAGGACGCGTTTCGGCCTTAGTGTGATAATATTCTTTCTTTCATTTAGTTCACTTTCAAGTTTCTAGTACACGGAACCTTCAATGGGTCCCTAGCAGTGTACGCCCAAGAAGAAACCACTATGGAAAGTTATGGCAAGTTATGGGAAGTAGATGGAAGACACACGGCCTGGTCTACAGCTTCCATGATGGTTCCCCACTACATGAACAGGTTTGGATATTATTCCTAAACATGTAAGCACAAGTCGTCGTCTTCTTATTCTGCTGCCCTTATCAACATTCATGTAATAAAGTTTATGTGGATGTTTTTTTATTTTTTACATTTACGACTTCACGACTTGTAGTCCTTTATGACTTCATGACTAGTAGTCTTTCTTGAGCCCACTTTTTCTTGTATCCCATCAGGTTTCGCATACAGTTAGTGGCTACATGGGGCTGGAATTCATTCTCGCACATCCTGGTCGATAATGTCACCTTTTCTGCTGACTGCTTTCATTCTGGTAAGTGGCATGGAGCTGGGGCGTGTGATAACCATCCGGATACTACACCATGTTGCTTGTACAGTAATTGCTTTTTTTTTTTTTTTTTTTTTTTACTGTATGAGATTTTTTTTTTTTACTTTACTTGCGAGCTTCACACGTTCAATGACTTTTCTTACCGATACAGTGCGGAAAATAAGTATTTGCTATACTGACAATTTTGCACGTTTTGCCACCTAGAAAGAATAAAGAGGTGTATATTTATACTGTATATGTAGGCACCCTTCATCTGTGACAAATAGAATATTTAAAAAAAAATCCTCAAAATTACTATTCAATTTAAAAAAAAAAAAAAAATGTAAGATTTTATGGAATGAAACAAGTATTTGATCACCTAAAAAATTGTGGCTCCCTCTGACCTGTTAGTTTTTCTTTAAGAAGCTCCTCCTACTCTGCACTCATTACCTGTATTCATTGCACCTGTTTTAACTTGTTACCTGTATAAAAAAAAACACCTGTCAATTACACTCCAACCTCTCCGCCATGACCAAGACCGAAAAGCTGTCTGAAGACACCAGGGACAAAATTGTACACCTGTACAAGGCTGGGATGGGCTACAAAACAGTAGGTAAGCAGCTTGGTGAGAAGGCAACAAGTGTTGGCGCAATTATTAGAAAATGGAACAAACACAAGAAAACTGTCAATCTTCCTTGGTCTGGGGCTCCATGCTAGATCTCACCTGTGGGGTAAGGATGATTCTGAAAAAGGTTTGGAATCAGCCTAGAACTACATGGGAGGACCTGGCCAATGACCTGAAGAGAGTTGGGACCACAGTCTCAATGATTATCATTAGTAACACACTACACCATCATGGATTAAAATCCTGCAGGGCGCACAAGGTCTCCCTGCTCACACCTACACGTTTGCCAGTAACCATCAGGATCATGCAGAGGAGGCATGGGAGAAGGTCATGTGGTCAGATGAGACCAAAATAGAACTTTTTGGTATCAAAATCACTCGCCATGTTTGGAGGAAGAAGAATATTTTTCTGCAAAAGGGACAGGAGGACTGCTTCCCTCAATAAGAGCATTGAAGATGGGTTGTAGCTGGGTCTTCCAGTATGACAGTTCCTGAAACGTCATGCTGTCCCTGCCTCCCCCCCGCTGTCCCTAACAAAGATCAGATAGCAGGAGGAGGCTATCTCACACAGCCTCCTTCTCCTGCCCCTGCAGCGTCTATGGAGCATCCGGAGGGGGATCTGGGGGGTTACCATAGCAACCCAGACGCTGCCTAATGCGTCTGGGCTGCTATTGTATATACTGATCAGGCCCCTGCACTGAGGCAGGGGTCTGATCGTGTGAATGAGCTGTCAGTGTCCTGACAGCTCATTCACTATATAATACATTACAGCACAGATCATGTGCTGTAATGTATTATAGAGGTACCTGTAAAAGTAAGTTTAAAACACAAACATAAGTAAATAAGTTAAATAAATAAATAAATAAATTAAATAAATAAGTAAATAAGTTAAATTAATTAAATAAATAAGGAAATAAAAATAAATAAATATACACATATTTGGTATTGCTGCGTCCGTAATGACCCCATCTATTAACCAGTTACATTAATTATCCTGCCCGATTAACGCTGTAAAAAAAAAAAAAAATTACCAAAAATCCTAAAAAACACAGAAAAACTTGCCCAAAAGGTATACCACTAAAAGTGTCAGCTTATGCCGCAAAAAGAAAAAGCCCTCACATAACTCAATTGGCGAAAAAATAAAAATATTATTGCTCTTACAATATGCAAGACACAAGCAGTATTTATAGTATAAATGCTATAAACTATAACAAAAGCTATATAACATGGATATCACTGTAACCGTACTGACCTGACGAGTAACGATAACATGTCATATGTGACGTATAGGAACCGCTATATAACATGGATATCACTGTAACCGTACTGACCTGACGAATAACGATAACATGTCATATGTGACGTATAGGAACCGCTATATAACATGGATATCACTGTAACCGTACTGACCTGACGAATAACGATAACATGTCATATGTGACGTATAGGAACCGCTATATAACATGGATATCACTGTAATTGTACCGACCTGACGGATAACGATAAAATGTCATATGTAACCTATAGTAACCGCTATATAACATGGATATCACTGTAACCGTACTGACCTGACGAATAATGATAACATGTCATATGTGACGTATAGTAAACGGCGAAAAAACTGAAATTAAAAAAGGCCCCAAAATTCACCAGGTCATGTCTGCGGCCTGTGGTTGAGTCAGGTGACGCACTGCGGCCACATATGGGGGATTTCTAGAAACAATGGAATAAGAAGAATAAATAGTGAGTTCCATTTCTCAGTTAGTATTTGCTGTGTTAGAGGAAAAAATGGATTAAAATTAAATATCTGCCAAAAAAAAATGAAAAATGTAAATTTCCCCTCCAACTTGCTTAAATTAAAGGGTTAATAAACTTATTAAATGTTACTTTGAATACTTTGAGGGGTGCAGTTTATACAGTGGAGGGATTTATGGTGGTAACTAACATACAGGCCCCACAAATCCACTTCAGAACTGGACTGGTCCCTAATAAAATCAGAATTTGAAATTTTTCAGAAAATTTGAAAAATCGCTGCAAAATTTCAAAGCCCTCTAACATCCTAACAAGTAAAAGTACGTTGACCAAATGACGTCACCATAAAGCAGACATGTCAGACATGTTGCAGTAATAATTAGTTTATGTGGCATGACTATCTTTCTTAGAAAAAGAGAATTTTGAATATAAAGAAAGGTAAATTTTTCAAATATTTGGGCAAATATTGTGTTTACAGAAAAACTACTGAATGTATCAACCAAAGTATACCACAAACATAAATAGGAATATGTCAGGAAAAAACGATCTCAGAATAACCGCGATAGTTAGAAGCATCGAAGAGTTATCACTACATAAAAAGACAGGTCAGATTTGAAAAATAGTCCTGGAAAACTCCGCCCACCAGCTGCTGATTGGCAGTTATCTATCCATGCTGTGTATAGGCAGCAACTGTCAATCAGCAGCAGTGGGGGGGGAGGGGTGTGGCAGGAATCCTATTCTCCTGCATATTAGGAGAACGGCTGAACAGAATGATGTAAGTAATACACCAATCTGTTCTGCATTTATATCACTAGTTTATGCTGCCCTCATTCTATTGCGTCAAATCCTTATTTCATGCAATAAATAATGATAAATAATTTCTCTTTAAACAGTTTTTATTGAACTTCGGCATATAGTGAGGACATAGACAGTGCATTTCTAGGTAGGTGATGGCATAGTAATATAAACACAATGTTAACACAGTAATCACGGCCTACAGCGTAAACATCCAGGAAGAGAACGGATTGTCAGGAACTGTGTGCAGAGGCAGTAACATTCTTCAGTGTTATACCATCTCAGAAACATAAATATAACATCTTAGTGCAGTTGAATGCAAGGTCCTGTCTATATTATTGGACCCAAAAAGCTTAGCGAGCTAACTTTTAAAAAAAAAGAACAAATAACAAGAAGGGAAAGGGGAAGAGGGAGAAAAAAGAGGGGGGAGGGGTTGTCCGTGGGTCTCCGCTTGCTCCAGGAATTGCCCGAAAAAGCAGTCATGTCCCATATTGCGCCTCTAAATTGGCAGGTCGTCTGCAAGTTGTCTGGTGAGGTACCACGTAGTGTCTTGAAATGTGTGTTCGATTTTACCCTGGATTCGGAGGGGCAGTGTAGGGATAAAAGTTTCCCATACGGTGAAAAATTTCTCCACTCTACGTTCCTTGAGAATGGAAGCCTCCATCCAGTCTATTTTGAAGATAAATATTTTCTAAAAATCAAATAATGGAATTTTTTATAGGATTCTGAAGTGTTCCTACAATAAACATCCCAGACCTCTCCATTCTTTGTAAGTTGGAAAACTTGCAGTTTATCATGTTCTTACTTTCCCCACTGTATGTGTGTGTGTGTGTGTGTGTTTGTGTGTGTGTGTGTGTGTATTTGTGTGTATTTGTGTGTGTGTGTGTGTGTGTGTAGATGGCTATGTAAGCTTGTCTCTGTATTTTTGTATTGTGCCAGGAAGAATAGAAAGTAGTTCTGAAGAACAGGATGGCTTATATGAGATGGACCCTTGGGAAGATGATATCCTGAGCCCTCTATCAGAGCCTATTTATACAGGTCTGTATATAAGATTGCAGATATTTTCTTGAAAGTTACATTTCTATTTTCTCCTTTACGTTGTATATATTCAGCAGCAGGAGGACTGGGGCTTGTCAGCTATTATCCCGATTATATTGTTTCACCTGTTACTAATAGATTAAAGATCTAGTTTAAAAAATTCAATGTAAACTCCAAGGTCCAAGGATACGTGGACGGAAAACCTGTCCACCCACATATAAGACGTAGGTGTAAATCATTCTACATATTGATTCTTGATAGTGCATTAAAATAGTGCGAGCCTTAAGCCTATTTCCTTCCTGCGGGTCCTGGACACCTCAGTCAGACGGACTTGTCAGACGCTACTAATTGATCATTAATCACTCCGACCGTGGAGCGCCTTACAATCCAGTTCCTGATAGCAAGTGCGGGGAAAGCTATTAAAAGAACAATATTTGATCCCTCTCGCAGTGTTGAAACTGCTAGCACCATGTGAATGCTAAGACGCTGTGAGTTTACACTGATTGACGGGTGATTTAATACTGATTGTGGCCTAACTTGTAGCTTTTGGGCCCCAATGGAAAATCTGTGCCTACCATGTGCCATACTGGTGTTCATTTATGGGGTAGAGGAGCCTACCCAGACACGTGGGCTGTGCACCCTGTATAGTACAGGAATCCAACTTGCGTCCCTCCAGCTGATGCAAAACTACAATTTCCATCATGCATTGTAACATTTGAAGGTGTGGAACTGCTGTGCCATGGACTAAACCGCAGCAGGGGAGCAGAATCTAAGGGTCCTATTACATGGCCTGATCAATCTAGATTGTCGCTTGTTTACTGGGCCTACTACACGGCCCGATAATCTTCTAGCAAGGGCTGCAAGGATATTGTTAGCGATGTCCATGCAGCCCTTACCCAAACAGTAAATACTTCACCTGTCCATGCATCCGTTCCGTTCTGTGCACCTCCTAGGCTGCTCTGAAGCCACAGCATGCGGTCCTGGGAGCGTAGGAGAAGACCGGAAGCCCGGACAGGTAAAGTATTTACTGTTTGGGCAATTGTTAGCCATTGGCCGCGCATTACTATTATGCATAGTGATGCATGGTCGGTGGTCAAGGATTTTGGGTCTGGGCGTCAAGAAATGGTCAACGTTTCATCATTGTCTCTATTACATGGAGCGATAATCGGCCGAATAGGGCCCTAGGGGGTTACTGGTCTTCACCACCGCAAGGCAGGTCTGGGCTTGCTGCGGCTAGCCAGGGAGTGGGGACCAGTAAGACACCTGAAAAGAGGTCAAACTACAAGTGAAGCCAAGCCCCGCCATGTGGACTGTGAGGGGGGCTCTAGAGGAGCAGGTGCGGAGGCGGCCCGAGGTATGGGTCACCACCACAGACATAGGCATAAACAGAGAAACAATGGGTCATGATGAAATAACGATGACACGTTCTCTTGTATAGATAATATTTCCTTAGGTCTTTTTGATAGAATAATTTATATATTGACTTGTAAATCTTGTAAATTTGACATTTTGACATCCAAGTTCAGCAGCCCCAGCTAATCAAATACCGAATGTTCGGGTTTGGATCGACTCAAACCCGAACCCGGTTCGCTCATCTCTAATAGTGACCAATCCGAAGTTACCTGCCCCTCCTCCATAGCCGGTTAGACATGGAGTGATGTTTGTATTGTTACCCCTTTACGTTCATGTTAATCACTATGCCTCTCTCTCTTTCATTTGTTGCCTTCACACAGAGGATGAGGAAGAAATATACTGGAGATTTTCAACATGTGGCGCCAGCGGACCAAGCGGTCCCACCCAGGCGCAATGTAACAACGCTTACCGCAACAAGAACATCTCCGTGATTGTGGGAAAAGACGGTCCTCTTAAAGGAGTCCAGATGTGGAGAGTTCCATTCACCAAAGTGTACACGTGAGTAGAGACTCCATCACAGACAACGCGATTGCTTTCGCCTCTTCCCACCGTGTTTTCCTCAGTTTTTACGGCCCTGAGGAAGACAATACCAGCTAAGAATTTGAGGACAGATGTGAGATATTAGGCTTATAAGTCAGGTACCATTTGATCCTTGTTAAAGATCCTCTCATAGTGATGGGAAGCATGTGAGAGATGAGCCGAGCCCCATGTCAGGCTCTGAGCGCTCTTTGAAGTATTTTTGCTGGCAAACATTTTTTAAATCATACGAATTCCATTTTTTTTCTTTTTTTTAAATGCTGTGGAATAATATCCTGGTGTAGACTCCCCAGACAGGGCCATACGTAGGGTTCATGCTGCCCGAGGCCAGGACTGAATGGGCCCAAATTTACTACATACAATTTCTGAAATTGACAATCATTTCCAAACAAGTGAATGGGAATGTGCCCAAGTCTGAACAAAAATTTCTGAGAATATACTGGGCAAAGGTTTTCCAGGAAAAATGGCCTACGCCAGTGTCAAAGAAACCCCCTCCCCCCGCTATCCTCGGTGTACGCCTCTTAGTAAAGCCGGCCAGCCCTGCGTCTGGAGTAGGCTTTGGAGCACAAAGCTACACCTGTGTGTATCATGATATACACCTGCGAGCAGGGAGCGTAAATCATGATAAATCGGGTGCAGAAGGAGGCCATAACTCCTCTCACCTTGATGGACCTTCAGGCGGACAGGGAAATGGCTGGGGTCCATGTCAGGGAGCAGGCAAGAATCTGCACCTTCTCCCTGGCATATGCCAGGGTGCATCGTTTATAATTCTCCACCTAAGTGTAGTGTTTGTGCAGCTCAAGTCGCAATCTCTTCATTAAAGGGGTATTCCTAGTGTGGTGTCCCACTAGAGGTGTTGCTATTCTATATACCCCTCGCAAAAGCCTGTACTCCAAGTTAAAGTGGTAACGAAGTGATACTTAAGTTTTACCACTAGATGTCGCTATTATCTGTGTATGCACTTGTATGTTGCACAGCTGTAGTGAACAAGGAGTTATTGTTTGTTGCGATCTGCGCACCAATAAGAGCTCTCTTCTCTTCTTCACCTATCTCTATTCTCCTTTTTCTCTTTGCACTTTCTTCTCCACCACTCACAGGGGACATTACACCTCCTGTAGGAAGTTGTCACATGGGGAGAAGAAGTGCACGCCTACACTTAGTGAGTCTTACCCAAGTCTTGGTAGAGAGAGGATGCAAGACAAGACAGTCCCTGTTGTAGCTCAGCTGGGCCCTGGCTCTGCCAGGTCCCCACTAGTCCAGAGTAGTCTAGTCTAGTGTGTGGTAGTGGACAGAAGTATGGACAGCGCAGAGACTCTTTCTTTTTTTTTTTCTTCAAAGCTACACCTATTACTAGTATGCAGTGCTAAGCTACTAAGGAGAGGACAAGTCAGAGAACACCCCAACCCACGCCGAGAAAACGTTTAAAGGTGCAGGACAGTATCCTGAAACAAGAGGAACTGATCCGGATAGAGCAAAGTTGCTACAAGCCCTCTTACTCTATCTCGTAGTGCGGGTGTAACCAGGTAATTTGGCCACCCTGCTCAACACAGGTAACAAGGCCGGGGACAACAGATGGTATCACCAGATGATCACTGTAGATATCAGTGGTGGGCAGAGTTACAGATGGTGTTACAGAAGGTGTTACCACTTGCCTAGCCCACAGAACAGAAGGAGATCACATGTGCTCTGTCTCAGAAGGGAGAGGGAGGACAGAGGAGTGGAGACAGAGTGGACCAAGGACTTTAGGACTGAGCTATAGACAAGAGAAGAGACAGATGTGGAACCTATTAAAATACAGATGGAACATACATAAAGATATCAACATGTTGTACAGGGTATATCCCAATTATTAGCTCCTAGCTAAAAGCTTGTGCTGGCCATCACCTTCTCAACGCCTCCAAGTAATTTAGATGAATATGTTTCAAGATTAGCTTCAGATGATGTAATAGAGACAACAGTGACATTACTTTGATATAGTGGCCCTAGGGCGTCTGTAATGCTATCTGTCAATGATTAATGTCCGGACTTGTCCTGCACCATTACAGACAAATGAGAATGTTTATAAAATAACATATTACAGTCTTGTTGTTCATTCATCACGCTGGACAGGATTCTCTGTGCAATGAAATGAACTTCAGAGAGACATCACAGATATGGTGTATTCTTTCCAGGCTGACACAGTGCTCTCTGCTGCCACCTCTGTCCATGTCAGGAACTGTCCAGAGCAGGAGAGGTTTTCTATGGGGATTTGCTGCTGCTCTAGACCGTTCCTGACATGGACAGAGGTGGCAGCAGAGAGCACTGTGTCACACTGGAAAGAATACACCACTTCCTGCAGGACATACAGCAGTTGATAATTACTTGAAGACTTGTGATTTTTAAATAGAAGTAAATTACAAATCTATATGACCATCAGTATTTTTGCAATACGGATTGTGGCACTATAACAAGTACCGATATGCGAACAGGGCCACTGAAACTCGTTCAATCTAATGGGTGCATAGAGTCGTAGACCCACAATTGCGGACAGATTTTACAAACATGTGACTGAGACCTTAGGCCTTAGACTCTTCAGTTTTCTCTGAGCTGGTGGATGTATATTAGCCGCTATGATGTCTTTCCTACACTGTATACACAGAAAAGAGAAAACAGCTCCTTTGTATATCTATAAAACCCTCAGAAGTAGCAGCAGCATAGAGGTCTTTTTAGAGAAGAACTGGGCTGCCCCATCTCCTCCCTTTTCCTTCTCCTATATTCACAGACTGCTATGTTCCATGAGCAGCATGTAACTGATCACTGAGTGAGCTGATAAACCTTAACTGTTTTGACATTTTATTTTTTTTTTTCATAAAATGGATACATTAAACAGGCTGAAAAAACGCAGTGTGAACCCGGCCTTACAGCTGCTTGGTGCTGGTCTTTTCCTGGCTCGGAGCACTGGTGGTAGGCCCAACGATCAACGAACAAACACACACACCCCTGTGATTCTAATAACAGAGGAAAGGGGGTTTTGTTACACTTGGGGGGGGGGGGGGGTGACAGACCTGTGGGCGGTGCTGGGAAAAAGATCGGCACCGAGAAATGTTGTTGTTTGGTTTTTTTTCTTTTTAGTTTTGGTTCTTTTTAGTTTTGGTTCAGTGATGTTGTTTCTCATATCATGGAACTCCTCTGATTTTAGAATCTCTGCATATGGCGCAGCTGGTGGTAAAGGAGCCAAAAACCACAACAAGCGTTCCCATGGCATCTTCATGTCGGGAGTGTTCCATCTGGAGAAAGACGAGCTTCTCTATATCCTAGTTGGCCAGCAAGGAGAAGATGCATGCCCGGGGGTAAGTATTAACGGACCGTGTTACAGGGAGACTAATGCTAAAGCCGGAAGGGAAGTAGTCGTGCAGAGGTTCCCCTTACTTAGCATTACATCTGCTAGTCACTATGGGGGTCCTCCAGCATCGACACATTGCATCAGTTGCATCAAGATAAAAACTCCATCCATCAATTTAGAACAGTATCGGAGCTGACAGCCATTCACAATGGAAACTGAACACTAACGTTGTGTAATATGCAATAGGTTTCTGATATCTGGAAGCAGTTGGATGCAGCCCTAAGGCTGCCTGGAACACATAGGCCTATGGCTGTATCCATGTTTTCCAGGAGTCCCCAGGGCTGTATCCAACTTCTGCGGCCACCGGTATTCAAATGTCACCACTTTTGGGTTTGATCAACAGGAATTTTAAGGGGCACTTCACTCAAACATAACTTTTGATATGTTGCTGCCCATGGTGAGACTAACAACTCCTTCCATACTTGGTATTATCTATTCATTCTCCTTCCCCCAGTTCTGAGCCGCTGCTTTCTGCTGAAGACACAAAAATCTGTGTGTGAGCTTTTCTCTCTGTCTCCCCCCCCCCCCTTTCCTTTCTGAGACGGCTAATGTAAACAAGTCCCTATCTGCAACTTTGTACCAACTTTAGGCCCTATTACACAGAGCGATAGTCTGCCGAATCAGGACAGTAACGCTCTGTGTAATAAAGACAACAATCAGCCAAAGAGCTGATCATCGGCTGATCGTTGTCTTTGGGCAAGTTTAAAAACCATTGTCTAGCAGATCAGCGTTTGCTTATCAGGAATATTGGGTCATGTAATATGGCCCTTTGTAATGCCGGGAGGGATAATCACAGTGAGTTCATCAGCAACTTGACCTCATATTAACCCTCCCAGCATTACAAAGAAGCTATAAAGTTGCAGATACAGCCTGCAGGGACTTGGTTGCATATGTCCTCTCAGAAGGGAGGGGGGAGACAGAGAGAGAAGCTCACACACAGTTTTCTGTGTCTTCAGCACAAAGCACTGGGGGAAGGAGACTGAATAGACAATAACAAGGATGAAAGGAATTGTTAGTCTCCCCATGGGCAGCAACATATAAACAGGTATGTTCGAGTGTAATACCCCTTTAAATTAGTGACCTTCTATATCGTAGAAAAATAATAAGACCCAAGAAATCTGCATGGGAGAGTCCTCCATCTTAGAGGATGAATACAGAGAGAAGAAATCCCTCTCCGACTGGGCTGGAGGAGGAGGCGGAGGTGGGGGAGCTACTTATATATTCAAGGTGAGAGAATGCTTTCATACCTAATTGCCCAATTTTTCCAGTTATATCTATGGGCGGTTGGTAATTTTATTTGATATATAACATTTATATATATTTTTCCTATTACAGGAAGTGAATGGCGTGTTTATACCGTTACTGGTGGGGGCAGGCGGAGGGGGAAAAGCTTACCTAGAGGATCCGGATGATTCATCAGACTTTGAACAACTGGAGACATTTGAAAGGAATATAGCCATTCCCGGGCTGAATGGAAAAAGTGGAGCAGCAGGTACTAGAAGACCATGGTCAATTACATAGACTGTGTCAGTACCTTCACTATATTATCGCATTTAATGTCTCTTTGTGGTGCACTACTGTGAGGCTCGACCGGTCACTTGCCCGATGGTATTGTGTGACGCCACTACAGTGGTGGTTGGTCGGGATATAGCTCAGCCAGATGTTGGGCACACAGGTATGGAGGCACATCTGTTTTTAATTTAGGGAGGCTGGCTATACCCTTTCCCTGTGGTCGGTGACCTGCCGGACTGTCACGATAGTCCCAACCCAAGTAGTAATGTGCTCTGCCGGAACTTTAGAAGAAGAAGTATTAGAATACTGAAGACTTGAAAATACAAGTTTAGTTGTGCCCATGTTTCGACCTTTGTCGCTATACCACCTTTTGCCCTACAATGTCGGGTGACCCAACTTTCTAGGGTGACACAAGCCCCAGACCTTGTTACCTCGGTTAAGCAGAGTGGCCAAGTTTACCTTGTTACACCCGCGCTGCGAGAGAGTACGTAGGCTTGTAGCAACTTTGCTCTATCCAGATCAGTTCCTCTTGTTTCAGCATACTGTCCTGCACCTTTAGACTTTTTTTCGGTGTGGGCTGGGATGATCCTTGACTTTGTCCTCTCTGCGAGTGTTTAGCACTGCATAGTGAGTAGAAGTGCTGCTTTCAAGAAAAGAGCGTCTGTGCTTCCCATGTGCGCCTGTCCACTACCTCACTCCAGACTAGACTACACTGCACTGTCCTTTAACAGGGGACCTGGCATAAGCCAGGGCCCAACTTGACTGCTGTAGGGACTGTTCTGGCTTGTGTTCTCTCTGTACAGGAACCAGACTAAGACTGACTAAGAGTGAGACTACACTTCCTCTCCCCATGTGAAAACTTCCTACAGGGTATGTAATACCTGCTGTGAGTGGTGGAGAAGAGAGTGCAAAAGAAGAAGGAGACTAGAGATAGGTGGAGAAGAGGAAAGAGCTCTCATTGGTGCACAAATCACAAACAACAATAACCCCTTGAATACCACAGCTAAGCAATACTTAGACATAACATATACATACTACCGACATCTGGTGGCAAAACTTAGGTACAACTTAATTACCACTTTTACTTAGAGTACAGGCTTTTGCAATGGGTGTATATACTAGCAACACCTGTGGTGGGACACCACATCTTTAAGGCTGAGTATTTAGCAATGTTTTCAAGCAAAATCTTAAATTGTGTATGGATCAATATTAACACATCTTTATAGCAGTCAGAGCCCGGTTTATTTCATACGGATATCACCTGGATAGGCCTAGAATTATAAAAATCTGCCTGCAGAAAATTTTTATTTTTTAATGAAGTGGATAACAAATATGCTAGATATTGATGCTTCTGTTGGAATACACAAAGTTTTTTTTAATGACAATGCCCTTTTAACGTTACCACCTATCTACAAGATGAACGATGAATAGGTGACCAATTGGGGTCCAACTGCTGGGACCCTCACCAATCACGGGAGTCCCGGCGTTTGGACCCCCTGGTAAGCTAGGATAGGGAATAAAAAGATGATGGCTAGGGGTCTGACTGCTCAGACCCCCACCGATCTCGAAAACGAGGACGCAATCACTTCACAGCGAAGGAGCACTCAGCCCGCATATGTGGCCACCCTGGTAACCAACCTATCTGTTCTTTATGGAGCAGGCGAATGCATAGTTGCCAACAGTCGCGGTTTTGCCGAGACTGTTCCGATTATGAGAAGACAGCCCTGGCAAAACCATGTCCCGGGTATGTCCCTGGAAGCCCCGCCCCCAGTTCATGGAAGCCCCGCCCCTTCCAGCGCAAGTGCTGTTACTCATGCAGAGCAGGGATAGGAGTCCCTGGGGGACTAGAGGAACCATACAGATGAGGTAAGTATAGCTTTTTTTCTGTTTTAAATACAGATGAAGGGACAAGAGGATGCTGAAGGGGGTACTGGTATGATGATGAAGGGACAGGAGGAGGATATAGGAAGAAATAGTATGATGATGGAGGGGCCCATAATGGACAGAGATCGCAACGTACTGGGGAGCGAAGCGCACAGCAAACGCCCAGACCCCAACCCATCAAAACTTTTAATATGTCTCTACGACCTCTATTTTTACCTGGCATTTGCCCCCTTTAAACATTTAAAGTGGCAAACGTTTAAACCATCAACAATGAGAGGATAACTTTCTGCAGATGGTTATACAGTGTGCCTTCAATTTATTAGCCATCTAGGTCACAAAGTGTCTCCTGACCTCCTGGATAGAAGCGGCTTACACAAACAGGGATGTAACATAAATAGGAAGGTTTACGCATAGGGATAGGACTGTATTTGAACATATGGATTTTTTTTTCATTACACAAAAATTTATGTCTGTTTACTACGACCCGGGCTTCATAAACTGTAAGGAAGTGATACCAGATGGGCGGTGATAGGTTACATATGGCCGTATCCATGTCTGCCCGCATACAGTTGTTTGACATGTATTTTACTTACATTTGGAGGCAGGGTATCTTGTCCGCAGCCCCTCAGGCCCCCCAGTGCTGAGGATAGATGTCTGGTACTGGAAGGGACCTACAAACCTGTGCTACTGCTACACATTGCTGAGAGGGCCACACACAGAAAACAGCTGTCCCGCAGCCACCTCCCCATACCAACACTTGGGAAAATTATACCATGGACAGGCAAAAATAGTGACTTTATATGTGGAAGAGGAGTTTTTGGGGACCCTTAAAGGGGTACTCCAGAGGGGGAAAAATGTCACATCAACTGGTGTCAGAAAGTTATAAAATTTTGTCAGGGTCCGTTTACACAGAAAGATTATCTGACAGATTATCTGCCAAAGATTTGAAGCCAAAGCCAGGAATGGATTTGAAAAGAGGAGAAACCTCAGGCTTTCCTTTATGACATGATCCCTTTTTATAGTCTGTTCCTGGCTTTTGCTTCAAATCTTTGGCCGATAATCTGTCAGATAACCTTTCTGTGTAAATGGACCCTAAGTCACTTCTATTTAAAAAAAAACAAAAAAAAACAAAAAAAAAAACTTATCATCTGCTGTACGTCCGGCAGGAAGTGGTGTATTCTTTCCAGTCTGACTGCTGCCACCTCTGTCGATGTCAGGTTCTGTCCAGAGCAGTAGCAAATCCCCATAGAAAACTTTCCAGCTCTGGACAGTTCCTGACATGGACAGAGGTGGCAGCAGAGAGCACTGTGTCAGACTGGAAAGAAAACACAACTTTCTGCAGGTTATACAGCAGCTGATAAGTATGGAAAGACTTGAGTAAATTACAAATCTATATAACTTTCTGAAACCAGTTGATTTGAAAGAACAAGATTTTTCGCAGGATAACCCCTTTAAATCATAGTCAATCATATTCCATGGTCCGGATTCCGCAGCTGATAAGTACTGGAAAGCTTGTGTTTTTGTTATAATCTAATTTTATATAATTATATGATTTTTATTCTATAGTTTATTCTAATAGTTTTTTGTGTCTATAGGTGGGGGCGGTGGCTGGAACGACATAACTCAACTGCCTTGGGCTGGGAAATCTCTTCTGGAAGGGGCAGACGGAGGACAGTCTTGCTACCAGGCACGGGCCAGCCTTCAGTGGGACACCAGTGGAGGCTTTGGTGGTGGAGGAGGACCATGCAGTTCTGGAGGTGGAGGAGGGGGGTACCAAGGTAATAACATTGCCTCCACATATTTATGTATTCTTCCCATCTTGGTTTTCGAGCATCTGTTCCTGAACCTTTCGTTCTCTTGATTTATAGGCGGAGACGCTTCCCAGCTGAACGATATTTCTGCTGATGGCCAGGATGGGGTTTCATTCATAAATCCATCGGGAGAGATGTTTCTTCAGCCCTTGGCTGGTGAGATCACTAACAGACTGAAGTCATATTTCTGCTCTGGAGTTCCATAATACACTGGGGAAAATAAGGATTTGATACAATAGGAAAATAGAAGTTGATATTTGGTGCAGAAACCTTTGTTTGTAGTTACAGAGGTCGGACGGTTCCTGGAGGTCTTGACCAGGTTTGCAGATGCTGCAGCGGGGATTGTGTCGCACTCCTTCATAGCAGGCGCGTAGATAGGATTCATGGGGCCCAACAGCAAGAAAGTGTATGGGACCCCATGAATCCTGTAGCCTTCCCCCTTACTCACATGACCCTGCCAGTCCCACGGCATTCCGTTCTCCTTGATCTCCGTCGCACATGATGCCACTGACCCACCAGGAAGCTGGCAGAGCGGAATGCGGGTTGGGGGCGGAGGATGGTGCCGTGCAGAGACTCACCGAGGATGGTGCCAGCAGCCGTGCCGAACGCTATCACTGTCCAGGGGGCATGGGCTGTTAGAGAAGTGCCAGAAGGGCCGCCCATTAGTACCATGGGGGCCCAGGCCCCACAGCAGCTGCTTGGTCTGCCTCCTTGGTAGTTACACCACTGCTACATAAATATCTTCTCCAGATCTTTCAGGTTTCTGAGCTTGTTGCTTGACAACATTGAATTTCAGCTCCCTCCAAAGATTTCCTATTGGTTTAAGGTGTGGATACTGGTTAGACCACTCTAGGACCTTATAATGCTTCTTACAGAGCTGCTCCTTAGTTGTCCTGGCTGTGCGTTTAGGGTCATTGTCATATTGGAAGACCTAGCCACAACCCATCTTCAATACTCTTAATGAAGGAAGGGGGTTGTTGGACAAAACCTTGTGATACATGGCCCCATCCATCCTCCCTTCAATACGAAGCAGTCGTCCTGTCCACTTTGCATAAAAGTACCCCTCAAACTATGACGTTTCCAACTGTGTGCTTTACAGTTAGGAAGGACTTTGGGTTCTTGGGTTTGTACTTATCCTTCTTCTTTCACCAAAGGAAGGCGAGTTCCATTTCGGTCCCACCTGACCTTCTCCCATTCCTCCTCTGGATCATCCAGATGGTCATTGGTGAACTTAAAACAGGCCGAGATGTGTGCTAGTGTGAGCAGGGGGACCTTGTGTGCCCTGCAGGATTATAATCTATGACGGTGTTTATAATGGTAATCTTTGAGACTGTGCTCCCAGCTCTCTTCAGTTCATTGACCAGGTCCCCCCATGTAGTTCTGGGCTAATTCCCGACCTTTATCAGAATCATTCTTACCCTACAAGGCAAGATCCTGCATGGAGCCCCAGACCGAGGAAGATAGACTGTGATCTTGTGTTTCTTTCATTTTCTAATAATTGCACCAACAGTTGTTGCCTTCCCACCAAGCTGCTTGCCTATTGTCCTGTAGCCCCTTCCAGCCTTGTGCAGGTCTACAATTTTGTCCTTGGTGTCCTAAGTAAGCCATTTGGTCATGGCCATGGTGGAGAGGTTGTAGTGTGTGATTGAATGTGTTGGCTGGTGTTGTTTATACAGAAAACAAGTTAAAGGAGAAGTCCAATGAAAATTTTTATTAAAGTAATGTATTGCCCCTCAAAAGTTATACAAATCACCAATATACACTTATTACGGGAAATGCTTATGAAGTGCTTTTTTCCCTGCACTTACTACTGCATCAAGGCTTCACTTCCTGGATAACACGGTGATGTCACTTCCTAGATAACATGGTGATGTCACTTCCTGGATAACATGGGGATGTCACAACCCGACTCCCAGAGCTGTGCGGCTGTGGCTGCTGGAGAGGATGATGGCAGACGGATGCTCAGTGTCCCTCCAGTGTCCAGTGCCCTCTCCAGCAGCTACAGCCCGTGCAGCTCTGGGAGTCAGCTTGTGACATCACCATTTTATCCAGGAAGTGACATCACCATTTTATCCAGGAAGTGACATTACCATTTTAACCAGGAAGTGACATCACCATGTTATCCACAAAGTGACATCACCATGTTACCTAGGAAGTGAAGCCTTGATGCAGTAGTAAGTGCAGAAAAAAAGCATTTATCAGCATTTCCCGTAATAAGTGTATATTGGGGATTCGTAAAACTTTTGAGGAGCAATACAATACTTTAATAAAAAAATTTGCTGGACTTCTCCTTGAAAACAGGTGCATCTAATATTAATGCAGAGTAGGAAAAGCTTCCTAAAGAAAAACCAACAGGTCTGTGAGAGCCAAAATTTTTTGTGCTCGGTAGGTGATGAAATTTCATGCAATAAAATGCAAATTAATTCTTTATAAATCATACAATGTGATTTTCTGGAATGTTTTTATAGATTTGGTCTCTCACAGGTGAAGTTACCTACAAAAATTACAGACTTTTCCATTCTTTGTAGGTGGGAAAACTTGCAAAATCGGCAGTGTATCAGATACTTATTTCCCCACTGTATATGTAAGTGATTAAAGTATTAGAGAAAAGTTTATTGGGGAAAACAGTACAATTGATAGGAGGCTCCAGTACCCTGTTGGGTGCTTCTAGCCTGGAGGCAGGACAGGACGCTCCAGCTGGTCCCATAAATGGAAGATTGGCAGTAAATCTGGTGACCAGAGAGTCCACGTTCCACAATCGGGTGGAGACATTCCTGGGAACCCTTGCTGTGTGTGGATAAACATTATCCGGCTCAAAAATGCCATTTGGAAGCCATGAGAGGTAACACATGTGGGCCCAGGATGTGCTCTACATATCACAGAGCTGTTAGGGTTCTTCGTATCACTTCTAGGGGCGACCAAATGTCATATGTGATGGCTTCCCAGATCATCACTCTATTGGGGGCAGTGTGACGCCCCACAGCAAAAGCAGGAATGAAGCTCTCACCATAAGGTCTAACAGAACCTGGATGAGTACCTAAAGACCATGAATTCCAGTCTGTAGCAGTCCAAGTCCAAGACGATGGTTAGCTGTCAGTTGTAGGGCACATAATAGGCCCCTTTTATTTCTGCTTCGCACCTGTGAAAGGTCCAGACAGAGACGGAGTGTGATGAAGTGGTCATCTGTGTCTCAATGTTGGACAAGGAAACGGTGGAAGGTGCTTGTTGGTGGAACATATGAGCCTCTCTACTGTCTGGGCCATCCAAGGCCTGCTCAATGTGTAACTTCCTCATTATGGGACATAGGTGGGAGCACTGGCAAACAGAGAGTGGTGTCCAGAAGATACTTCTACTTTATAGAACGGAGCAGTTGTTCCACCAGACCCCATAGTGGGGCACCTTCTTCAGTTTTGGTGGCATCAATTTTTTTAGCCAATGTTTTACTTTTTGATAGTGTTGAACAAACTTCATGAAAGTGTCCGGGTTCAGTAACTTCTCTGTATTTGGAGAAGTTGGATGCCACCCTAGGGAGTCCTAGAAAAACCCATAGGCTGTATCCATGTATCTATCCTTCCCCAGACGTGTGTGGGGGGGGGGGGGGGATGGGTTAAATACAGTGCATTCGGGTTCAAAGAAAATGCCGAACCCGGACGCTTTCATGAAGTTCACGTAACACTACTTGTTGAGCGTTAGATTTGTCCAATAACTGTTCTATTTTAATTCTCGCAGCAATGGAGAATGATGGAGAAGTGCGCATCGAGATGTTTTTAAACTGCAGCCATTGCAAGTCTGGACACTGTAAGAAAGAGGCAGAGCGGAGAGTGGTGTGTCTCTGTGAGCATGGCACCATGCTGGGAAGCGACAATGTCACATGTATAGGTACGGCATTTATATTTATAAGCATAAAGTTTTACTTTAAATGGAATTACCCTTTAAGTGTGGGTTCAGCTTTATATAGACTGATGGGGTGTATATAAGGGGAGCCGGCACCATGGGGTGGGGTGTATATAAGGGCAGCCGGCACCATGGGGTGGGGTGTATATAAGGGGAGCGGGCACTATGGGGTGGGGTGTATATAAGGGGAGCCGGCACCATTATGTGGGATGTACATAAGGGGAGTCGGGTCTATGGGGTGGGGTGTATATAAGGGAGCCGGCACCATGAGGTGGGGTGTATATAAGGGGAGCCGGAACTATGGGGTGGGGTGTATATGAGGGGAGCTGGCCCTATGGGGTGGGGTGTACATAAGGGGAGCGGGCACTATGGGGTGGGGTGTATATAAGGGGAGCTGGCACCATGGGTTGAGGTGTATATAAGGGGAGCCGGCCCGGCACTATGGGGTGAGGTGTATATGAGGGGAGCTAGCACCATGGGGTGGGGTGTATATAAGGGGAGCCGGCACTATAGGGTGGGCAGTATATAAGGGGAGTCGGCTCTATGGGGTGGGGTGTATATAAGGGGAGTCGGCTCTATGGGGTGGGGTGTATATAAGGGGAGCTGGCACCATGAGGTGGGGTGTATATAAAAGGAGCCAGCACCATTAGGTGGGGTGTACATAAGGGGAGCTGGCCCTATGGGGTGTGGTGTACATAAGGGGAGCCAGCTCTATGGGGTGGGGTGTATAAGGAGAGCGGGCACTATGGGGTGGGGTGTATATAAGGGGAGCCGGCACTATGCAGTGCGGTGTATATAAGGGGAGGTGGCACTATTGGGTGGGGTGTATATAAGGGGAGGTGGCACTATGGGGTGGGGTGTATATAAGGGGAGCCGGCACCATGGGGTGGGGTGTATATAAAGGGAGCCTGCACTATGGGGTGGGATATACATAAGGGGAGTCGGCACTATGGAGTGGGGTGTATATAAGGGGAGGTGGCACTATGGGGTGGGATGTACATAAGGGGAGTCGGCACTATGGGGTGGGGTGCCTGCTGAGGCAAGTTATACATATACATGTCATTGCTAGGCAGGTGATTTAAAGTGGTTATCCAGTGACAATCTTTTTTCTGTCAAATCAACTGGTTTCTGAAAGTTATATAGATTTGTATTTTACTTCTGTTTCAAAATCTCCAGTCTTTCAGTACTTATGAGCTGCTGTATGTCCTGCAGGAAGTGGTGGGTTCTCTCCAGTCTGACACAGTGCTCTCTGCTGCCACCTCTGTCCATGTCAGGAACTGTCCAGAGCAGGAGAGGTTTTCTATGGGGATTTGCTGCTGCTCTGGACAGTTCCTGACATGGACAGAGGTGGCAGCAGAGAGCACTGTGTCAAACTGGAAAGAATACACCACTTCCTGCAGGACATACAGCAGCTGATGAGTAGTGGAATACTTCAGATTTTTAAATAGAAGTAAATTACAAATTATATATTTTTCTGTAACCAGCTCTTTTGAAAGAAAAAGAATTTTGCTGGAGTACCCCTTTAAGTTATGTCTTTACCACCAACGCACATAAACGCGGTTATTTTAGTTTCGTTTAAACAAAATTAAAATACATGACTCAATGTTCTGTAATGGAGATTTAATCAAATTGTTGTCTTTCTCATAGGACCCAAAGGACCCGTTCCAGAGAGACAGCTCTCCCTCCCACTCATTCTGGCCGTTCTTATTGCAACCGTGATTCTCGGGGTGATCTTTGCATGTGGCAGCCTATCATTTGGTAAGTCTTCATTTTACAATGTGGCGTTCAGCTAGGCAACCTGTAACCTATAAACTTATAGGGGGAGATTTATCAAAATGGTGTAAAGTGAAACTGGCTCAGTCGCCCCTGGCAACCAATCAGATTCCACCTTTCATTCCTCACAGACTCTTTGGAAAATTAAAGGTGGAATCTGATTGGTTGCTAGGGGCAACTGAGCCAGTTTCACTTTACACCATGCTAGATAAATCTCCCCCTATGTTATCTATCCTGTATGATGAAGCGGACGTCAAAATAATGATCATGGCTAGGTTCACACACCGGCTTTATTTGCCCGTCACTTTTAAGCTTAATAACTAATAACTAATTTGGCCTCAAAATGACATTTGCCAAATTGCCAAAAAAAGCTGGCATGTGAACCTAAGGCTAGGTTCACACTGCGTTTTCAGCATCCGTTTAACGGATCCGTTTTTTTTAACGTCCAGAAAAATAGGGTCAGCAACGTTTTTTGGTCCGTTTTGGTCCGCCAAAAAAAACGGATCCGTTTTTTTTTATAATGGAAGTCAATGGAAAAACGGATGCACACAAATGAATCCGTTTTTTGCAATCCGTTTTTCATGCGTTTTTTCAAAAAAACGGATGCGTTAAACGGATGCTGAAAACGCAGTGTGAACCTAGCCTAACCATGATCATTATTTTGAAGTCAGTGCAAACAACATTCGTAATTCTATACACTGTGTGCATTGGGCGGCCGTCATTCCATTGAGGTCAATTAAAATGTAGCAATAACGGACGTCTTTTTAGGGTGCGTTCACACGTAACGGATCTGCAGCAGATCCCTGCCCTGTACACTCAATGGCAGACAAACTTGCAGCGGGATACACATCCCACTGTGAGTATGTCAGCAGCCCGCCCTGGTAACCCCCCCCCCCCCCCCGCCGGAGCGTATACATCACCTGGTTCCCGCTCCAGCTTGCTTCGGGGCTCCCGACGTCTTTACGTCCTGCTCAGCCAATCAGTGCAGTGCGGCAGGGCAGTGCACTGATTGGCTGAGCGGGATGTGCCGGGACCCCGAAGCAAGCAGGAGCTGGGACCAGGTGGTTACCGGGGCCGGCTGCTGATATACTCACAGTGAGATGTGTAATCCTCTGCGGATCTGTTACGTGTGAACACAGCCTTAAAAAGAAACAGTGGATGAGACAGTGAGAGGTTGTGAAAATGATCGGACGGAACATGAGAAAATATTACCTTACTGAAAGAGTAGCAGATGCTTGGAACAAACTTCCAGCAGAGGTAGTAGGTAAATCTACAATAACAGAATGTAACCTGCCTGGTATATATTTATCTATCCTAAGATGATAAGAAGGGAATACTAAAAGGGCAGACTAGATGGACCCAGTGGTCTTTTTCTGACTACAATCTTCTTTCTATGTATGGAGACCACCACAACCACCATATAAAATGTCCCCTTTAGTTAATATCCAACCCAATTATGAGGCTGACGATGTGACCAGGGAAATACCAAATTCAGGTATCCATCCACATACAGCTGTTTCGGGGTGTTGCCCCTCATCAGTGTGGAGCAGGATTCCGGCTAGGTGGGAGCAATGCCTAGTACAGCCATACGAGAAACAGATCACTGATCTCAGGGAGACCGGCCAAAGATAACACTGCTAACTGCTGGCTAAAGTGTTCAATGCAGTGAAGTCCTAGGTGCATTGCCTCCTACACATGACCATGAATCCATCTCATTGATCCTGAAGACCTTGATGTATCGGCTTCCTGTCCTCCCCCCTAGGATTGCTGCTGACAGCTTGTCTGTACCTATCACAGTATAGATTCCTATGCAATTCTTTTATCCATTGTTGAATTGAAATGTAGCTCAGGTGGCAAAAAGATCGATCCCTTGTATCCTTCCAGGTCACAATCAATACTACATCAATACTGAAAATTAAGGACAATGTACTTGTAAATAGGTGATCAGTATTTCTATCAATGTTTGCAGACAGAGTGACTGGCATAACAATCATACACTTAGCGGACAAGCTAATACTGCTCTGTCTGTTACATGGAGTCTGTACTATGATATTACAATTATGCTGTAATACAAATTGAGGCTATGTTCACACTATGTAAATATAACGGCCGTATTTCTTAACCCCTTCAAGTCAGCAATACGGCTATATACGTTCCTGCTGCACGTGCCCTGTGCAGCAGGAACGTATGTAAACATTACTGTCCCCAGACCCCGGGCATAATGACAGGCAACCACTGTCCCATCATTAACCCCTTAACCACCGCAATGCATAGCAATCTCAACGTTTAAGGTAGTCTGTGACATGACAAGGACCTGTCACTGACTGAGCAGGACCCCCACGGCATGCTGTGGGGGTCCCGATCCCTTGTACCAGTAGGTAGGGTTTCCTCCATCCTGTCGGATCTTCGATCGGTGCATAGAGTCTGCCCTCAGGCAGACTCTATGCATAGATTGCCGATAATACTAATGAATACTATGGCATAGCATTCATCAGTATATGCAATCAGAGCATTTCACATATAAGTCCCCCATATGCAATACAAAATGTGTAAAAAATAAAGTTTTTTAATAAAAATGTCCCAATAAAGATTTATATTAACTCTTTTCCCATTATACAAATAAATATATATATATATATATATATATATATATTAAACATGTTACATATCGTAGTGTGCGGAATTGTCAATATTGTTTCTGTGCGGTGTGCAGCGTAAATAAAAAGCAAAAAAAAAACACCAGAATTGCTGATTTTTTAAAATTATATATTAGAAAAAAAAATTATAAAAAACATTCAAAAAGTATTTCTTACACCAATATGATACCAATAAAAACTAGAGATCATGGCGCAAAAAATGACACCCCAATCAGCCCTATAGGTGGAAAAATAAAAGCTCTATGGGGGTGATTTATCAAACTGGTGTAAAGTAGAATTGTCTCAGTCGCCCCTAGCAACCAATCAGATTCCACCTTTCATTTTCCAAAGAGTCTGTGAGAAATGAAAAGTGGAATCTGATTGGTTGCTAGGGGCGACTGAGAGAGTTTGACCCCTTAGATGCTGCAGTCAAAATGTAAAAACTGTCGTTTCTGGACATCTTTCATTATTTGATTGAGCGGTAAAGATGGCAGGAAAAACTCTCAGAATTCTCCCATTATTTTGCATGAGTAACAGCCATTAAACACACAGACCTATAAAACGTTCTTTGTGCGCGCCCTTGGTTGGTATCTTCGCCTTATTTTACTGTCCTTATGTCTGTCAGTTTATCACCGTAAGAAGAAGCAGCTGGAGGGAGCGCGGGTGAGATTACAGAGCACCGAGTATAAGCTCAGCAAGATCCGCAGCTCCATCATCATGACTGACTACAACCCCAACTACTGCTTTGCCGGGAAAGGAGCCGGTTTAAGTGAACTGAAGGAAGTTCCCCGGAAGAACATCACCCTGCTCAGGTACCACAGCCACATCATCTACTGACCAAAACTCACTCACACCTGTGCTCACTCACACTTGGGTTATGGTTACTCACACTTAGGCTGTGCTCACTCACACTTAGGCTATGCGCACACACACTTAGACTATGGTCACTCACACTTAGGCTATGGTCACTCATACTTAGGCTATGGTCACTCACACTTAGGCTATGGTCACTCACTCTGAGGCTATGCGCACACACACTTAGTCTATGGTCACTCACACTTAGGCTATGCGCACACACACTTAGACTATGGTCACTCATACTTAGGCTATGGTCACTCATACTTAGGCTATGGTCACTCACACTGAGGCTATGCACACACACACTTAGGCTATGGTAACACTTAGGCTATGGTCACTCACACTTAGGCTATGCGCACACACACTTAGACTATGGGCACACACCCTTAGATTATGGTCACTCGCACCTAGTCTATGCTCACTCACACTTAGACTATTGTCACTCACACTTAGGCTATGGTCACTCACACTTAGGCTATGGTCACTCACACTTAGGCTATGGTCACTCACACTTAGGCTATGCTCACACACACTTAGGCTATGCTCACACACACTCAGTATGGCCTTGGACAGAATTGACAAGTCACTTATTTTCGTCCGCTATTGCGCAAACAACGACCATTGTCTGAAATAGTTCACACACTGATTTCTTTTATAACGGCCGTTCTTTACATTAAAGTCAATGCTTAATTGATTAAAAGGGCACCTCCAAACAGGCGCAGTACTGATAGAAATAACACAATGTTCCTATGAGGAACACGTTAAAAAGCGTTTGTTGGTTTAACAGCGTGTGAACATAGCTTTATATTGAAAATACGGCTGTATTTTACAGTTATTTTACAGTGTGTGGTTTTAACGCACTTCTAGTTTTCATTTAAAATACTGACCAAACTATTGAGAGAACTACTGTGTGAACAAAGCCTTATTCCATCTCGAATGAAAAATTACACCATTTTTATACACACAATCAGGCGGCTTGGTTCACACTATGTAAAAATGACGGCCGTCATTCATAATAACGTCTTTATGCAAAAAACGTCCATTATTTTTTAAATAACGGACTGTATTTGCACAAAGACAGACGTTATTATGAAGCACAGCTGTCATTTTTACCTAGTGTGAACCTAGCCTCTAGGTCAACTCCTAATTGTTTTCAAGATCTCTGCTTGCTGTCATTTAATGGGAATCTCCATTGTTTCCTCCCAGTGAATAACAGTATATCCTGGCCGCACTATGGAGACAGGTGCAGGAAGCGAGGTGTGATAACAGTCCTGTGCCATAGATGTCTGTGCGGATGTAACATCTTTCTTCCCTCTCACTAGAGCCCTTGGTCATGGAGCCTTTGGTGAAGTTTATGAAGGGCTGGTGGTCGGCATTTCTGGTGACCCCAATCCTCAGCAAGTCGCTATCAAGGTGAGTACATATCACTGTACTTATATTATACTGCAGACTGGGCCTTAGGGTCCTATCAGACAACGCGATTTTTACCGATAAAGGATTAACAATAAACGATCACAAACGAGATTATTTATCGCTCACCATTTTACACAGAACGATAGTCGTTAGTTACTACGGTCGTTTACTCCATCTGATCCCAGCAAAAGAAGGAACGATGTGCAATTACACCGAACAATTAGTGACCAAATGTGGATATTACAGCGAACGATTAACGATGATTCTAAAGTCAGATCTAAATCAATGATCAACAACACACAAATGATTTTTCAATCGTTGCCTGCAATTACACAGGACGATTGTTTAAATTCAAACAATATAACGAAAATTATTTCTATTAAAATTTTTCCAGTCTTCCATTACTTATCAGTTGCTGTATGTCCTGCAGGAAGTGGTGTATTCTTTCCAGTCTGACACAGTGCTCTCTGCTGCCACCTCTGTCCATGTCAGGAACTGTCCAGAGCAGGAGAGGTTTTCTATGGGGATTTGCTGCTACTCTGGACAGTTCCTGACATGGACAGAGGTGGCAGCAGAGAGCACTGTGTCAGACTGGAAAGAAAACACCACTTCCTGCAGGACATACAGCAGCTGATAAGTATGGGCAGACTGGAGATTTTTAAATAGAAGTAAATTAAAAAGCGATATAACTTTCTGAAACCTGTTGATCTGAAAGTAAAAGATTTTTTCTTAATGTATTACTTGTTTATTATTTACTAATTATTTTATTTATTTATATTATTAATACTAATAATAATAATAATAATAATAATAATAATAATAATAATTAATAATAATTAATAATAATAAAATATAATAGTAGTAGTAGTAGTAGTAGTAGTAGTATTTTATATTCCTAAAAGGGACCAGACATCAGACTAACTCTATCAGTGCCTATGAGGAGAACCCATCTCCTTACTGTATATTTTAGCGAATTATATTAGCAGGATTCGGATATATTGGGACATTAGTAGAATGACAGGAGTCTATACAGCACTTGAGGCCTTCAGCAAAGGGTCAGTCAGGTTAATGGCTCTTTGCTGAGACGGTTGTGAATAGTGCCAAAGGGGTTTGCAGCTTCCATAGAGTCCTTTCATTTTGGAAATCAGTCTCAGTCCATGACACCAATGAGGATTTCACAGGATTTTACATCCCAGATTATATTTAGAACGACTTACGTCTCTTAAACTCTATGGGCTTTTCCCATTTACTAGATTGTTGGTAGAATCCTTGAACGGTGGCCGAGCCCTTCAGTGAATGTTGGTGATCTTTTCATGTCATGTGACTCACACCCCGGGTTCTCAGTCAGACCATTCCCATGTGACACTGATTTGGCTGATGTAGAACACATATCCCCATTATAGAGAGGTCACTGACCGGGACGGTCTGACTGCAGCCTCTATCCGGCAGATAAGCAGCCACAGCCAGTCAGTAATGACCCTCACAGCTTGTTTCCTACCCGCAGAACAGGGATATGGTTTTACTCAAGAGCAAATTGGGTTAGAAGACGTCCTCTGTATAATGGAGGAAACAGGATTTCCAGCCTCCCACCCAAAATGTCACTGCAATTTATAATAGTTACGGCTGCTTGTCCTGGTATTAAGATGTTTGGCCCCATAGTACGGCCCATAGAAGAGAGGGGTCCCATGCAAGAATAAAACTCTGCCCCACTTGGGGTATTTGTTTCCACATCCGTGCTCTTTCCTTCACCCTAAATGCCGTTTTATATAAGGGGATTATAGTGTGAATAGGCTGATATCACCCTGTATAATAGGGCCAGAATGCTATGCTAGTATGCTATTATGTGCTCAGTAGTCCTAGATATTCATGAGAAGTGGAAAACTCCACCCACCAGCTGCTTATTGGCAGTTATCTATGCATGCTGTGTATAGGCAGTCAACTGTCAATCAGCAGCTGGAGGGCGGGAGGAGGGGAGTGGCAAGAATCTTATTCTCCTGCATATTAGGAGAACGGATGAACAGAATGATGTAATTAATACACCAATCTGTTCAGCATTTATATCACTAGTTTATGCTGCCCTCATTTAAGGCGGAATATATAATTCTTTATTTATATACTGGACACATGGAGGTGGAAACAGCAACATGCCACCAGTCCTCCCAAAAGACAAAAACAACCATGTAAGAAAGAAATGGACAACTAGTGGACAAGCCGGGCCGCCCACCCACCAGTAGGTTTTTTAAACATTTAAGTACACTGCCAGAGGTGCGAACCTAGGTAACGGAAGAGGAAAGGAGCCTGGAGGCAGGTGAGAGGTAGTAGGAACAAAGAGAGCGGAAAGAAAGGGGGGCGTGGAAAAAGGGGGCCCCCAATAGGTGCAGACAACCAGCAAGCAGTGCAAGTAAGACCCTGGGTGTACCCTCAATCATAGTTTTTGACATGTTTTTCCTAACAACATGGACACTTTAATACTATATGTTATCTGAGGTTAGCTAGTAGAGGGGGCAAACTTTTTAAAAGTTCAGTTCTTCAGTTTCGCTGAATTTAAATATAAAATTCGGGTTTTTTGGAACCAAACCCTGAACGAACGGCACTAAAACAGCTAAATGATTGCAGGTGCTTAGCTGTATTAATACGGTTCAAAAATTCGCTCATTTACATATTCACTCCCTCAGTGTCCTCCTCCTTCTTGTCACTCGCAGCCACCAAAGTCCCATTCGGCCAATCATTGACTGAGACAGGAGAGTGTCATGGCCAGTGATTGGCTGAGTGGGCTGTCACTCTCGTCTTGGGAGTGACAGCCTGCTCGGCCAATCCCTGGTCGACTGAGATGGGACATCACTATGGCCAATCATTGGCTGAGCATTCTAGTGACAGCCTGCTCAGCCGTGGCCGTGGCGCTGTCCCGTATCAGTCAGATATTGGCTGAGCATTCTAATGACAGCCCGCTCAGCCGTGGCCGTGTCCCGTATCAGTCAGTCATTGGCTGAGCAGGAGTTTGGCGACAGCGAGGTAAAAAAAGAAGACAACATCGGCTGTACGGAATAAGGACACCGAGGAGCACAGACAGTTGAGAAAAAAATATATTTCTGTATTTCTGATGTGCGGCCGCCATCTTCCCGAACTTGTTCTGAACTTTACAAAAAGTTTAGTTTGGTACCAAACTTTTGCAAAATTTGAAACGAATCTCAGTTCAAGAAGCTAGACTCATCTCTATCAGCCATTGTCCCCATTATATGGGCTATATACTTTATATGTACATGTGCTACTACTTTAGTATGACGCCAGCATGTATCTTATAATCCACATAGCTTTCTACCTCCTATAATATTTGTTTTGTTTTTCCTTCTTTTAGACTCTGCCAGAAATCTGCTCTGAGCAGGATGAAATGGACTTTCTTATGGAGGCCCTGATAATCAGGTAACAATATAACCAGTGAGGCTGGGTATACTAGATACAGCCGCCTTCCTGCTTAGGTCCAGCTATAACAGCATAGAATCTGCTTCATTAGAGACAAGATGGGGCAGATATCAGGCAATATGTTACCTAACAGTCTATGGAGCTGGGTGCACTGGGTGTACAGTCCATCATGTGATAACTGACTATTAGATCAAGTGGCCGAGGTCCGAATTAGTGACTTTTCTCATCCGGTTGCAAAGCCTGCACAGATTTTCACTGGATACTGAGCGCCATCTAGTGTCCAAAGAACAGCATGTGAAGGCAGGGGCTACACCGCAACTTCAGTCACACAACTTTATTACAGTTGACAATTGGCTGTAAGGAACATTGCACGGAAGTCACAAGCATATCACAGCGGCAAGGTGGTGACCTGACAGTGTTGCCTCACAGTCGTACTAAAGGCCCTATTCCACCTGACGATTATCGTTCAGATTATCGTTAAATCGTTCGAATCTAAACGATAATCGTTCGATTGAAATGCAGTTAACGATTAACAACCGAACGAGTAATCGTTGATCGCTTTATAAGACCTGGACCTATTTTTATCGTTGCTCGTTCGCAAAACGTTCGCAAATCGTTCGCAAATCGTTCGCATTGAATAAGACAGTAGTAGTAGTAGTTCACAGTAGATACGAACGCAATAGTGAAGAAATAGCGAAGAAAAAACGATCGCAAATACGATCATAAGTGACGATTATCGTTCCATGGAAATGAGTGAACGTTTTAAGGTCTTTCGCAATAGAGGTCGTTTGAGATCGTTAATCGTTAACGATTATGTGAACGATAATCGTCCGGTGGAATAGGGCCCTAATGCTACGTTTACATGGAGCGATAATTCGCCCAATCAATCGTTTAATGATTTTGAAGCAACGATTTGGTTTTTCTAACAATCAGCGTTTAGACAAATAAATTGTAAGAAAATTCGTAAAAAAAATCGTTAATGCGATCGTTTTTAAGATTGCTTAAACCCATTTTTTACATGGGGTGAATCTTTGAAAGACTGTTTACACGAAACGATCTGCGAATTTTTAGCGAACGATGAACGACGATTTGAGAACATGTTGAAAGATTAAAATGAACGATTTTTCGCTCATCGCTTGATCGTTTGCTGTGTTTACACTGAACGATTATCGCTCAAATGCGATCGTTATTGCGAAAATTCGAACGATAATCGTTCCGTGTAAACGAAGCATTAGTCATTGTGAGCACAGTCCCCTATTTGAGGCGCAAATGTCAAGTCAGGGGGATGGAGTGAGCCCATAGCCTCTGTCCTTGGCTACTTGCCGATCTCCTGCTAGGCCGCAAGTGATAAATGGACAATGGGCAATGGGCATGCAAATCAAACCCCATACATTCCACAATGCCAGGGGTAGGGAACCTTGGTTCTCCAGCTGTTGCAAAACTACAACTCCCATCATGCCTGGACAGCCAAAGCTTTAGCTTTGGCTGTCCAGGCATGATGGGAGTTGTAGTTTTGCAACAGCTGGAGAGCCAAGGTTCCATACCTCTGCTCTATGCCTTCTTCAGGAACATGTGGGGTAGAGTAGATTGGGGATCCCTGGCTCCCCAGCATTGGCTGAGAGGTGGTTTCATGTGTCTTCATTGAGCAATAAGAGAAAGTGCTGGTAAACTTTTCTGTTACTCCCATTAATAATATTGGAGAAGGACCCTACATACCCATCTCCCTCCTTACTATAACAGTGGATGGAGTGTAGGGTTCCCCAGCGTCCCAGTTTCTTAAAAAGTACCAATATTTGTTTTGTTTTTTTTCCTTTTTTAGTAAATTCAGTCACCAGAACATTGTGCGTTGCATTGGAGTCAGTCTGCAGACCCTGCCCCGCTTCATCCTACTGGAGCTTATGTCTGGTGGAGACATGAAAACCTTCCTGCGGCAAAACCGGCCACTGGTGGTGAGTCCTACTAACAATATCTACTATCTCTTTGGTAATGTAGCTGGCTTTTCAGTATAGTAGTCGCCAAGCTAGAAATGTTGAGAATATAGTTGCAGTCTATGTGGCAAAAATCCTCAAATATCGGTATGGTTAAAGGGGTACTCTGGCAATTTTTTCTTTTTTTCTTTTAGATCAACTGGTATCAAATGGTTATGCACATTTGTAATTTACTTTTATTTTAAAATCTCCAGTCTTCCAGTACTTATCAGCTGCTGTATGTCCTGCAGGAAGTGGTGTATTCTTTCCAGTCTGACACAGTGCTCTCTGCTGCCACCACCTGATTTGCTATAGGGATTTGCTGCTGCTCTGGACAGTTTCGGACATGGACAAAGGGGGCAGCAGAGAGCACTGTGTCAGACTGGAAAAAATACAGAACTTCCTGCAGGACATACAGCAGCTGATGAGAACTGAAAGACTGGAGATTTTTAACTAGAAGTAAATTACAATTCTATATAACTTTCTGACACCAGTTCACCACAATACCCATTTAACATACTTTGCTGTACAGATGTAAAGCAAGAAAAAATGAACAAGTCACCGACATGAATATATTGCTTTATATCACCTTCCTGTAATTTCTCCCATTTTTGTCTCGTCAGACTCAACCATCATCTTTAACTATGACAGACCTGCTGAATATGGCCAGAGATATTGCCTGTGGGTGCAAATATTTAGAGGAGAACCATTTTATTCACAGGTAGGTGGAGGGTATTATGGTCTAACCTATCTGCAGAAGTCAGGACTCTCTTCATGCCATCTCCTCTAGCTGGGGCCGTCTGCTTTCCTGTTTCTATATAAGCCAACTAGTCTGTGGCAAGTAATCAGGAAGGGAGCTAGGTTGGCTAAGACCCTTCCCCATGCAGGGATGGTTGGGGCCCCTATGTGGAAGACCTTAGGCAATTGCCTCTTCTACGCCTAGAAGGCCATTGGCTGGAAATGTGAAGCATATACGTAATTACCGAGTACAATAAGAAATATGTTCGTCCATAACAGAATATGTTTCCACTTAGGGATATTGCAGCTAGAAATTGCCTTCTGACCTATTCCAGCACTGGGCGTGTGGCCAAGATAGGGGACTTTGGGATGGCGCGAGACATTTATCGGTAAGTGCCCCAGTGGTATTGTTGTATATAATGGCCCGGATTTCATACACATTTTTGTTCTCTGTAAAGGGGTATTCTGATTTTAAAAAAAATAACTAAATAAATAACGGGTACCTGCTAATATACTACTCGCCCTGCCGCGCTCCAGCTCAGTCCACCCTGGCCCCTCTGTTTACTTCTCCTGATGACGTTCTGAACACACTGTAGCATCGGTGATCGGCTGCAGTTCAGAACATCTTCATCAGAGCCGAGTGAGCACGTCATGAGGGGAAGGGACAGAGCGACAAAGGCGGACCAAAGCCCTGGCATTGAGGCCTCCATGCACTTGCCTGCTTCCCATAGTGCACTCTGCGCTATCCTCCTCCCTGGGTATGTAGTGCACACAGACATGCTGTCCACATGATATAAATCCCCCCTTTCTTCATTGCTCCATGGTCCAGTTGTCATGTCCGGATGCCCATTGTAGGTGCTTTACAGGCTGGATAGGGGTCGTCATGGACAATTAGACTGGTCTACAGCTGTACAGCCCCATACACACCTGCGATTCCCAGTGTAGTGGTTGAAGGTGTGGATCCGATGGATCACGACAAGCGATGGACTGGTAGTGGAGTCAGTGGCACCAGGTAGTGGAGTCTAAGGGTATGTTTACACGGAATCTTGACTGCCTCAATGTCTCAAAGTGTTCTATGGAAGGGCTTGCACGCCTCCGCTTCTGTTGCTCTCCTCTCAAAGAATTGACGTCATTCCTCCACTCTTGCTCAATGTGAACATACCCTTAGGGGCTGCTGGTCTATACCAGTCTGCCACAAGGCAGGTTGGGCTTGCTGTGGCGGGCAACTCCCAGGTTGCTACCCCTAGTTTGGCAAGCTTGCGGTGGTGGGAAAGGTGCAGCAGCGTAGACACAACCAGGAACAGCAGTTGGGAACAGAGCAATGGGCAGGAACATGGACAGGAACCACTTTATTGGGGTAAGGATACAGAGGCTCCAACATAGAGGCCAGGGCAAAGTGCAGTAGCCAATTACGGGCACACTGGCTCTCTAAATATTGCTGAACCAGTGCGCCAGGAGCGGGAAAGGGTAAGGGGGCCAGACTGCCGGCAGAACCGAGTCTCAAAAACGTAGGTGCTGTGTCCGCCGTGCTGGGCGAGCAGATGTGGTGGTGGCCCATGGTATGGGTCACCGCCACAGTTCTGACACCCAGTTTGTTCTGATGTCTTTTTACCATAGCTAGCAATATCTTTTTAGCAGTTAGACTAGATGGGCAAGTATATGCTCCCCACTAGTATATGCTCTCCACGGGATCCCATGAGCCTTGACTATCCATGAACCTGAAGCTGGTTAACTGGTTGTCCTTCCACTGGACCACTCTCGGTAGATAGAAGACGCTGAAACATTTATCCTGTATCAACCACAACAACTAAATGAGTGGCCTGTTCACATGCTGTCTAGGATATCCCACCAGCGTCCTATATATATCAGTATTATTATATTATCATCTTCTTTCATCATATGTTATACTGTTTTCCAGAGCAAGCTATTACCGGAAAGGAGGGAGAGCAATGTTGCCGGTTAAGTGGATGCCCCCTGAGGCTTTCCTAGAGGGAATCTTCACTTCCAAGACGGATACATGGTAATATATACCGATGTAATGTTTGGAGGGTATAACTTTATATTCAGTTATAACAACCTGAGCACCCGGTGGGCTCCTAGATGTTTACATCCTTCCATGTTTCCATAGGTCATTTGGCGTGTTGCTTTGGGAGATCTTCTCATTAGGTTACATGCCATATCCATGCAAAACTAACCAAGAGGTACTGGAGTTTGTCACCAGTGGTGGCCGCATGGATCCCCCGAAGAGCTGCCCCGGACCAGTGTGAGTGTATTATGTATAGCACAGTGTTATTCCAGTTATGTTTTTTCTACAGTTCATTTATTATGCCCAATAAGAGATACAATCATTTAGTTTCTTTCTCTATCTACCTGTGCTCAGGGCACAATTAAATATCTTATACTTACTGTCCTCGCTTCCCTGCCACCACTACTGTCACTGTATTGACCCCGTCTGTGAAGCACTTCCTTGTGTTAGCACAAAGACCTGCCTGCTCAGCCAATCAGTGGCTGCATTGGTGTCCTGCCTGAGCGTGATGGTCCTTGTGCAGTACAACGGGGACCAACACCATGACAGCAGTAACAGCGAGGTAGCTAGAAAAGTGAGTATAGGATTTTTACCATTTAAAGGATACTCATCAGTTTAACAAACTTCTGACATATCATAGTAGCATGTCAGAAGTTTGTATCAGGTACTGAGACCCCTGCCAGTCTTTAGTATGAAGCACACAGCGGAACGCACTGTGATCTCAGAGTTTGTTGGAATGATAGGTACCCTTTAACTGCGCTCTTAGCACAAATAAAAAGAACCTTTAGAATACCCCTTAATTTTAGGTAAAACTGAAGCCACATTAACTTTAGCTCTTGCAATTAAAAGGGTTCTCTAGCATTAGAAAAACATGGCTGCTTTCTTCCAGAGACAGCAGCGCTCTTGTCTCCAGTTCAGGTGCGGTATTACAATTAAAGGGGTACTCCAGCGGGGGGGCACTTTTTTGCTGGGATCGGGGAGGAGGTGGCTGAGGGAAAAGACGTCCACTCACCTTCCCGGCTCCAGCGGCGGGTCCCGCATTGTGGAGCTCCGGTCCCCGGTTCCCGGCCGCTTCCTGGTGTCTGATGCAGGCTCGAGACGTGACGTCTCAGGTCCGCTCAGCCAGTCAGTGACAGGGGCGGGATCTGAGCGGACTTGAAACGGATCCCGCCTCTGTCATTGACTGGCTGAGCGGACCTGAGACGTCACGTCTCGGGCCCGCGTCACACACCAGGAAGCGGCCGGGAACCGGGCACCGGAGCGCCGCGATGCAGGACCCGCCGCTGGAACCGGGGAGGTGAATGGACGTCTTTTGCCTCAGCCACCTCCTCCCCGATCCCCCCCCCGCTGGAGTACCCCTTTAAGCTCCATTTACTTAAATGGAACCAAGTTGCAAAACCTGCACCCAACCTGGAGACAAGAGCGATGCTGGAATGTTTTTTTAATGCTGGATAACCCTTTTAAAGGGCCACATGGACGAATAGTGTTGGATGTGACCTATATATGCATACACAGTCATTTCTCTAGGTTCTCAATGTTTGCTTTATATGTGGACATTTACTGTATTTACTTGTTATTTCAGCTATCGAATAATGACCCAGTGCTGGCAACACACGCCGGATCACCGGCCCAACTTCTCCACCATCCTGGAAAGAATAGTCTACTGTACACAGGTATAAATATCATCAAACTTCATACACGTCTTGTCTCTAATACTAAAACTAGTCCTACACATAGTAAGAACGAGTGAGGCAGTAAATGCCAACATACAAGAACTGGAACCACACAAACCTAAATAAGAAGGGGGAATTGAGAAAAGATAGAATATGTCCCATACACATAATAGGAATCCAATAGAGATGAGCGAACCCGAGCATTCGGCATTTGATTAGCAGTGGATGTTGGATGTAGCCCTAGGGAGTCCTAGAACACATGGACACAGCCTATGGTCTATGTTTTCCAGGCAGCCTTAGGGCCCTATTCCACAGTAACGATAATCGGCCGGATCGGCCCCATTTGGCCTGATTCGGCCGATTATCGTTCGGTGAAATAGAGAGAACGATCAGCCGATGATCATGTAATCGGCTGATCGTTCATTTAGGGCCTGACCTAAAATCATCGTTCCCCCACCGCGCATCGCTACGGTTGAATAGCGGTGCGCGGCAGGCGACCGACAATTTGAGAAGAAACAGCAGCAGCATCATCATACATTACCTGGCTGCAGGGCTTCTTCTCTGCACTGTCTTCATCCCCGGGTCCCGCGCGCTCTATCTTCTGAATGGCCGGTTAGCTGACGGAGCGCTCAGCCAATCACAGGCCGAGTGTGGCCTGTCAGCTGACCGGCCATTCAGAAGATAAAGCGCGGGGGACCCGGGGAGGAGACGGAGCGGAGGACAAGCCCGGCAGCCAGGTAATGTATGATGCTGCAAGGGCTGCAAGGACATCGGTAACGATGTCCTTGCAGCCCTCGCTCAACGATCATCGGCCCGTGGAATAGGCCCAGTAAACGAGCGGCGATCTAGCAGATCGCCGTTCGTTTACATCGTTGATCGGGCCCTCCTCGGCCCGTGGAATAGGACCCTTAGGACCAAGTCCAATTTTTGCAGCCATCGCTAATCAAATGCTGCACACTCGGGTTCGGAAGAAGCCGAGTGTGCTCGAGATTCTCTCATCTGTGGAATCCAATAATGTTTCCTGCATACAATGGATGTCGGATAGACCCTCTCAAGAGTTCTAGCAATAACAGTCAGGCTGATTCTGTTTGCTGGGTAAAGTTTGTTTCACAAGGTTTACCGCAAAGAGACAGGCCCGACGGCAAAAATCAATACAAGCCTAAAAAGTTCCAGGTTCTGCTATTCAGGACTTTAACCTGCTTATATGTTCCTATTTTGCGCAGAAGGCGTCGAGGATGAAGGTACGTCTCTTACTTTCACCCTCGCTGCTGCTCCCCTGCACTTAGTAGTTTACTCCATGGCTGGGTAAGACTGTTTGGTGCACTGGGGAACTGTTAGGAGCATAAGGGTCCTACTCCATGGGCCAACCAGGGCCGGATTAATAATGTAAACGAGCACTGATCTGCTAGATCGGCGCTCGTTTTCTGGGACTATTCCGTTACCGATGTCCTTGCAGCCCTTGTTTAAACATCATACATTACCTATCCATGTTGCAGGTCTTCTGCGCTCCTCTTTCTCCCGCTCCCGCGCGCAGCAGCAGCTTCAGTGAGGCCTGTCTGAGCTGACAGACCGCTCAGCCAATCACTGGCCATGGCGGTCCCGGCCAGTGATTGGCTGAGCGGTCTGTAAGCTCAGACAGGCCGTTCCGAAGCTGCTGCTGCGTGCAGGACTGTGAGCGCAGGAGAAACCCTGCAACATGGTTAGTTAATATATGGTGCTTATGGAATCGTCGGTCGCCCCCCACGCTTCGCTATTCCACGCAGCGATGCGCAGTCGGTGCCCGATGATTTTAGGTTTGAACCGAAATGAACGATCAGCCGATGACACGTTGTCTCTATTCCACGGAGCGATAATCGCTCAATGGAATAGGCCCCTTACCCTGCCAGGCAGTGCTCCTAACGGTATTACCGGACCGAGGAGTAAACGACTAAGTGCATGGGAACAGCGCTGAGGATGATGGTAAGAGACATGTTTTCATCCTCTGCACCTCCTGCACAATAGGGGGCTATCGGCAGGTTAGATTCGTTCCCCTGTAAGGTTTGCTTCCCCCCTCCATCTTCTTTTCAAAACTTTTTGGCAATGAAGTTTTGCTGTAGAGGAGAGTTGTTCCCATCCAGTAACAAAGGGAATGAGATGAACCAGGTCTTCTTCTAGCTAGTAGCTATGAGGGTCTTCTTCTGTGGTCTATAGATTGATCTTTTGATATTGAAGAATAGGATATAATCACCAGTGTTCTGATGTTTCAGGATCCTGATGTCATCAATACCGAGCTCCCTGTAGAAAGCGGCCCACCTCCGGAAGATGAGGGAAGTACAATAATGCGACCAGGCAGCTGTAATGGGATGCCACCCTTAGTAGGAAACACGTCTCTTCCTCCTGTGTTGGACACACAGACCATGGAAAACAAACTGGGAGATGTTCCTCAGGAGTTACTGGTTGAAAACCTAGTGGGCTGGAACATCTCACCTCCAGGATTACCGTGTGTTACAGAAGCCCCAGAAGGTTCATGGGTCCAACCAACCCTAAACTCAACAACAGAGACAAAACCCCAAATGTCCCACAAACTAAAGAACAAATCCAAAAACCTTTGGAACCCAACTTACGGTTCCTGGGTAATGGAAAGCACCTGCTGACTTGCTTTTACCATCCTGGTGTACGTACTGGGGTGTGAAGACTCAGGTTTGAACCTCGGGACTGTGGGCGCTGTCCCTCCACAAGCCAGAATTCTCAGCATTTCCAAAGAAAACTCACCGCACCCTCAGACCACTTTCACGTTTGTTTGTTGGATGGAAGGGAAGAAACCTCAGACATTCCCAGTAAACACTGTGAATTATATTTGTAAAGAGAGTTACAAAGACTTGAGCGGAGGCCGGTAGACTGGACCTTGATCTTCTCATATTACATATATATATTTTTATTCCTATTTTTTTTGGGTGATTGTGATTGAACGGTTTGATTGCACAGAATTTCCGCTGGTGAAAGACAACAATTGTAGTAATGGACCATAGAGAATAGAACACATAAGAGTTTCACATTCACACCAGGCACCTGCCTCTTACGGAACTGAAATCCTCAAAAATTCATAGCAGCAGTGCATGGAGGACACATTAAAACTGGGGCAGTAGGGTGCTATACACATGTTCAATATCTGGTAGGTCATCACACTCAGAATCAAGCACTTTTGCAGTTTTAAACATTTTTAGCTAATTATCCAAAAATATCTGCATCAAGAGTCCTTGAAGTTGCAAAGAAGAAAAAAAAGCTTAAAGGGGTACTCCGCCAACATTTTTTAATTTCAAATGAACTGGTTTTAGAAAGTTATATAGATTTATAATTTACTTTTTGAAAAATCTCCAGACTTACAGCTGCTGTATGTCATGCAGAAAGTGGTGTATTCTCTCCAGTCTGACACAGTGCTCTCTGCTGCCACCTCTGTCCATGTCAGGAACTGTCCAGAGCAGGAGAGGTTTTCTATGGGGATTTGCTGCTGCTCTAGACAGTTCCTGATATAGACAGAGGTAGCAGCAGAGAGCACTGTGTCATGCTGGAAAGAATACCCACAGGTACCCTGCAGGACATACTGCAGCTGATAAGTATTGGATGACTGGAGATTTTTAATAGAAGTAAATTACAAATCTATATGACTTTCTAGTAACAGTTGATCTGGAAAAAAACAAACAAACAGGGTTCCTCTTTAAACCCCCAGTGATGTTTTATGGCTTCTAACCTCAAAGTCTGGAGTCAATCACTGACTTGTATAGAAGGCTACCTCTAGAGAGTTGGTTTGCATACTGTATACTCCTTCCCAGAATTCTCAGCAGAGAATATAAGTCTTTATGATGCTCTCCTCGCCCATTAACATTGCCCCTTTGGTCCCAGCATCCAGAGAGACGGCTGTATCTAAGAAGTCAGGGCACAGCTAGAGGTCTGAACCCATGGACTATATATCCAGGTGAAGCCCCTACACCCCACACCAGACAAGGCACCCCAACCCTGCAGACATAGTATAATAGGCAAGCCACTTCCCGACCATTGATCTCCGCACAGCTGCCACCTGCACAGTAGGAGAGGAACTTATTTATCCTTATAGGAACATTTAGCATGAAATCTCTGCAAGACAAAGGGCTTCTGCAAGTCTCCTCTGGCAAAGACCCAACCGCTTATGGCGGCAAAGCAATTTTTTTTAATAACTTGGACATTTATTTGAGCCCCCGTCTGCTTGTACTCTCATCCCATCACTGCCATACTAGCCGGGAGGGACCACTCTCTATACTGGAGCTGCCATATATCTCTTCTGAGCTTAGTGAACTTAGTGGGAAAAAGGGTCGAAGGGGATTGGGGAAATCCACCCAATATTTTATAAGCTGCGTTCCCGCTGCATAGATGTCAATATTTTTGTGGCTGTAGTTTTGTCGAGGCTCAGGGTATAAGCTATGCAAGTATAGTGGGTGTAGCGATGTACAATGTCACAGGACTTGGAGGGTTTTCGCCTCGGCCTGCAGACTGGCTATCTCCTGTAAGTAGAAGCAATGGAAACTACACAAGGCACATGGCTTCGAAACCGTAGTAGTATGACGCCTGGGATAGACGGATGATCACATTGATAGGATGAACTATTGTAGCAAAGAATACAATAAAGTTATTTATCTTTACGTGTGGGTCCATGTGTTGTTTGTCTGATGGTGTCTCCTAATGTGTCAGCTACTGGTGAACTACTACCTTATGGGCTCATGCACACTGAGCATAAGAGGCGGAGTTTCGAGCAGATTCCGCGCAAAATTACGCCCTTTTAAATTGAGCAATGCATTTTTCAATTGTTTTCAATGGGCTTTGCGCTGTGCTTTTAACACAGCGGAATTTTCATCCGTAATTTTCCGTTGTGGATTCGCTTTCCACCCAAAGAAGTGACATGTTACTTCTTTTGGCAAAATCCGCTAGAGGAATCCTATAAAAGTCAAGGGGCTTGAATTCTGTCTAAAATTCCACTTGCATTCCACTCTTATTCTGCCAGAGCAGAATAGAAGAAAATTTTCAAGCAGAAATCTTTCCCCTTGAATTTCTCTTCTATTGCTCAGTTTGCATGAGCCCTAAAGGGGAACTATCAGCTGGTTAGACCAATCTAACCTGCTGATATGTCCCTATTGCGCAGGGGAATAGCGATGTCTCTTACCGTACTCCTCTGGGCCGTTCCCATGCAGTTAGTCTTTTATCCCTCGGTCCAGTAAGACCATTAGGAGCACTGCCCCGCCCCCATGCCTCCGATCCTGCCTTCTCCATTCATAATCATTAGAAGGGGCGGGCCAGCCGTGGGGCTGAATGGTGCTATGGGGGCGAGATAGTGCTCCTAACGGTGCCCCAGTGCAGCAAACAGTCTAAACCAACCATGGAGTAAACGACTAAGTGCAGGGGAGCAGTACTGAGGATGAAGATAAGAGACATACCTTCCTCCACTGCGTCTCCTGAGCAATAGGAACATATCAGCTGGTTAGATTTGTCTAACCTGCTGTTAGTTCCCTTTAAAAGGGGCTATCCTCCCTCTGTAACCCTAATAGGACTAAAAGAAACAAATGGAACAGAGGAAAACTATAATGGAAAGATTTGTGCCCTTTTACGATTGTTTGGACGCAATTCTGGTTATTACATGTGCAGCACCGCCGCATGGGAAACAAAGAATTACAAAGCTCCTATTCAGACCAATGTATTGTCTATGTAATGAAGGACAGGCCTGGTCCTCCGTTATGATTGACGCTCTGTAGAAATGCTCTCTACTCTGGCCAAGACATGAAGATCCTGAATGGATGACCTCTTGTGTTGTCAACGCTGCATAGGGATGCCCTGTACAGGATCATTTAGATCCAAATACTTTTCCCCTATCTACAGCACTTGGTTCTGTCCAGTAACTCCATAGAGAAGGAATAAAGCTGGGGGTCACCTGCAGCTCCATTCATAACAAAGGAGGTAGGGGTGCTGATAGAGAGATCCCCCAGGGGGCACAGAAGTCAGACTCCCAGCCATTGCATACTTGGATAGTATTTTATTATCAGAAAACCGCTTCAGCAAAGGGCATCTCTCCTCCTGACCGGCCTGGCTGGTCCATGTATTTGCATGATCATTGATGCTGCTTCGGATGTGCTGGTGGTCTGGAGAGGAGGGGGCCAACAATCACCCTGCCCCTTATCAGTAGAACATTATACTCAGGCCTGTTTATAAGGTTTCCTGGGATCTAGGAGCTTCAGGTTACCCCTTCATGTCCATTCACTTTAAGGAGCAGCATGTACTACAAATGTATGCCCAATGGAAGCTTCCTCTGCCAATGACAAATCTTTGGGACTAGAGCTGATCAGCTGATCACCAGGCCAGCTTCTAAGGGGGTTGTCCAGATTAGACAATTCCCGAAGCTCAGAAAAACAACAACATAAAAGCGAGTAATGTCAAGTTTTACACACTTGAAGGAATGTGCACCTTTAAGAATCTTCTGGTGTGAAAATGTCCCTTCACTCTACAGACCTGGGAGCCAACTCATAGACACTAGACATAGACAAACAGTATTTTTTTTTTTTTTATTTCTTACCATTTTTTAAGTTCTCTGCCTGCCGCCAATGACTGAGCGAGATCGGGCTGGGACCAGTTTTCGTTCAATGCTTTTTTCTTTACATTTCAAGGTTGTTGTTCAGTACTGAAGAGCGCTCTCTGCTGGAAAAGTAAAGAGACTGCAATTTCTGAAGGTACCTTGCAAAACTCAATGCCTCCTTCCCCCACTTCTCTCAGCACTAATGCAGCAGAGCATGCCCACAATGATAAGCTGTCCAACATAAATAAATGCCTAAAATTGGCAACATCAAATCAGATTACGCACATGTGAATGAACCCTAATGACTGGCCAACACTCTTGGGTCACTCCTGTGTGCTTGCCTCCCAAGTGCCTCCCCCACCCCCCCCCCGCTAACATTTGCCAGCCAGCCTTTAACATATGTAAAGGTTTTCAGTAAGCTGGTTGGTCCTTCAGTATAAGGGTACTATTACATGGCCCGATAACTACTGTAAACGATCACCGATCTGCTACATCGGCGCTCGTTTACTGGGCCTATTACATGGCTCAATAATCGTTTAACAAGGGCTGCAGGGATATAGTTACCGATGTCCTTGCATTATTCCATTTATAACAGAAGTTTATAAAAAAAAAAAAATCATCACTCTATTTTTACATAATGGAGATCCAGAATACAGACCATGACATTAGCATTTAGGATCTGCGTCTGTCTTAGCCTGGGTTTTTGAGTAAGCTAAAAAAAAAAAAAACAGATGCGTTTTGATCCTTTTTCTTATAATGGAGGTTTATGGAAAAACTGATCAAAACGGATGCACACAAATGCATCTGTTTTTTTTTTGTTTGTTTTTTTGCATAAAACAGATGTCTGGCGACAATTTTTATTTAGGTATTGTATTGCCCCCTAAAAGTAACACAAATCCCTAATATACACTTATTATGGGAAATGTGATGTCACTTCCTGGATAACATGGTGATGTCACTTCCTGGATAACATGGTGATGTCACTTCCTGGATAACGTGGTGATGTCACTTCCTGGGTAATATGGTGATGTCACTTCCTGAGTAATATGGTAATGTCACTTCCTGGATAACATGGTGATGTCACTTCCTAGATAACATGGGGATGTCACTTCCTGGGTAACATGGGGATGTCACTTCCTGGGTAACATGGTGATGTCACGACTTCCAGAGCTGTGCAGGCTGTGGCTGCTGGAGAGGATGATGGCAGAGGGATGCTCAGTGTCCCTCCAGTGCCCTGTGTCCCTCAGTGTCCCCCTGCCATCATAATCTCAAGCAGCCACAGCCCGCACATCTCTGGGAGTCGGGATGTGACATCACCATGTTATCCAGGAAGTGACATCACCATGTTATGCAGGAAGTAACATCACCATGTTATCCAGGAAGTATGAATATGCAAAAGAAGAGCCCGTGGAGCCTCATTGAAGAGTCTCAAAGCACAGGACTAGCCAGATATCCCTTCGGGAAGGACCCACCCAAGGGGCAGCTCCTGTTAGGAAACCACCAAAACCACCATATTAAGTGGCCCTATAAGTCAATGTAATGACAAGGGATAAACCAAGGCTAGGTAACCATCAGTACATACAGCTGTTTCGGGGGTGTTGCCCATCATCAGTGTGGAGCAGGATTCTGGCTAGGTGGGAGCAATGCCTAGTAGAGCTATAAGAGAAACAGATTGCTGAACTCAGGGAGACCAGCCAAACAACAACACTGCCGGCTGCTAGTGAAAGCGCTCAATGCAGTGAAGTCCTAGGTGCATTGCCCCTAGCTATCTGGCTAGTCCTGTGTTTTGAGACTTTTCAATGAGGTTCCACGTTATGACATCACCATGTTATGCAGGAAGTGACATCACCATGTTATCCAGGAAGTGACATCACCATGTTATCCAGGAAGTGACATCACCATGTTATCCAGGAAGTGACATCACCATTTATCCAGAAAGTGACATCACCATGTTATCCAGAAAGTGACATCACCATGTAATCCAGGAAGTGACATCACCATTTTATCCAGGAAACGACATCACCATGTTATCCAGGAAGTATGAATATGGAAAAGAAGAGCCCGTGGAGCCTCATTGAAGAGTCTCAAAGCACAGGACTAGCCAGATATCCCTCCGGGAAGGACCCACCCAAGGGGCAGCTCCTGTTAGGAAACCACCAAAACCACCATATTATATGGCCCTATAAGTCAATGTAATGACAAGGGATAAACCAAGGCTAGGTAACCATCCACATACAGCTGTTTCGGGGGTGTTGCCCCTCATCAGTGTGGAGCAGGATTCTGGCTAGGTGGGAGCAATGCCTAGTAGAGCCATAAGAGAAACAGATTGCTGAACTCAGGGAGACCGGCCAAACAACAACACTGCCGGCTGCTAGTATAAGCGCTCAATGCAGTGAAGTCCTAGGTGCATTGCCCCTAGCTATCTGGCTAGTCCTGTGTTTTGAGACTTTTCAATGAGGTTCCACGTTATGACATCACCATGTTATCCAGGAAGTGACATCACCATGTTATCCAGGAAGTGACATCACCATGTTATCCAGGAAGTGAAGCCTTGATGCAGTAGTAAGTGCAGGGAAAAAAGCACTTTATAAGCATTTCACGTAATAAGTGTATATTGTTGATTTGTATAACTTTTGGGGGGGGGGGCAATACGATATTTTAATAAAAATTTTCACAGGACTTCTCCTGTAATAAATGTGTTGGTTATGGTCAGTTTTAAAGGGACACACCCACTTTTCTGTTTTAAAGCACAAAATGACAAGTACATGTATTGAAAAAAGAAACCGACGGGAAAAACTTGTAAAATACGTCCGTAATTTGATTACGGAAACACGTTGGTAAATCATGGGCCATGTGTCAGGAGACTGGACATCTGATTTCTTTATTGGTAATTTCAGAATTTACTTCTAAGGCCTTATTTCCACCTTTCACACATGGTTCGTGAATACTGGCGGTGTGCTATGGAACAGGGTTTGGAGTTCCTCCTGTATCATTATGATGGTGGAAGCTTTGAAACTGTTTAAGTGTAACCGACACAGTGTACAGTCATAGGCTATGCTCCCAAAATGTACTGAAGATCAAAATAATGGCCATTGTTGTTCATGAACATTATCTCCGGCCATTGTTTAACAACAATGGACATTTTTTTCAATCTTTAGTACATCGTGGGAACACGGCCTATGGCTGTATCCATGTTTTACAGGACTCCCTAGGGCTGCATCCAACTCCTTGGTTATCAAATACTGACTGTTTGGACTTGGGCATGCTCCAGTTGCACTCATGTCTAATGGGTATTCATCTGCCTTTATTTCCTTTGCTCTGCCCATGGCCGTAAATAGATCTGGAGAGAAGCATGAAAAGTGAACTACAAGATTCAGCCATTCTTGAGGTTGTAGAGGTTTCCAACAGTCAGACCCCCCTCCCCTCGGATAGATGCCGCAGCTTACGAAACCCCTATAGAGGTTATAGGAGTGTGTCGTTATTAACATTTAATATATATATATACATATATATATATATATATTGCTAGAACTCAGGTTAAGTAGAAGACAAAAAAAATCTATACTTACCTAACCCAGTTCCCTGCCGCTTCTCTCCCCTTCCTGGTTTTTAGATAACGGTTTAAAGAATGTCACACAGCACATGCGATTCGTGACCAAACAAAAAGTGACGTTTATCCCATAGACCAGCTTCGCTTCGGCTGTCCAGGCATGATGGGAATTGTAGTTTTGCAACAGCTGAAGGGCCGAAGGTTCCCCATACTTGCCATAGACATTCCAGCAATTTACAAGGTGCAGTACAGCAAAGGTAAAGCATATGACCTTTCAGCGGTCTCACGTCGCCATTTTCCAGCACGCAAGACCGCTGAAATGTTGTATCCTTTAACCTTTGCTGTACTGGAATTTCTATGGAATAAACTTCACGTTTTTATTTGATAAGGAATCAGGTGTGCTGTGGGACATTCTATGTAGCTATCGATTGGTCACGACTCACGTCCGTCACAAGAGGAGTGCTGCTCTGAAGTCTTTTTGCTGCTTTGGAGCAGTACCAATCACTGACTGAGATAGGCCATGTAAACAAGGAGGGAGAACTGGAGAGGTGACCATGGACATAGAGTAAAACAGGTGAGTGTAGTGTATAGTCTACTGTGCAAGAACAATAATAACATATTTTTATTCAAAATAATATATTTACCCCTGGTGAGCAGCAATACCTTCTTCAGCCTATGAACAGTGAGGGGGCACTATCATGTCAGCCCAACCAAATGTCACGTGACACAGTGTGCACTACCAACGTGAAGCAATAAAGTTATTTAAAAAAAAAACGCGTTCTACTCGTTATAAAGAAACGCGGTTAGCCCATGACCATAAACCAGACGCTGTCACACTACGGAGTCTCCGAGCTACGTCTCTACATTACAAACCTCTCACTGAGTCCTATTATAACTGTACAACCTGCAATAAATTAATCATTTAAACCTATCGGGTTGTAAGCGGGGCGCCATGTTACGGCGGACGTCTGACGCACTTCCTTCCTTGACGTCATGACGTCAGTGCTTGACGTTTCCTATATAAGTCGCGGCTGCCCTCGTTTCCGCCTTTTCCCGGTCTCTGTAGAGCCGACAGACTCAATCCCCCTCCATCCTCCTCCGGTGGAGCGTCCCCAGACGAGTTCTAGTCATGACCGAGCAGATGACCCTTCGGGGGACCCTTAAGGGCCACAATGGCTGGGTTACCCAGATCGCCACCACCCCACAGTTCCCGGACATGATCCTCAGCTCTTCCCGGGGTGAGATCCATGTGTATGCGCAGTCACTTCTATTAAAGTATGGCGTCCTGGGGCGGGGGAGGGTCATGTGTCAGGACGGAGCTGTGTGTGAGGGAAACCGCGGGCTGCGGCCTACTGCTGTGTGCACACTGTGCTGTGGGGCTGCGGTATTCTGTGCGGTGTGCACACTGTGCTGTGGGGCTGCGGTATTCTGTGTGGTGGTGTCATCTGTGTGTGAGGAGCTGCTGCCTTCACTATTGACTCTTGGTGTGTGTCCCCCCCCCCCAGAACTACAACTCCCATCATGCTCTTTACTGTTTTGCTATTTACTTGCTTGCTTTATCACTGTCTGGGGCCATGGTGCATCTTGGGAGTTGTAGTCTTCTTGCTATTGCTTAGTCTTATTGCCTCTGCTTGGGCATTCATGTGATTTACCTGCAGCATCCTATTGGCAGAATTATGGAGTACAGCTCTGGAGGCCTGTCCTGATCCATCTGCAGTGTTTACCTGGTGGCCGTGCACCTTACACTAGTGGGCAGTGTCTGGAGTCAGGAGGCGGCCATACACCTCTGACAGGAGATGATGATGCTGTTGGCCGTTAGTTGCTCGGCCCTTTGGTTCTTGGAGGTGGCAGCTGCCACAAGAGCTGATTCTTCCTGACTGTGCAGAGTGGGAGAGATGGTTGGCTGTCAAATACTGAAAGTGTATGGGCAACTGTAAAGGGGTACAAGTATCTATAGGGAGGGTTTCAGACTGAAAGGTGTATATATATATATATATATATTTTGTGTGATCTTCTAATTATAAATGTTATTGACTATATTTTTATATTATATTTTTATATTATAGACAAGACTGTCATCATGTGGAAGCTGACACGTGACGAGACCAACTATGGCGTCCCCCAGCGCGCCCTGCGTGGTCACTCCCACTTTGTCAGTGATGTCGTCATCTCCTCCGATGGTCAGTTTGCGCTGTCGGGCTCTTGGGATGGGACCCTGAGGCTGTGGGATCTCACCACGTAAGTAGCCCGGATGGGAGGACGTTCTGAGTTGAGGCGGTGTGATTTGGTGTAGATACTCACCTGACTGTTTCCTCTTCAGTGGCACAACCACCAGGAGATTCGTGGGTCACACCAAGGACGTCCTCAGTGTGGCTTTCTCCGCTGACAACCGTCAGATTGTGTCAGGTTCCCGAGACAAGACCATCAAGCTGTGGAACACTCTGGGAGTGTGCAAGTACACAGTGCAGGTGAGGAGACTCTACTGCCCCCTACTGGTGCACTGCGGCTTGTTTGCTCCCTGTGATTAGAAGAACACTCCTGAGTGTTTCCTAAGGAAACAACATCAAGTAGGCTGACAATCCTGCAATTATGATGGGACCATAGACGCCACATTAGACTGTACTCTACATATAGCAGTACCTGCTCTTACATTGCTTCTCTCTTTAGGAAGAGTCTCACTCTGAATGGGTTTCCTGCGTCCGTTTCTCACCCAACAGCAGCAATCCAATCATTGTGTCCTGTGGCTGGGACAAGATGGTGAAGGTGAGTCGCTCAGGGTATATGTCTGTTTACAGTGGATCCATGGGGTGAGGCCTATAACAGGGGTGGCAAACTCAGCCCTTCAGCTGTTGCAAAACTACAATTCCATCATGTCCGGACAAGCTTTGGCTCTCCAGGCATGATGGGAATTGTAGTTTTGCAACAGCTGGAGAACTGAGAGTTTGATACTTGTTGTCTATAGCAGCACTTCTCAATCCCAGTCCTCATGGCCCACCAACAGGTCATGTTTTTAAGGATATCCCATACAAAGAACACCTGTGGTACCTGATGCACCTGAATATAATATCACCTATAAAATACTAAGGAAATCCTAAATACATGACCTGTTGGTGGCCATGAGGACTGGAATGAACCACTGGTCTATAGGATACCTGCAAACGGGTGGGGGTGGGGGATATGTTGGGGCACTTACCACCATAGCTCACCATGTTATGTTTTTTAGGTCTGGAATTTGGCCAACTGCAAACTGAAGACCAACCACATTGGCCACAGTGGCTACCTGAATACCGTCACTGTGTCTCCTGATGGGTCACTGTGCGCCTCTGGAGGCAAGGTGAGGAGAAAGGATGGTGTGGCTTCTTGGATTGCTACCACTAAAGCAGTGGATTGGTGGCCATATCACCGAGCATTAGCTTCTGTATTATGGCTGTGGATATAGTCTTATAGGTGACCTGTTCAATGTGTCAGTATTTGGTTGTAAGTTTTATATAGTTGTTGCTGTGAGGTTCCCAGTGTCTTATGGAAGTGGTTTGTTGCTTGGTAAACTTGGATGTACACCTTAGGTTTCCCATGGCATAACTTGGTCATCTAGCTTCCCTTAAATGTTTTGGTTTGGTAGTGTTCATTGCTGGATAGTGTGGGTTGGGATCTGCAGGTCCTTCACATGTTTCTAGTGTGGAGCAACCGACCTGTCAGGTTACAGGCAGCACATGTACATATTGGTAGAGATGTCGCTGACTGCACAGCTTACCTGCACAGCTTGAGGTTCAACTAGTACGTTATTGCCTGTTGCCCCCTTCTAGCATGTAGTGGGTATAGGAAGCGTGCAGGCTGGCAGTGCACCCTTAGGGACTGTTTCCCCAGACCTATTATATGTACATTTCTGCGTCCATGTTATGGATGTAGGTCCCAGCCGGACTGCTTTTCTAATGGGTTTATCTGACCCACCCACAGTTATAAAACGGACACAAATGTACATGTAATCTGCTTAAATGATGCGCTGCCTTACGTCTGACATGGTTTTGTTTTTTGTTTTTTTGGTGGGTTAAAAAAAAACTGTCCAAGTGTTCCTGTCATAAAAAAAAAAAAAAAAACTCTTGACATGCCAAAAGTCTTGATCTGTTCAGGTCTGAGTGTTCAGACCCATAAAATAGAGCCTGGAGAAGACTGCTTTGCAGCGTGACCACTCAAACTAATCAAAACTTTTGACATCTGATATGTCAAGTTTTTTTTATATAATGACAGGTACTTTAAAACACCTGATCAGCATTGGTTTGGATATTGATGATGCATTGGAAGCAGATCAGTGTAGAAAGGAGCAGCCAGACAGATCTAATAGTGGTTGAGGGTAAGATCTCACTGCGTTTTGTGCTGTACACTTGCTAAATGAGTGGACTTTTCCTGACTCCTACATATCCATAGACACCGGCATGCTGTCATGGCTTTTGGGTGAGCGGTTCTGTATATATGCTTGGTGAAATATTACAGACCTTTGTGCTACTCCATAGAGAAGAATGTTTATATGTAGTGTGCGAGTCTGTGGCATCTGTCCTTGCTATACAGCCGTGGTATATATCTCCAGATGTATACCAAAGCCCTGACTCTGCAGTGTGGGAGAATAGTAGATGCTTTATACAGGCAGAAGACAACAGTATAAGAGCAAACTAGATGACCATGTGTCCAGTCAACAGGGACCAATGTGTGATCACCAGCTGGGTACCGAGCTGCAGAATATTTTAGAAAGTCTTATTCCCACAATTTACTAAACTGCTTTTTTCAGGATGGACAAGCCATGCTGTGGGATCTGAATGAGGGGAAACACTTGTACACCTTGGACAGTGGAGACATCATCAATGCTCTGTGCTTCAGTCCCAACCGCTACTGGCTGTGCGCCGCCACAGGGCCAAGCATCAAGATCTGGGTATGTTTCCTATAGATGCTGTACTATAGCTACGTCCACCTTCTGGTTGCATCTCCCAGCGTTGCTCCCTAGTTACGGTGGGAAATGCGGCTCATATTTGGTAGGAATTACACATGCAGTCCTTGGAGCCAGCTCCAGAACTGACTCCCGCTAGAAGGGGTCCCTGTTAGTACTTAATAAACTCTTGGTTTTGGTACAATAAGTGCATGTGTGATTTCACTCCAAAGCAGAAGAACGTATTCTACCGTCTTAGCAGGGCGCTTTCTCATTGCGGTGATGTTTTCTTATGCCAACTGATGCTCAATGCTGAAAATCAGAGGCTGTTACTGAGCAACAGGTGAACGTTATGTGCTTGGCTGTAAAGTTCTTGATCTGTGGTTTATATGTGTATTTGTGTATTCTTTTGTAGGATTTGGAGGGGAAGATCATTGTAGATGAGCTGAAGCAGGAGGTGATCAGCACCAGCAGCAAGGCTGAGCCCCCACAGTGCACTTCTCTGGCCTGGTCAGCAGATGGACAGGTAATGACACTTAGACTTGGCAGATGACTATATAGTCTTTTAACATGGCAGATTTAAAGAAATATTTATTAGTGCAGCCATCGGGCAAGGCCGTCCCTTCCTTAGTTACTCCCTTGATATAAGTTGTAGATGTATATCGATGATATAACAAGATGGCAGCACATAGGTGACAGGGCAGACAAATGTGGTGGTTTTTATTCAGTTTTAGCTAATAGGCAAATATAACACCAAACTTACTCCATTGCTTTTACAGACTCTCTTCGCCGGATACACAGACAACTTGATCAGAGTCTGGCAAGTGACCATTGGAACCCGCTAAGATGTTTTCTGGATACAGGAAAATGGAGACATTTCAGTTGTAATGTTACCACCTGATGCTGCTTGTGCAGTATGGAGTCTTTTACAATTCCAGCCTATGACTCGAATAAAAGTTGCTATAAAACTACACCCTGTGTTCCTGTGTTATGTGGATCTAGCAGATTAGAGTCTCATGACACTGGAGTACAAGAATCACCTTCCAATGCTTTGGTGTATTACTGAGAGAGACAACATTTTGCCCTGGGGGGCCGACCTCTGCTGATCCCTTCTGTGTCTCATCTGAACACCTGGCTTCATACAGTGCAGGCACCTACAGCTCTGTTCAAGTTGTACTCATTCTTCAGAGAGGAGTTATAAGCTTACCACCTATAGGCACACGTCTAGCAAGGATTTGCTAGAATGATACATAGCCATGATTGAATCTGTAAAGTGTTGACCTCTAATCTGTAGCCTGACTGCTGGGACCCAATCATTAACTAGGATAGTGCTCATGTGCTCAGGGTTCTCATGTCACCTTAATCTGGTTACCCCTGTTATCCATCAGAATTATATGTCCACAAAGACCCATAACCACACATTGTCCAGATAAAACCTGCTGTTGTAACTAACTTACTATTTCTTCCCTAACAGTTTAAAATTCCTTAATAGTACCAACTAGTTCTGCAGACCGTCACATAGATTTGTCAATTTTTAACAAAGGCGAACAGCAGTTCCACATGGACCAATAGCTGCAACGCTAGGTATTCCTTTCTATAGTGTTAGCATTGGAGGGTGACACATGACAAGACCAGCTATGGCGTCCCTTAGCACGCACAGCCTGGTTGTTCCTATTTTGCCAGTTATGTGGTCATCTCCAATGGGCAATTTTCCAAGTCAGGATCTTGGGATGGGACCCTAAAGCTTTTGCATCTTACCAAGTAAGTTGTCTGGATGGGAGAAAGTAATTGAGGGGGTGGTATAATTTGCAATAGGTTCTCATGTGACTGTTTCCTTTTCAGTGACGCAACCACCAGGAGGCTTGCGGGTCACACAAAGGACATTCAAAGTGGAACACTCTAGGAGTGTGCAAGTATACAGTGCAGGTAAGGAGACACTACTGCCCCCTACTGGTGCACTGTTGCCCGTTTGTTCCCTGTGATTAGATGAACACTCCTGAGTGTTTCCTATGGAAACAACGTAAAGTAGGCTGACAATCCTGCAATTATGATGGGACCATAGATGCCTCAGTAGACTGTACTCGTCATATAGCAGTACCTGCTCTTACATTGCTTCTTTTTTTAGGAAGAGTCACTCTGGGTGTCCTGCATCTGTTTCTCACCCAACAGCAGCAATCCAATCATTATGTCCTGCGGCTGGGACAAGATGGTGGAGGTGAGTCGCTCAGGGTATCTGTCTGTTTACTGTGGATCTATAGCAGGGGTGTCACACTGACTGCTGTACAACTGTTGAAAAACTATATATTATATATACATACACAAAACTAGGATTATATTAGTGCAGTACCTATCCTCTTGTATTGCGGTGATGATTTCTTATGCCAGCTGATGCTCAATGCTGAAAATCAGAGGCTGTTACTGAGCAGTAGATAGATGTCATATGATTGCTGTAAAGTTCATGATGTGTGGCTTATACATGTATTTTTCTGTAGGATCTAGAGGTGAAGATCATGGTAGATGAGCTGAAGGAGGAGGTGACCAGCAGCAAGGCTGAGCCCTCACAGTGCACTTCTCTGACCTGGTCAGCAGATGGACAGGTAATGACCTTAATACTTGGCAGATGACTATATAGTCTTTTAACATGGCAAATTTAAAAAACCTTTTAGTGTTCTACTATTGGGCAAGGACCAGGTTACGCTTAAACCAGGTTACGCTTAGTGTTTTCTTTGGTTGGCCGGCTACATGGTCCCTTAGCACGCATAGCCTGGTCGCTCCCACTTTGCCAGTGATGTGGTAATCTCCAATGGGCAGTTTTGCCAAGTCGGGATTTTGGGATGGGACCCTAAAGCTGTTGGATCTTGCCAAGTCTGGGTGGAAGTAATTTAGGGGTTGGTATAAGTTGCCATAGATTCTCATGTGACTGTTTCCTTTTCAGTGGCACAACCTCCAGGCTAGTGGGTCACACCAAGGATGTTCAAAGTAGAACACTCTGCAAGCGTTTAAGTACACAGTGCAGGTAAGGAGACTACTGCCCCCTACTGGTGCACTGTGGCTTGTTTTTTTCCCTGTGATTAGAAGAACACTCCTGAGTGTTTCCTATGGAAACAACATCAAGTAGGCTGACAATCCTGCAATTATGATGGGACCGTAGATGCCTCAGTAGACTGTACTCGTCATATAGCAGTACCTGCTCTTACATTGCTTTTCTCCTTAGGAAGAGTCACTCTGGGTTTCCTTCATCTGTCACCCAACAGCAGCAATCCAATCATTGTGTCCTGCGGCTGGGACAAGATGGTGAAGGTGAGTCGCTCAGGGTATATGTAAACAGTGGATCCATGGGGTGAGGACTATAACAGGGGTGGCAAACTCTCAGCCCTTCAGCTGCAAAACTACAAATCTCATCATGTCCGGACAAGCTTTGGCTATAAAATACTGAGGAAATCCTAAACACATGACATGTTGGTGGCCATTAGGACTGGAATTAAGAAGCACTTAACAATTAAGGATACCTGCGAACGGGTGGGGGATATGTTGGGGCACTTACCACTGTTTACAGTGGATCCATGGGGTGAGGACTGGGGTGGCAAATGGATAGCCCTCCAGCTGTTGTACAACCACCATTATGCCTGGGCAGATAAAGCTTTAGCTTGACTGCTTTCTTGGTTTAAGGGCCAAGCATCAAGATCTGGGTACGTTTTTATACCCTCTGTGGCTCCATTTCCCAGCAGTTTTGTTGGGAAATGCAGCTCATGTTTGGTAGGAATCACATTCAGTCCTTCCGGCCAGCAGCATGTTAATGTCCTTTTTGTTGCGTCAATGCTTGGCTTTGGGGGGCAGTATTGCATTTTCAGTCCAAAGCTAAAGGATTTAGTGCCATAACTATCCTGTTATTGCGTTGATGATTTCTTATGCCAGCTGATGCTCAATGCTGAAAATCAGAGGCTGTTACTGAGCAATAGATGAACGTAATATGATTAATGTAAAGTTCATGATGTGTGGCTTATACATGTATTTTTCTGTAGGATCTGGAGGGAAAGATCATGGTAGATGAGCTGAAGCAGGAGGTCACCAGCAGCAAGGCTGAGCCCTCAAAGATGGACAGGTAATGACTTGGCAGATGACTATATGGTCTTTTAACATGGCAGGTTTAAAAAACCTTTTGTGCTAGTGCTACTATTGGGCAAGGCCGTCCCTTAGTTACCTCAGTGTGGTATAAGCTGTAATGTCAGCTGGGACAGTGACAGCAGAGATGAATGTATAAAACCTGGTTCTGGTCCTCACGTTGTTCCATTGCTTTACAGACTCTAAGCCGGATACAGACCAGAGTCTGCCAAGTGACCATCGGAGCCCGCCAAGATGTCTTCTGGATACAGGAAAATGGAGACATTTCAGCTGTAAAATAAAAATTTCTGTAGAACTACAACCTGTGTTCCTGTGTTATGTCTCTAGCAGATTATAGAAAGTCTCCTGATACTGGAGTGCAAGGTTAATCTTCCAGCGCTATTAGATATGCTGCACCGTTCTGCCCTTGAAGCATCTGCATCTCTCCTGCAGTAACTTGGTTTGGGAGTAACTTGGTTTGGGAGTAACTTGGTTTGGGAGTAACTTGGTTTGGGAGTAACTTGGTTTGGGAGTAACTTGGTTTGGGAGTAACTTGGTTTGGGAGTAACTTGGTTTGGGAGTAACTTGGTTTGGGAGTAACTTGGTTTGGGAGTAACTTGGTTTGGGAGTAACTTGGTTTGGGAGTAACTTGGTTTGGGAGTAACTTGGTTTGGGAGTAACTTGGTTTGGGAGTAACTTGGTTTGGGAGTAACTTGGTTTGGGAGTAACTTGGTTTGGGAGTAACTTGGTTTGGGAGTAACTTGGTTTGGGAGTAACTTGGTTTGGGAGTAACTTGGTTTGGGAGTAACTTGGTTTGGGAGTAACTTGGTTTGGGAGTAACTTGGTTTGGGAGTAACTTGGTTTGGGAGTAACTTGGTTTGGGAGTAACTTGGTTTGGGAGTAACTTGGTTTGGGAGTAACTTGGTTTGGGAGTAACTTGGTTTGGGAGTAACTTGGTTTGGGAGTAACTTGGTTTGGGAGTAACTTGGTTTGGGAGTAACTTGGTTTGGGAGTAACTTGGTTTGGGAGTAACTTGGTTTGGGAGTAACTTGGTTTGGGAGTAACTTGGTTTGGGAGTAACTTGGTTTGGGAGTAACTTGGTTTGGGAGTAACTTGGTTTGGGAGTAACTTGGTTTGGGAGTAACTTGGTTTGGGAGTAACTTGGTTTGGGAGTAACTTGGTTTGGGAGTAACTTGGTTTGGGAGTAACTTGGTTTGGGAGTAACTTGGTTTGGGAGTAACTTGGTTTGGGAGTAACTTGGTTTGGGAGTAACTTGGTTTGGGAGTAACTTGGTTTGGGAGTAACTTGGTTTGGGAGTAACTTGGTTTGGGAGTAACTTGGTTTGGGAGTAACTTGGTTTGGGAGTAACTTGGTTTGGGAGTAACTTGGTTTGGGAGTAACTTGGTTTGGGAGTAACTTGGTTTGGGAGTAACTTGGTTTGGGAGTAACTTGGTTTGGGAGTAACTTGGTTTGGGAGTAACTTGGTTTGGGAGTAACTTGGTTTGGGAGTAACTTGGTTTGGGAGTAACTTGGTTTGGGAGTAACTTGGTTTGGGAGTAACTTGGTTTGGGAGTAACTTGGTTTGGGAGTAACTTGGTTTGGGAGTAACTTGGTTTGGGAGTAACTTGGTTTGGGAGTAACTTGGTTTGGGAGTAACTTGGTTTGGGAGTAACTTGGTTTGGGAGTAACTTGGTTTGGGAGTAACTTGGTTTGGGAGTAACTTGGTTTGGGAGTAACTTGGTTTGGGAGTAACTTGGTTTGGGAGTAACTTGGTTTGGGAGTAACTTGGTTTGGGAGTAACTTGGTTTGGGAGTAACTTGGTTTGGGAGTAACTTGGTTTGGGAGTAACTTGGTTTGGGAGTAACTTGGTTTGGGAGTAACTTGGTTTGGGAGTAACTTGGTTTGGGAGTAACTTGGTTTGGGAGTAACTTGGTTTGGGAGTAACTTGGTTTGGGAGTAACTTGGTTTGGGAGTAACTTGGTTTGGGAGTAACTTGGTTTGGGAGTAACTTGGTTTGGGAGTAACTTGGTTTGGGAGTAACTTGGTTTGGGAGTAACTTGGTTTGGGAGTAACTTGGTTTGGGAGTAACTTGGTTTGGGAGTAACTTGGTTTGGGAGTAACTTGGTTTGGGAGTAACTTGGTTTGGGAGTAACTTGGTTTGGGAGTAACTTGGTTTGGGAGTAACTTGGTTTGGGAGTAACTTGGTTTGGGAGTAACTTGGTTTGGGAGTAACTTGGTTTGGGAGTAACTTGGTTTGGGAGTAACTTGGTTTGGGAGTAACTTGGTTTGGGAGTAACTTGGTTTGGGAGTAACTTGGTTTGGGAGTAACTTGGTTTGGGAGTAACTTGGTTTGGGAGTAACTTGGTTTGGGAGTAACTTGGTTTGGGAGTAACTTGGTTTGGGAGTAACTTGGTTTGGGAGTAACTTGGTTTGGGAGTAACTTGGTTTGGGAGTAACTTGGTTTGGGAGTAACTTGGTTTGGGAGTAACTTGGTTTGGGAGTAACTTGGTTTGGGAGTAACTTGGTTTGGGAGTAACTTGGTTTGGGAGTAACTTGGTTTGGGAGTAACTTGGTTTGGGAGTAACTTGGTTTGGGAGTAACTTGGTTTGGGAGTAACTTGGTTTGGGAGTAACTTGGTTTGGGAGTAACTTGGTTTGGGAGTAACTTGGTTTGGGAGTAACTTGGTTTGGGAGTAACTTGGTTTGGGAGTAACTTGGTTTCTCCTTGTGATCGTCTGCTGCTGATGCAATTCAATGGATCTGTATGTCGGTGGACCAATACGGTGCTCTGCCGCAGGAATAGATCTGGTATGCAATACTTGTAGATAAACCAGTAGAAGCGCGAAATGGGCCGTTGCCTGTGGAATATCCCTGCTCCCACTGTGATGAATGTACGAGTGCCGATGCTCCTATTCAACATGTTGAAAAACAAGCGATATGAACGATGTCGGCTGATCGTTGCACATTCCACGGGACGATTATCGTCCATAGCGGCTGATATCTGCCGAATACGGATGATAATTGTTCCGTGGAATAGGGCCTTAAGACCGATTGCTAAAACTGAATAATACCATGAGTTTTCGCTACCTAAACACTGTCTGCCATATACTGTAGTGGTGTACATAATCGGTTCAGGGAAGAAATCAATTACATAGTTCATTGGTTCTAGACAATATCTTAATGATTTCATGTTAATAGGATTGTTTAGATTCACTTGTGTTAAAGGGATTATCCAGCAGTGGAAAAACATGGCCACTTTCTTCCAGAGACTGGATCATCCCTTTCAATTTAGACTACAGCTCCAGCCTCAATTGCTGTAACCCAGCCTCCATACTGAGGACCACCAGCGCCTCCCCTCTTATAGACATGAGTGGGAGGAATTCATACAAAACGTGTGTTGATGTATGACGGGTAACATTTTTCTTATGGAGGGTCATATGCAGTTCTATTTGGGCTGGAGCTATAGTATATTTTAGGGGGCATTCACACGGTCCACCATTATGGTCCATGCGATATGAACCAAAATCTGTAGTTCCTGGCATCATGATGCTGGGAGCTCTGAAACAGTTGAAGTCTCTGCACTACTGTACTGACACCCCATGACTGTACTGCAGCATAAAGATTTAAACTGTTGGAGCTCCTGCACTGATACATGATGCCAGGAATTTTAGTAGCATGGACTGTAATTGTGGACAGTGTGAATGCCCCCTAAGGCTGCTTCCAGATGATCCTGATAAAACTGCATCTCCCAAAATAAACAAACCAGATCACAAGTGGATTCTAATAATTGAATTATCTGTTCTTCTAATGCTACATTTACACGAAGCGATAATTCGCCCAATCGAACGATTTAACGATTTTGTAGCAATGATTTGGTTTTCATAACTATCAGTGTTTAGACTAATAAATCGTTAGAAAATTCGTAAGAAAAAGCGTTATTGCGATCGTTTTTAAGATCGCTTAAGCCCATCTTTTACATAGGGTTAATCTATGAAAGACTGTTTACACGAAGCGATCTGTGAATTTTTAGCGAACGACGAACGATGATTTAAGAACATGTTAAAAGATCAAAATGAACGATTTTTCACTCATCGCTAGATCGTTTGCTGTGTTTACATGGAACACTTATCGCTGAATGCGATCGTTTTTGCGAAAATTCGAACGATAATCGTTCCGTGTAAACGTAACATATTGCTGCGTTTACAAAGGCAGATTTATCTGACAGATTTTTAACCCTTTGAGGACCAGGCCCAAAATGACCCAGTGGACCGCACAAATTTTGATCTTAGTGCTTTCGTTTTTCCCTCCTCCCCTTCTAAGAGCTCTAGCACTCTCAGTTTTCTATCTACAAGCCATGTAAGTGCTTGTTTTTTACAGGAATAGTTGTACTTTGTAATGGCGTCATTCCTGTTACCATAACATGTATGATGGAATTCCAAATATATTACTTCTGAAGATATAAATAGGTGAAATCGTAAGAAAGAATGCAATATGGTAACGTTTGGGGGGTTCCTGTGTCTACGTAATGCACTATATGGTAAAAGCGACATGATACCATTACTCTATAGGTCAGTCCGAACACAACCATATGCAGGTTACACAGATTCTCTAATGTTATATATATTTTTTTTTATGAAATCCTTTTTTTTGGCAATTAAATATTAATAAAATGGGCCTATTGTGACGCTTATAACGGTTTTATTTTTTCACGTATGGGGTGTCATTTTTTCCGCCATGATCTCTAGTTTTTATTAATACCATATTTGTGAAGATCGGACATTTTGATCACTTTTTATTGATTTTTTTTAATATATAATGTAACATAAAATCGGTAATCTGCGCACTTTTTCCCCTCTTTTCGTGTACGCCGTTTACCGGTCGCAATGACGCTTGTTATATTTTAATAGATCGGACAATTACGCACGCTACGGTATATTATATGTTTATCTATTTATTCATTTTTATATGTTTTATTTATATAATGGGAAAGGGGGGTGATTTAGACTTTTATTGGGGGAGGGGTTTTGGGGTAATGTGTTAGTGTTTTGAACTTTTTTTTTTTACACTTTTGAAGTCCCTTTGGGGGACTTGTACATACATTACTTTGATTTATACACTGATGAATGCTATGCCATAGGCATAGCATTGATCAGTGTTATCGGCGCTCTGCTCATTGAGCCTGACTGTGCAGGCTCAGTGTAGCAGATCGCCGATCGGACCGCATGGAGGCAGGTAAGAGACCTCCAGCAGTCCGTTCCAACGATCGGGACCCCCGCAGTCACACTGCGGGGGTCCCGATCGGTAAGTGACAGGGGACTCCCCCTGTCACTTACACTTAAACGCTGCGGTCGCGCCGCGATCGCGGCGTTTAAGGGGTTAATGACACGCGGCAGCGCAATCGCTGCAGCGTGTCATTACCGGTGAGGTCCCGGCTGCTCACTGCAGCCGGCCCCCACCTCCTATGAAGCGCGCTCTGCTCCGGAGCGCGCTTCATAGCGGGAATAACACCCATGACGTAAGGTTACGTCATGGGTCGTCTGGGGACAGACTTCCATGACGTAACCCTACGTCCAGGGTCGTCTAGGGGTTAAAGCCAGAGCCAGGAACAGACTATAAACAGGGAATGGGTCATAAAGGAAAGACTGAGATTTCTCCTCCATTCCTGGCTTTGGCTTCCCAAATCTGTCAGATAAATTTGCCTGTGTAAACACACCATAAGGGCCCTTTTACACAGAAAGATTATCTGCCAAAGATTTGAAGCCAAAACCAGGAACAGACTATAAACAGAGATCAGTTCATACATGAAAGCCTGAGATTCCAACTTTTCAAATCCAGTCCTGTTTTTGGCTTCAAATCTTCGGCAGATAATCTTTCTGTGTAAAAGGGCCCTAAGTTTCAGTACTGACCAAATACTAAGGGCCCTTTTACACGGAAAGATTATCTGCCAAAGATTTGAAGCCAAAGCCAGGAATGGACTATAAACAGAGCAGGTAATAAAGGAAAGCCTGAGATTTCTCCTCTTTTCAAATCCATTCCTGGTTTTGGCTTCAAATCTTTGGCAGATAATCTGTCAGATAATCTTTCTGTGTAAAAGGGCCCTAACGTGTGAGTGAGGTTTCAGCAGTTGCCTATACTAAACTTATTGACAGGCAGCTACTTCTAATATCACCTGATATACAGATTTTTAATTTCTATTAGAAAAGTTATATAGATTTGTAATTAACTTTTTAAAAACACCAGTTTTCCAGTACTTATCAGCTGCTGTATATCCCGCATGAAGTGGTGTATTCTCTCTGCTGCCACCTCTGTCCATGTCAGGAACTGTCCAGAGCAGCAGCAAATCCCCATAGAAAACTGCTCCATTTTTTTAACAGAAGTAAATTACAAATCTTTGGCACCAGTTGATTTTGAAAGATGATTTTTTTTCTTTTTGCTGGAGTATTGCTTTACTCGGTCTGATTATTGGGTGAGTGAGTGTAGTTAGGAATGCTTCCATAGTCAGCCCATTTAAAAGGGTGAATGATCAGCCAACGAATGTGCAAATACTCATTCTTCAGCTGACTGGACCTTTTGTTGGGGGCATTAAAACCACTATAGACGACACGTTGCCTGAAGTAATGTGGACATAAGGCTAATAATGAATTTTAAAGGGCTGCAGAAACAGCCCAGCTGAGGTTCCCGAATCTCCTGGTAATCACGTGTTCTCCATATACCAATTAAGGGTATATGCACATTACAGAAATCATGCATAGAATGGAGTCTATGGGACGGGCGGCACTTCAGAGGGCGAGTGACGGAATCCGCGGCAAGTTATCCGCGTGATTTCTGTAGTGTGCATATACCCTAAGATGGGCCCAACCTTGCTGGATGTTACGGTTCAGCGTTTGACTCTTGGGGAAGTTAGATGCTGCCCTAGGGCTTCCAGGATAACATGGATACAGCCATAGGTTGTAGCCATGTTTTCCAGGACTCCCTAGGGCAGCATCCAACTTCTTCAGCTGCCAGGAAGTCAAATACCGAACGTTTGGGTTTGGCCAAACATTGCCGAACCTAATCGTTCTGCAAGGGCTAGTGTTGGGTGGTGATAATGGATTTTTAATAAGGAGCATGTTCGCGGTAGCATGCAGTGTACCATCTCAACCCTGCACCTTGAATAGAGTCTTCAGGTTTCCACAACAGTGAGGATCCTGTATGTGCTACATTGGAGCTGGCCAGTCTAAGGACACTCAGTTTTATCAGCCTTCCATTTATGTTGCTTCCATAAGATAATCAGGAAAATTGAAATTTACTTACCAAAATTTTAATTTTCTGTAATCTGGAGGCAGCACAGGCTTTCCATTCTAGTTTACGTATTATTGCTATGTGAAAACAATACTGGTTTTTGGTTTGGCGATCGCCTTTATAGGGTGGATATTTAAGTGTCCCATTGAGTCATTTCTAATTCGTTATTCTGTCTCCGTGTGATTGTACCTAGGGCGCTTTAACCCCATGTGTTGTTCTGCCTACGGACTCCAGGAAATGAAAATATCAGTAAGTAAATTTTGGTGGTTCTGAATTAGCACTTTGGACTGGTTGCAGAGGAGAGCCATTGGCCGCCATATGTGTGATATCAGGAAGAGCGTGTTATTAGGAAAGAGTGTGTTATTGGGGTGTGGGTAAACTGAAGAAGCAAGGCAGACTAAGTGCTGGAAATAGGAATACAGGTGAGTACAGTGCATTCTCTCAGATCAGGTCGGCCTGTCGAAAAAGGATCCTTAAAGTAAGGAAGTGCCAGGACCGCCTCCAAACAGCTGATCGTCAGAGAATCAGACCCGCACCGATATATGGACTTATACCAAACATAGGTAATAAGTTATAAAAACCTGGATAACCCAGTCTGACTACAAATGTCTAGGTGTAGCCATAGCCTTAGGCTGGTGTCATGAAGAAATGCATCTACTCTATGACACTATCAGGAACAAAGACAGGAGCCTACCCATTACAGAGCCACTGTGGTATCAATACACTCCGCATAGATTAAAAGTGAATATAAGAAAAGTTGTAATAAATTGCAAGCACTGTAAGTATGGAGATCGGAGGGGGTACCTACATCTGTGATCCATGAAACACTGATTTAAAGGACAACTCTGGCCAAAATGTATTTTTTTTTTTTTATATGTTATTACTTATGGAAAGAGACACATTTCTAATGTACATTAATTACACTGGTCAACGGCCAAAAAGGTTCCGTCATGAAAACAGTTGCTCTTAACTAATTTTGGGGTGCTGAAACGTACTTTCTATATTTCTCACAGCCTGTGATACAATACTGGGAAAAGTTTGCATCATCAGTATTGCATCATCAACTGGTATATTGCATCATCTTAGAATGACGAATATGGAAAAAAGGTATCAGGGTAAGGCTAGGTTCACACTGCATTTTTGAAATCCGTTTTTTTGCAAAAAAACATGAAAAAAAAAACGTATGCATTTGTGTGCATCCGTTCTTCCATTGACTTCCATTATATAAAAAAAAAAAAAAACGGATCAAAACGGATCCGTTCTTTTGACGGACACAAAAGAAGTGTCAGCTACGTTTTTGTGTCCGTTAAAAAAACGGATGGGTTTTTTTTGTTTTTTTTTTTTACAATGGAAGTCAATGGAAAAATGGATCAAAACAGATGCACACAAATGCATCCGTTTTTTTGCAAAAAAACGGATGAAAAAAACGCAGTGTGAACCTAGCCTCAATGGAACCCATCAATGCTTGCAGATTATTGTTGGACAGTTATCAGAGACAATCCCATGTATGAATAGCATAAATTTTATACTCACCGTAATTTTGCTTTCTTTGAGGCAGAAGGCAGCACAGAAGGGTTAATAGCTCCTCCTCTTATTTCTCTTAGGACCGCCCACCTAAAAAAAAAAACTCTCAAAAGTTTCACCAATAGAGAGCAGACATACATTATATAAGAGCAGCAAACACCCCACTTCCTTGTGTAAAAAATTGAATAGACTCCTTTGATGCTCAATAAATTTATTGGGAGGGTATGTGTGCTGCCTTCTGCCTCAAAGAAAGCAAAATTACGGTGAGTATAAAATTTATGCTTTCTTAGTCGGCATCCGGCAGCACAGAAGGGAGCTATATAGCTTAGAAAGGGAGGGTTCCTCAGACAGCAGCACTCAAGACTCCGGTGCTAAAGGCTGGATCACTGGTACGGATGTCTAGCCTATAATGTTTGATGAATGTCGTACTTGAAGACCATGAAGCAGCGTTGCAGATGTCTTGAAGTGGAATTTGCGCTCTCTCAGCCCAGGTAGTGGCAGTAGATCTGGTGGAGTGCGCTTTTAATGGAAATGGTGGTGATTTTCCCTCTGCTTTGTAGGCCTCATAAATAGTGGATTTCAGCCATCTGGCCAGCGTGTCTTTAGACGCTTTCTTTCCTCTATTACTTCCACTGAATTGAAGAAAGAGATTTTCATCTTGCCAAAAACTCTCTACTCTGGACAGATAGCAATGTAAGGCATTTACTACATCCAAGGAATGTAAAGTTTCTTCTTCCTCTGTAGTAGGATTTGGCAAGAAATGGACAAGTAATACTTCACGGTTGATATTGGCTACCGAAGGCACTTTTGGAATGAAAGATGGTACAGTACGCAGAAGCACACCATCTGGTACAAATTTAAGGTAGGGTTCTCTTGCAGACAGTGCTTGCAGCTCCCCAAGCCTTTTTGCTGTTGTAATCGCCACTAGGAAGGCAACTTTATAAGAGAGCCACTTTAGTTCAGCGTCTTGCAGAGGTTCACACGGAGGACCCAGAAGGAATTTTAACACTAGAGATAAGTCCCAAGGTGCTATAGGAGGCTTTATTACAGGTCTTAAGTTCTTTAAAGCTTTGAAAAATCTTCCAATAATCGGATTTCCTGCAAATTTTCCATCTGTAAATGCATTAATTGCAGTAGCATGGACTCTCAGAGTGTTCGCTTTTAATCCCTTTTCAAACCCATTTTGAAGAAATTGTAAAATGAGTGGAAGAGAAACTTCATCACCGCCATTTTCCAACCTCCAAGAAGTGAACTTCCTCCATACTTTTGAATACACCCGATTTGTAGAATTCTTTCTGGCTGATAGGAGTGTACTGATCACATTATCAGAAAGACCTTCTAATCTGTACTTAGATCTTTCAAACGCCACGCAGTCAAGTGGAGTTTCTGCAGATGTGGATGGAATAGGCCTTCTTGGACTAGGAGATCTTCGTTCTGGGGTAACTTCCAGTAGACGCCCCTCGAAAGCTGCAATAATTGAGGGAACCATGCCCGGCGGGGCCAAAATGGGGCTATTAATACTACATCCGGTTTGTCTAGTACAATCTTCTTCAGAACCTTCGGCATTATTATTGGAGGAGGAAAGATGTAAATGAACCGGCCTCTCCAACTGGTTGAGAATGCATCCAAGATTTGGGGTTTGTCTTTCGGATTGAGTGAAGCAAACTGATGTAACTTCTTGTTGCTCCTGGTCGCCATCATGTCCATCTCCGGAACTCCCCACATCCTGACTATCTTGCTGAAGTAAGTCTGGTTCAAGGACCACTCGTTCGGGTTCATTCTCCTCCTGCTCAGACTGTCCGCTTGAATATTGCAGCAACCTTTGATATGCATCGCTGAGATGCTGGCCACTGTAATTTCCGCCCATTTCATAATGCGTTTGCATTCTTTCTGGAGTGCTGGACTTCTGGTGCCTCCTTGTTTGTTCAGATAATACACCGTGACAGCGTTGTCTGACTGTACTATCACTGACCTGTCTCTCAGGAGAGGAGAGAAGTGAATCAATGCCAGACGGACTGCTTTCATCTCTCTGAGATTGGACGAAAGAGCAGCTTCTTGCGCCGACCATCTCTTTTGTACCCAGGCATGTTGAACGTGCGCTCCCCAGCCCGCTTTTGAAGCATCTGTGGTAAGTACTATTGAGTCCACAGGTTTGAAGGTGTTCCCTTTGGAAAGATTGTTTTCCTGAAGCCACCAATAAAGACCTTGTTTCGTATGCAGAGAGATCTTTAAGGAGCGGTGGAGAGACTGAGGGTTCCTGTCCCATACATGCAAGATTTCTTCCTGTAAATCTCTTATGTGTGCTTTCGCCCAGGGTACTGCATCTATGGAAGAAGTCATTGTTCCCAAGATACTCATGGCTCTTCGTAATGTGACCTGTGGAGCTGTTATTACTGTCTGTATCAGTTCTTGGATTTGAGCTACTTTCTCTTGAGGAAGAAATAGTCTCTGCTGGACTGAGTCTATCAGGAACCCAAGAAACCTTTTTCTGGTGTTTGGCATGAGGTCTGATTTTTGAAAATTTATGATAAAACCTACATCGTCTAGGAGGTTCTTGGTCAGAGTCAGATGATGCATGAGATGTTCTGATGTGGAGGCGATGATGAGCCAGTCGTCTAAGTAAGGGACTAGGTGGACTCCTTGTAATCTTAGATGAGCCACTAACACGATTGCAACCTTTGTGAATATCCTCGGAGCTGGTGACAGACCAAATGGAAGAGCTAGAAACTGAAAGTGACGGACTTCTGACTCTATCTTGACAGCAATTCTGAGAAACTTTCTTGAAGATGGGTGTATAGGCACGTGTAAATATGCGTCCATGAGGTCTATAGTGACCATCTGATCTCCTGGCTGGACAAGATTTAATGCAGACCTGATGGTTTCCATTTTGAATTTTTCCTTTTTTAGATGATGGTTCAAGAAGCGCAGATCGATAATTAAGCGCCACTTCCCCCCTGGCTTGGGCACTGGAAAAATTCGGGAATATACCCCTTTGCCTCGTTCTTGTATAGGAACATCTTGGAGTACCCCTTTTTGTATGAATTCTTGCAAAAGGGAAGAGATTACTGGAGTTTCTGACTGGTTCAGGAGAAAACGCTGTCTTGGTCTGTGAAGGAAATTTAGCTTGTATCCGTTTCTTATAATGCTCAACACCCAGCTGTCGGTTGTAATCTTCTCCCAGGCAGGAAAAAAATTTTGAAGTCTTCCTCCGACTACTGGTAAGGGCCTGGCGTCAGAACTCAGTTTTGTTTTGACCAGACTCCCCTTGCTTGCTTTTTGTGCGAGCTTGATTTTTCCTCTGATATCTTCTGTCATTCCGATCTTGAAATGGTTTGGGACGAAAAGTGTTTCTACCTCTACCCTTGAAGGACTTGAAGGGCTTTTTCTTGACCTCACGAGGAAATGGCTGGCCTTTATCCTTGCTGCCTTTTTCAAGGATTTTTTCCAACTGGGAACCAATCAGATGACCTGGCTCGAATGGTAACGAACAGAAGTTGCTCTTGGAGGCTGCATCTCCAACCCATGGTTTGAGCCATACAGCGCGTCGAACAGAGTTTGTGAGGGCTAGATTTTTAGCGCTTATCTTCACTGTATCAACGGAGAAATCACATAAGTAGTCTGCTACTGATTTAAGGTTCGTAACGTCTTGCAAAAGCTCCTCTCTTGGTGCTTTATCTTCTATATCACGGGTCAATCTGCTTAACCAAACCCTGAGGGCTCTGGCAACAGGCACTGCTGAAAGTCCCGCTTTAGTAAGATCCGCAGTATTGTTGTAGGTTCTTTTTAACAGAACATCAATTTTTCTGTCCATCGGGTCCTTCAATAGGGCTGAATCATCTGATGGTAGTAAGGTACATTTAGAAAGCTTGGCGACTTCTGTGTCTATTTTTCCTGGATTTTCCCAGGCTTCAGTATCAGCTGGATCTAGTCTGTACATATTCTTGAATCTAGATCCTAGCTCAAGCCTTTTGTCAGGCCTTTTCCACTCTTGTTCCATGATAGACTTTAGGACCGGATGACCGGGAAAAACACTGGACTTTTTCTTAGGGAAATAATATAAGCTCTCTTTGTCTTCAGCAGCAGGCTTATCTTTTTTCACTTCCATGATTTCTTTGACCGCATTAATTAATTTTTCAGCATGATCCTTTCTGAATAGATAGAAATCTTCAGGGATATGATCCTCAGATGTACCAGAGGTATCGGATTCATTCGCAGAAGAAGAGTAAGAAGACCCTTGCTGATTATCTGGCTTATGTCTTTTAGGTTCAGGAGAAGGAGAACGTCTATGACTCTGGCTGCGAAAGGATGCAAAGAATTGTCTTGCTTCATTCATGAAAGCTTTCATCTCATCAGCTGGTTTAGAGGCAGAGAAGCCTTCTCTGTTACGCTTTCTTTGCTCAGTTCTCGTATCAAAGCAGTAATCACAGATGGAGCCTGATAGATCATCGGGTAATGGTTGATCACAGTCTGCACATAATCTGTGTCTTGTCTTTTCTCTTCTTTTGCGACCGTCCGATCTCCTATGGCTCGACATCTGTAGATACATATATATATGTGTATAAATATACCAGGGAAACAGATGAAAAGCCAGTAACCCATATATATATCTATATAACGTGGGGTAACCATAGCCCATCCAGACCAACCCACAGCAGCCATAGAGTGATATAAGTCCCATGTCTTACATGTGTGTAAGCGGCCCCTCCGGACCTCACACATATCACACTTACCCCTAAGTAACAGTGAGTCCGGCTGCCCAGTACCAAAAAGCCACCGGACGCCTACATACCTGTTACTTAAATACATGGTGGATGTCCCGGCAGGAGAAAACGCGCGCCCGCACTGTTTCCGAGCGACTTCCGGTCCGTGGAACGCAGCGTGGAACGCACGTCTCGCGTCATATGACGCACTTCCGGTCCACTGGACCGCAAACCGGAAGAAGATGGCCGCCCGCCGGGATTCAAGGAGCGCCAGCGTCCTTATGCTTTATGCTTCAGCAGAGGCTGCAGGAATAAGGATACAGGTAGCGACCTGCATCATCCTCAACTGAGCAAGGTACTATTTCAGGGTCCCCCACTGAAAGTTACCTATAGGATACAGGCTGTCTTGACCCAACAGCACAATGGGACCTGTATCCTATATATATACCTGGCCAAGGTAACGTGCTGTGACCAGGGTTTCCCCATAGTCATCCTGAAAAAACATGGAAAAAACTATAAGTATACATATATATACATAAAATAATATATATACATATACCAAAAAAACAGGTGGGCTTAATAAGGAAGGATTCCTTGCAGAGAAAAGGAGGATAGAAAAAAACACAAGGAAGTGGGGTGTTTGCTGCTCTTATATAATGTATGTCTGCTCTCTATTGGTGAAACTTTTGAGAGTTTTTTTTTTTAGGTGGGCGGTCCTAAGAGAAATAAGAGGAGGAGCTATTAACCCTTCTGTGCTGCCGGATGCCGACTAAGAAAGAAAAGATGTGTAAGTGCACCGAGAAGCCATTGAATAAGGAGCGACATTCCAGAGTTCAATAAACATAATTAATTAGTAAAAATTCTTGGATCTGCCTGTAAATTGTAGTTGATTCCAGATAGAAGTTTCCTATGAATATATTTCAAAAGTTTATGAACAGTAAACTTGCTTCCTTATGATTGAAGAAGTAATAAATCTGTAGGCTATTATACTGTATTCTATACAATTCACAAAACAGTAACATGAGAACTCTTCCATATCATAGAAACTAGAGACAATTCACATTTTTCCTTGTGATATTTGAATTCAGCGCATAAAAATCATTAAGAAATGACTAATTTTATTTCGAAACCAAACAACTTTTGAAAATTTGTTGGCCAGTGTTATGGGAGATGCACATATACTGCTATTTCCCTTAATTTAGTAGATCAGGAAGGCTTCAAATTCTCTAAAAAAAACGTGATGTCACGAATCAGTTGTAATTCTAATGGAGTGTCCAGCAGGGGGTGCACTAAATGTAGAAGTCTATGGCACTGTATTGTGCCTATAGAAGTGTAAAGTATTGATTGAATACGTTTATGGAATACTTGGGAGCAAGTGTCCTTGCTCCCCAAAGTATTCCATAAATGTATTCAATCAATACATTTGGAGGGCACCAAGCACTACAGTTTTAACCAGAGAAAAAACACGATTTTGCACGGACATGGATGCAGGACTACATCCACCGCACAGGAAAAACTCATAACATGTGAATGTCGCCTTAGGCTGCCTGGTAAACATGAATATAACCATAGGCCGTAGGCTGTATCCATGTTTTCCAGGAGTCCCTATGGCTGCATCCAACTTCTGCAGTCACTGCTGAACACTCGAGCATACTAGAGATTTGCTCATCTCTAATTATAATGCTACCACATATAATATTAAAAAAACAATCACATCATGTGACCAAGGACTAAACACGTGATTAAAGATCAGGGCTCCCGCAATACCCAAGTGACGACGCCATGATTGTCACGTGACCTGACTCCTGGTTTATCCCCAGCATCTAAGGCCAAGGAAAGAAAATTATACGTGGATTACAAATCTCTGGCACTTTATGGCACCAGTCGATTTTTTTTTTTGGGTGGAGTACCCCTTTAACCTAAGTCATCACCTGTAAAATAACATCCCATAAATGCAAAGCAGTAAATTCATTGTGGAGCGGCTGGAGATAGCCGAGTACGGTTCGCTCCATAGACAAGGAGTGTTGGCGCTTATGCGAGACTCACAGCTTCATTCAAAGTACAACTCTGGTACCAGCTCTCAAGATGGCGGAGGTCCGACCACTGGGACCTGAGAGATGGTTTATACCACAGGTGTTGCCTGCAGTGCTTTAGCGTTGCCGTTCCAGGCATGATGGGGATTGTAGTTTTGCAACAACTGGGGGGCTGCAAATTTCACAACCCTGGCTTAAAGGGTTAAAGTGGTTATCCAGCACACAAAAACATGGCCACTTTCCCCCCCCCTCGTCTCCAGATTGGGTGGGGTTTCAGTTCCATTGAAGTATATGGAGCTTAATTGCAAACCACACCTGAACTGGAGACAAGAGAGGAGGAAAAGTGGCCATGTTTTTGTAGCCCTGGATAACCCCTTTAAAATGTGACGTTTTTAAGACGTGTAACTATACTGTCCCAGGGGGGAACCAGTAGTGAGTCGCCAAACTAACAATTTCAATAGTATACAAGGCATAGTAAAGACACAGCTGTATACTGTAAACTGTTGTTGCCCATGGCAACCAATCACAACTCAGCTTTCATTTTACCAGAGCAGTTTAAGAAACTAAAATTGAGCTGTGATTGGCTGCTTTGGGCAACAACAGTTTACAGTATACAGCTGTATGTGTTATATACTGTTCAAATTGTTAGTTTAGCAATTCTCTGCTGTTTTCTCCTCCTATTACGACAGTTGTCGCAAAACTACAATTCGGCTCTCTGGGCCTGATGGGAATTGTAGTTTTGCAACAGCTGGAACGCCACAGGTTGGGGGAACACTGCCCCTACTGGCCGACCCATGCATCACACTTGTACATTACACCTAATACATTCCTATAGAGATGACCGAACACACTTCAGCTGTCACTCAGAGGTGGAGTAGGGGTGGGGCCACGCTGCTATTGGTCGCCCACGAGTGCGCCCAACGGTCATTGGATAGAAGTGGCGGAGTGGGCGTAGTTTCGGACGGACGGGAGAAGAGTCTGGACAGAAGTTGCCTCCCGGTTTCCGGTGCCCGTATTACTCCGTGCGAGAGAGCAGGACGCGGAACTGTACAGCGGTCGGGCCAGAATACTGCCAGGTGTGCACAAGGTAACGCGGCATGCCAGTGTGGCACTACAAGGCGCAGCATACATGCGTTAGTGAGTAGCTGGGGCGGAGGGGTTCCTCCTTACTCCCCTCCAGCGCTTTATATGGAGCTCAGTAACAGTGTGTGACAGTATGTATCCTTCCTCCCTGGGTGGAGGGGTCCTATAGTCCTGGTCATGTGATATAGGACCCCAATAGGAGGAAGCAATGGTTGTTTATAAGGTTTTTTTTCCTACACTGCACGTAGGGCCTTGTTCACACTGCGTTTGTGCTTATATATCACTTACATGTTTAATCTTGCTGTATACAAAAGCATGGCCAACTACTAGCTGCTGCAAAACTACAACTTCCATCATGCTTGATTTGTCTGTCCAGGCATGATGGGAGTTGTAGTTTTGCGACAGCTGAAGAGCCAAGGTTCCCTCCCCCTGCTTTACTATATATATATATATATATATATATATATATATCCTTTCAACGGTATAAAATGAACCTTAAAGGGGTTGTCCAGTGGAATTCTTTTTCTTTCATATCAACTGGTTTGAGAAAGTTATACAGATTTGTAATTTACTTCTATTTAAATATCTCAAGTCTTCCCATACTTATCAGCTGCTGTATGTCCTGCGGGAAACATTGTTTTATTTTTAGTCTAACACAGTGCTCTCTGCTGACATCTCTGGCTGAGACAGGAACTGTCCAGAGTAGAAGTTTTCTATGGGAATTCATAGAAAACAGAGACAGGAATCTCGGCTAGAGAGCACGGTGTCAGACTGAACATAAAACAATGCAGGACATACAGCAGATAATAAGTATGGGAAGACTTGAGAGTTTTTAATAGAATTAAATTACAAATCTGTATAACTTTCTGATATCAGTTTATTTGAAAGTAAAAGATTTTCACTGGACAACCCCTTTAACCCCTTCGGGACCAGGCTAATTTTCGTTTTTGCGTTTTCATTTTTCCCTCCTTGTGCTTAAAAGGTCATAGCACTTGCATTTTTTACACCTAGAGACCCACATGAGCCCTTATTTTTTGCCTCACTAATTGTACTTTGCAATGACAGGCTGAACTTTTGCATAAAATATGCTGCGAAATCAGAAAAAAATTATATACGCAGTAAAATTGAAAAAAAAAAACCACAAGTCTTTTTCTGTGGGGGGTTTTCGTTTTTACGCCGTGTGTCCTATGGAAAAACTGACTTGTTATATATGTTCCTCAAGTCGTTACGATTAAAACGATATGTAACATGTATAACTTTTATTGTATCTGATGGCCTGTAAAAAATTCAAACCGTTGTTAACAAATATATGTTCCTTAAAATCGCTCCATTCCCAGGCTTATAGCGCTTTTATCCTTTGGTCTATGGGGCTGTGTCAGGTGTCATTTTTTGCGCCATGATGTGTTCTTTCTATCGGTACCTTGATTGCGCATATACGACTTTTTGATCGCTTTTTATTACATTTTTCTGGATTTGATGTGACCAAAAATGCACAATTTTGCACTTTAGGATTTTTTTTTGCGCTGACGCCGTTTACCGTGCGAGATCAGGAATGTGATTAATTAATAGATCGGGCGATTACGCACGCGGCGATAGCAAACATGTTTGTTTATTTTTATTTATAACGTGGGAAAAGGGGGTGATTCAGACTTTTATTAGGGGAGGGGGCTTTTTATTATTAACAACACTTTTTTTAAAACTTTTACACTTATACCAGAAGCCCCCCTGGGGTTAGGGTTATTCCCCCCCTGGGGTTAGGGTTATTCCCCCCCTGGGGTTAGGGTTATTCCCCCCCCTGGGGTTAGGGTTATTCCCCCCCCTGGGGTTAGGGTTATTCCCCCCCTGGGGTTAGGGTTATTCCCCCCCCTGGGGTTAGGGTTATTCCCCCCCCTGGGGTTAGGGTTATTCCCCCCCTGGGGTTAGGGTTATTCCCCCCCTGGGGTTGGGGTTATTCCCCCCCTGGGGTTGGGGTTATTCCCCCCCTGGGGTTGGGGTTATTCCCCCCCTGGGGTTAGGGTTATTCCCCCCCTGGGGTTAGGGTTATTCCCCCCCTGGGGTTAGGGTTATTCCCCCCCTGGGGTTAGGGTTATTCCCCCCCTGGGGTTAGGGTTATTCCCCCCCTGGGGTTAGGGTTATTCCCCCCCTGGGGTTAGGGTTATTCCCCCCTGGGGTTAGGGTTATTCCCCCCTGGGGGACTTCTAGTATAAGTGCACTGATCACTCATTGATCTATGCTGTATATACTTATACAGCATAGATCGATGAGATAGGCACTCGTTTGCTTTCGGCTGCTGCAGCCGAAAGCAAACAAGTGCAGAGCCAGGATCAGCGCCATCTTGGCGGAGACCCCGGCCGGCACCAAACACTGAGATCGCTCTTCCGGGACAACGATCTCCGCCACTAGACACCAGGGAAGCGCTGAATCCAGTAATAGCCGCGGCCCTGGGCTACATGAGACACCCGGGACCACGGCGGTTCAGAACGGGGTCGCCGTGCGGCCCCGCTCTGAACACCCTCGCGAGGACGTACAGTTAACGTCCTCGTGCGGGAAAGGGTTAAACAGACATGAAATAGTAAAATGTATGTATGCTAGACAAAAACACAGGTTATACCCGGCCTAAGGCGATGTATGTACGCCGTCCTTGATTTCATTTGGCGCGAATACATTTTATACACGGAAAAAGAAAAGTAATGTACGTAGGGGAAGGGTTCTGCTTTATGCCACCTGTTCTTTTCCCTTATAAAATGTATAAGTTAAAGCGAATGGACCATAAATAAAATAAGAATAAAAAAAATAAGAATAAAATAATTCAAATGACCTGGGTAGATGCTGATGGTGCCGGACGTTTTTCAAGCTGCCGCTCTGTTCCCACCTTCTGAGCTGGTTTTGTTTATATGCAAATAGGGATGCTAGGTGCACTGGAGGCGGACTTGGATGATAGACTGCCTGCTCAGCCAATCAGTGACTTGGGGAAGGACCCCGCTGCAGTCACTAATTGGCTGATGGAGCAGTTATCGTGGAGCTCAGCTGTACAGGTAGCCTTTAAAGGGGATACCCCAAGGGGTTAATGACTGGGCTGTGAGGCTTTCCTACACGCTGTACTGTCACTGCTGTAAAGAAAAGACTGTAAAGAATTCAGATTATTTCAGTAACTTCAGTGCTGACACCTAACCAGCAAGGGATGCTGGGAGAATTTTTTTCTGAAAATTTTGCAGAACTGTGAATGCAGCTCTGGGCTACACTGTAGGCTGTTACTGTCAGGGTCGGTGCTTAGATTTGCTGCTGCTCTGGACAGTTCCTGACATGGACAGAGGTGGCAGCAGAGAGCACTGTGTCAGACTGGAAAGAATCCACCACTTACTGCAGGACATACAGCAGCTGATAACTATGGGAAGGCTTAAAATTTTTAAACTTTCTGATACCAGTTGAGCTATAAAGAATCACTGGAGTTCCCCTTTAAGCACATGTGACTGGGAAGCTACCTTGTCTTCCTTTAGTAATTGTTGTTTATAAACTTGTACAATTAGGGAAAGTCCGTTCTCTCTCTCTGTACTCGGTGATCTGGGGAAATCCATGATCTGTACAGGGGCAGCCTCTGAGGAAATCCATTCTGTTACAGGAAATTCGATAATATTAGTTTGATGATGTCATCACATATCTTGTAGCATCATAAGGTTGACATAAGGGGGCTCATTGTACCACACAGCCAACATATCACTGCAACAGCCGGAATCAGCCTTATCTCTGGTCTCACCCATTTAAAGAAGCAGTTCACCAGCTGCGTGCTGGCGTGTATACTCGCCACAGGTGAGTTCCGTTAAAATCCGGCGCGCGTTCACGTCACCCGCTCCTGTGACCCCTTTTCTGTCTCCTGTGATTGAAGGCCGGAAGTCATGCGCTCCCATAGAGAATGCATTAAAAAGCGTGACTTTCGGAGCGGGTGTCAGGTGTCGTGAGCGTGTGCCGGATTTGAACGGCACTGCGGGACCAGAACAAAGCCACGCCGCAGGACACTGATCACCTGCGTTGAGTATAAAAAATGTTGTGAACTGCTACTTTAAAGTATACCTGTCACAAAGAAGAAAAAAAAAAACATGACCAATAGAAACCTTTTTAGATGTCTGACTTAATAATTTTTTGGGGGGGGTGACCGTTCCCATATAATAAACCATTTTTAGTCATTTTGTCTACAGCTTCTATGAAAACCTATGTGTTTCCAAGGCAACAGACTACGGAGAATCCCTGTGGTCTGATCCTGCGATGAAACCTCCTTCCATCTGCCCCCTGCTTTTTGCTGATATTAGTAAAGGACAGAAGGAAGAGTGAAAGCAGCATCAGACCACACAGCCTTTTGTTTGTAGTCTGTTACCATGGCGACATATTTCTGCATAGGAGCTGCAGACGCATTTGGTTTTATTAAGTTTGTGTGTTTTTGTCTTCTTTGAGATGTAGTTCTCCTTTTAGCTCCTTGTTTATGCTTACAGTCTGTGTACAGGGGCCCAGCACGTGCAGCTTTTATAGTGTTTTACCGGTATTTACCTGATGTATCGGCTTTCATTGCCCGACCAATAGTTGTTTTTTTTTGCTTTTTTTTCTTTTTTTTTCTCAGAAATTTGTACTTCTTTTAGAAAGCTGAAAAACAGGAATCAGATTTTCTGCCATTGCTTTATGTGTAATTATATGTAATGGTCTCTGGGGTTAAAGGGATAAGTTAGCGGCTCACAATAGCTGCTCTAATTCTTTAACCCCTTCCTGGCCTCACCACTTGCATTCAGCTTCTTTCACGCTGGGAATCCACTGATGAAAATGTGTTCATGGAACCCGATGACCAATCAAAACACGTCGGGCCCCATTCTAGGGCATAGTAGGAGGGCCCAGTGGTCAGACAGTATCCCCCTCCCCCCCATGAGCTCACATTATTCTATTGTATAGGGTAATTTAAAGGGGTATTCTGCTTAAAATGAACTGAGTATGTTGCTGCCCTGGCGAAGAATGTGACACACAGGCTATTCTCACCTTTTTGCGCTCCCATGATGTCCTTCTACGTCATATTCTGCTGCCCAGTCTGAGACGGACCTGTCTTGGCAGTAACAGCCCGCTCAGCCAATCACTGGCCACGGCAGTGTCCTGTGATTGGCTGAGCAGGCTGTCATTGCCAAAGGAGTTCATCTCAGACTGGGGAGTAGAAGGAGGACACCAGGGAAGCGCGGAAATATAAGAATAGCCTTTGTGATATGTTCTCCGCCAGGGCAGCAGAATATTTAAAGAGTCACTGTCGTATTTTTTATTTTTGCAGAAATCAATAGTCCAGGCGATTTTAAGAAACTTTGTAATTGGGTTTATTAGCCAAATCTGCCATTATCTGCATGTAAAAAGCCTTTTCCCAGGTCCCCCCCTCCTTCCTCTTTTTCATCCACTCCAAAAAATCTGAAAATTGTGACTTGTTGCAGGAGACGTACCCTGTCTGCTCTAGGAAGAGGGGAGGGGGGAGGAGGAAGGAGGGAGTTAGCCGGCAGCAGAAAGCAGATAACAGAGGATTACAGGCACGGAGCTGGGTGACAGCTGTAATCTGAGCTCAGACAGGTCACTGGTGACTGTCACAGAAGATATCCCGTGAGGGATTTGTAGATTAACTCTTTGTTGTCCTGTTTTGGTCTTTTCTTTAGCTCTCTCCATAGGAGAACAATGAAGACAGGGGGGAGAGCTTCAAACTGCTTTTTCATGATAAAAATGCATTTTTCGGATAATAAACCCAATTACAAAGTTTCTTAAAATCGCCTGGACTATTGATTTCTGCAAAAAAAAAATTCACGACAGTGACACTTTAAAGTTTAATTTGAGAGGGAAAGCCCCTTTAAGCCATGTTCTCACTATGTACCGACAAGCACTAACAACAATGGCTGGAATTTAATGCTCATGATCATTAGTTTCCGGCCGTTTTACAAAAACGACCCTTGTTAACCCTTATCGGTACAAAAGGTTTTTTTGGGTTTTTTTTTGGAACACAGTGAGGCATGAAGCCTTCATATACAGTGCGTCCCATGTATCCATACAGCGGCCTTCATATACAGTGCCTCCCCTCAGACAGCGGCCTTCATATACAGTGCGTCCCCTCAGACAGCAGCCTTCATATACAGCGCGTCCCCTCAGACAGCGGCCTTCATATACAGTGCGTCCCGTCAGACAGCGGCCTTCATATACAGTGCGTCCCGTCAGACAGCGGCCTTCATATACAGCGCCTCCCCTCAGACAGCGGCCTTCATATACATCGCCTCCCCTCAGGCAGCGCCCTTCATATACAGTGCGTCCCCTCAGACAGGGGCCTTCATATACAGTGCCTCCCCTCAGACAGGGGCCTTCATATACAGTGCGTCCCCTCAGACAGCGGCCTTCATATACAGTGCATCCCCTCAGACAGCGGCCTTCATATACAGTGCGTCCCCTCAGACAGCGGCCTTCATATACAGTGCGTCCCCTCAGACAGCGGCCTTCATATACAGTGCGTCCCCTCAGACAGCGGCCTTCATATACAGTGCGTCCCGTCAGACAGCGGCCTTCATATACAGTGCGTCCCGTCAGACAGCGGCCTTCATATACAGCGCCTCCCCTCAGACAGCGGCCTTCATATACATCGCCTCCCCTCAGGCAGCGGCCTTCATATACAGTGCGTCCCCTCAGGCAGCGGCCTTCATATACATCGCCTCCCCTCAGGCAGCGGCCTTCATATACAGTGCGTCCCCTCAGGCAGCGGCCTTCATATACAGTGCGTCCCCTCAGACAGCGGCCTTCATATACAGTGCGTCCCGTCAGACAGCGGCCTTCATATACAGTGCGTCCCGTCAGACAGCGGCCTTCATATACAGCGCCTCCCCTCAGACAGCGGCCTTCATATACATCGCCTCCCCTCAGGCAGCGGCCTTCATATACAGTGCGTCCCCTCAGGCAGCGGCCTTCATATACATCGCCTCCCCTCAGGCAGCGGCCTTCATATACAGTGCGTCCCCTCAGGCAGCGGCCTTCATATACAGTGCCTCCCCTCAGACAGCGGCCTTCATATACAGTGCCTCCCCTCAGACAGCGGCCTTCATATACAGTGCCTCCCCTCAGTCAGCGGCCTTCATATACAGTGCCTCCCCTCAGACAGCGGCCTTCATATACAGCGCCTCCCCTCAGACAGCGGCCTTCATATACAGCGCCTCCCCTCAGGCAGCGGCCTTCAATGCACCTTGGACTCTGCACAGCGCATTCTCCTGTAGATTTCACCAGGTCCCATGTCATATAATAATCCGGTTGGTGTATGATCCGTGTGTGACTAGCCTCATTGTGTGACCAGATCCCCCATCCCTCCATGCTTCCTATATCCTCTGTATACACATTCTTGCTTGGTAGGAATTGTAGAACATGTTTGGTGAGCAAATATTAGCACGTCAGGCTACAAGCATTGGGCTTTGCTGTATTTAGGGGTGAAAGCAAGATGTCTTCCAGTATATCAGGTGTTAGACCTGGGGTAGGGAACCATGGTCCTCCAGCTGTTGCAAAACCACAACTCCCATCATGCCTTAACAGGCAAAGCTTCAGCATGTCACTACTCAAGTCACTCAAATAACAAGTCACAACTTCCCACATTTATCAGCTGCTGTATGTCCTGCAGGAAGTGGTGTATTCTCTCCAGTCTGACACAGTGCTCTCTGCTGCCACCTCTGTCCATGTCAGGAACTGTCCAGAGCAGGAGAGATTTTCTATGGAGATTTGCTGCTGCTCTGGACAGTTCCTGACATGGACAGAGGTGGCAGCAGAGAGCACTGTGTCAGACTGGAGAGAATACACCACTTTGATAAGTACTGGAAGACGGGCACTGTTGTATAGGGTACAGTAATAGCATAAATTTATTATGTGTTCATTTTTTTATTTTCACAAAACAAATATTGGCTGTACCAGTGTCAAGGAGGCGGGTGTATCGTAAAAAAGAAATCTATACAGTATATATTGGAAGCCCCTGTTATTATTCTGAATAACATGTAGGACAGATGAAACAAACATTCAGAAACAGCAGAATCTGTGATATTATAAGTTATTGTACAGTAATGGAGAGGATGGGAAACACAAGGACTGACAGAAACTGCAGGGAGCATGAAGGGATGAGCAGGACAGTGGGCACATACATGCAGCACTCTCTGTCCGGGGGGAGAGGGGTTACAGCTATGGAGAGATTACCTCCACTGTCCTGTCCCCTGATGTAAGCCCCAGCCTGAACTGTTTCTGCTATGATTTGGAAGGTGAGGGAGACTTCCTGGGTCAGAGAACAGGACTGTACACCCCGCTGTGGAGACCATACCCCTCCTCTACTCACGCTCTCACCCAGTACAGGAAGCTCTTAAACCAAAGCAATGCTCTTAAACCAAGTCACAATTTTGAAAAACTGTGAGCTCTTAAACTATATATATATATATATATATATATATATATATATATATAATATATATATATAATATTGCATAAGAAGATACCAGTATAGTAAAGAGTACACAGTATAATTTAGGGTCTCCCATACATCATTTTGTGCTGGACTACAAAAGTTTGAAGTTATTCTTCTGATCATAGACATGAACACAGTCCTGGAGTTGTGAGCGGCCGGTGGTGAATCCTCATCCTCCTAGCTCTGAGTGTTTGGTGATGTAATGAAGCGTCAGCTTTCCAACCCGAACTGCAGCTGAGATGAGTAAACAGCCCCAGCAGGGAGTGGTTCCCACTAGGGTGACAAGCCTGACATCTGTGGAGCTGAGGCCTCGTAGCTGCAGTACATAATGCAGGCAGATCACTCAGGCCTCGTAGCTGCAGTACATAATGCAGGCAGATCACTCAGGCCTCGGAGCTCCAGTACATGGTGCAGGCAGATCACTCAGGCCTCGGAGCTCCAGTACATGGTGCAGGCAGATCACTCAGGGCTCGGAGCTCCAGTACATGGTGCAGGCAGATCACTCAGGGCTCGGAGCTCCAGTACATGGTGCAGGCAGATCACTCAGGGTCTGTAGCTCCAGTACATGGTGCAGGCAGATCACTCAGGGTCTATAGCTCCAGTACATGGTGCAGGCAGATCACTCAGGGTCTATAGCTCCAGTACATGGTGCAGGCAGATCACTCAGGGTCTGTAGCTCCAGTACATGGTGCAGGCAGATTACTCAGGGCTCGGAGCTCCAGTACATGGTGCAGGCAGATCAATCGGGGGTCTGTAGCTCCAGTACATGGTGCAGGCAGATCACTCAGGGTCCGTAGCTCCAGTACATGGTGCAGGCAGATCACTCGGGGCTCGGAGCTCCAGTACATGGTGCAGGCAGATCACTCAGGCCTCGGAGCTCCAGTACATGGTGCAGGCAGATCACTCAGGGCTCGGAGCTTCAGTACATGGTGCAGGCAGATCACTCAGGGCTCGGAGCTCCAGTACATGGTGCAGGCAGATCACTCAGGGCTCGGAGCTCCAGTACATGGTGCAGGCCACATGCAGTGCACCATGGGAAAAGAATATGCAAAGTAGCTTATTTTTTTTTTTTAGAAGGAAAAGAACTTGCTTTTCATTGTCTCCTACTGGAGGTAGTGTCCATTACAATGGATGTCTGAACTGTAAAAGGTACCTATCATTTAAACAAACGTCTGACATGTCAGAGGTTTGTATCGGTGGGGTTCTGGGTGCTGAGACCCCGAGGATTGTTAGAATAAAGGAGCAGACGTGCGCTCTTCCGCTAAATGGAGTAATAATGGGAGCCTGTGGAGCTTCCGGTAATCACTGCCAGAAAGTCCTGTACTTATCAGCTGCCATATGTCCTACAGGAAGTGGTGTTGTCTCTCCAGTCTGACACAGTGCTCTCTGCTGCCACCTCTGTCCATGTCCGGTTTTCTATGGGGATTTTCTCCTGATCCGGACAGTTCTTGACATTGACAGAGGAGGCAGCAGAGAGCACTGTGTCAGACTGGAAAGAATACACCACATCCTGCAGGACATACAGCAGCTAAAAGGTACTGGAAGTCTGGAGTTTTTTTTCTAAGTAAATTACAAGTCTCTGACACTTTCTGGAACCAGTTGATTTGAAATAATTTTATTTTTTTTGCTGGCGTGTTTATATTCCCTCTTTCTGATGGTAATATAGTAGTGACTGTTACTGTTTGCGCTGGGAGTATTGCCCATGGTGTTTGGTTATAGCTGTGTTATTGAGCGCTCATAGTTGGCAGGTCCTGTTGTTTGTATAGTACGTTTTATTACCTAATATAAGGGCAATATTCACTGCAGACATGTGTGACATAAAGTAGTCTCTCCTGAACAGCACCAGGGAACCTTGGCTCTCCAGCTGTTACAAAACTACAACTCCCATCATGCCCGGACAGCCAAAGCTTTAGCTTTGGCTGTCCAGGCATGATGGGAGTTGTAGTCTTGCAACAGCTGGAGAACTGTGGATCCCCACCCCTGCTGCAGATCTGTGTCCACCCGCTGTAGTATGTGACCTCCACTCTTCTCAGGCATTTCCTGGAGCGACTATTGTTTAGACAGTTTCTGCTATTGACATTTCAGTAGGTTGATGAGTAATGGGAAATTTGCATCCTTCCATGATGAGCAAACAGACTTTACACAACAAATACTACTACCATCAATTTCTGGTGTCAAAAAGTTAGTTCCTCCCTGGTAGTTCTGCTGTATGTCTACATAAGGTAGTGGGCCCTTGGGGTGAGGCTTCCTGGATAATGATGATGATGTGGTGATGTCACTTCCTGGATAACATGGAGATGTCACTTCCTGGATAACATGGTGATGTCACGACCCGACTCCCAGAGCTGTGCGGGCTGTGGTTGCTGGAGAGGATATGGCAGAGGGACACTGAGAGACACAGGAGGACACGCAGGGCACTGGAGAGACACTGAGCATCCCTCTGCCATCATCCTCTCCAGCAGCCACAGCCTGCACAGCTCTGGGAGTCAGGTCGTGACATCACCACGTTATCCAGGAAGTGACATCACCACGTTATCCAGGAAGTGACATCACCACGTTATCCAGGAAGTGACATCACCACGTTATCCAGGAAGTGGCATCGCCACGTTATCCAGGAAGTGACATCACCATGTCATCCAGGAAGTAAAGCCTTGATGCAGTAGTAAGTGCAGGGGAAAATTCACTGTATAAGCTTTTCTCGTGATAAGTCTATATTGGTGATATGTATAACTTTAGGGTGGCAATACAATACTTTAATAAAAATTTTCTCCGGACTTCACCTTTAAAGCGACCCCGTACCCACAATCTGACCCCCCCCCCTCCTCAAACCGCTTGTACCTTCGGATAGCTGCTTTTAATCCAAGATCTGTCCTGGGGTCGGTTCAGCAGGTGATGCAGTTATTGTCCTAAAAGAAAAACTTTTAAACTGGCAGCCCGTGCCCTACGGGAGTGGCCTAGATTGTGTATGCATTAGGCTGGCACAACCCCTCTGTCCCTGCTCCAGGCAGGTTGCCTCCTATTCCCCACCTGTGGCAGCCCGGCACATGGGCTGGATCGTTAAGGACCTGTGCAATGTTCAGCATGGAGAAAATGTTCCAGTGGCATTCCTAATGATGACGAGGGTGGGGGGGGGGAGGGACGGAGGGGTGGTGCAAAGTTAGGGCACAGATATTCTAAGCCCCCACTGTAGGGCACAGGGCTGTAAGTTTAAGTTTAAAAGTTGTTTTTTAGGACAATAACTGCATCACCTGCTAAACGGATCCAGGACAGATCTTGGATTAAAAGCAGCTATCCGAAGGTACAAGTGGTTTGGGGGGGTCAGATTGTGGGTACAGAGTCACTTTAAAGTGACACTGTCACCCCCTTTGTGTATTCTGACATCTCTACACAGGTGTAAAGGGTAAATTTAGCGTTTTTCATACCTTACTTCATATCATACGTCATGGTGTTTGTTCAAGTAAAAAGTGTCCTGGTGGTGTGGGCGGGGCTAAGTGGCACTAATGCCGCAAGGTCCCGCCCACTTAACACAATCTACAGTTGATAAAAGATCACTTTTTACTTGAACAAACACCATGACGTATGATAAAAAATAAGGTATGAAAACTGCTAAATTTACCTTTTACACCTATGTAGAGATGTCAGAATGCAAAAAGGAGGTGACAGTGTCACTTTAAGCACACTTTACAGGCACGGCTCTGCTATCTGCTGCTACTGCCCACGTGCAGCTAAGTACAGGCAGTAACGGGATGTTCCTGGCGCTCTCTGTGTATCTCTGGTTCCCTTTCTAGAATTGAGGAGGCATCAGGTACAGCTTTTTAGAGATAAGAGAGGACCGTGCAGCTGCCCTGCATAGCAATAGTCTATTGTAAAACCTTATTAAAATTGCCTAAATTTTGTAAGGAAGTTTAAAGTGTTAAAAGGGTTCTCCAGCATTAGAAGAAACATGGCCTCTTTCTTCCAGAAACAGCGGCGCTCTTGTCTCCAGTTTGGGTGCAGGTTTTGCAACTTGGTAAATGGAGCTTAATTGCAAACCACACCTGAACCACACTTGAGGTGCTGTCTCTGGAAGAAAGTGGCCATGTTTTTCGAACGCTGGATAATCCCTTTAAATTTTAACTGGCTATTATTATTATGTACAGCATGTAGGCCGTCTCAATAAGTTAAATGTTGGTGACCCGTTGCATGTTCTTGTGGCTCACACCCTTATGTAAATGTTATAACATGGGTCACAAGTCATACATCCTCTTCTGCTTCCGCTCTTCATCTGATCTTGATAGAAGATGTGATGTATAACTTCTGATTATAAGGAACCTTACAGCTACACAGGGCCAGCATCATACTTGGCAGCAGATTGTTGCTCCGTAGCTTTTTCTTTGATGTAACCCCGAGACGGGGGAACCTTCGGCCCTACAGGTGTTGCAGAATTGCAATTCCCATTGTACCCGGACAATGTTTAGCAATAGGCTTCTTAGCAATAGAACCTTAAGGGTGCCTTGACACGTACCGACTCGCAGCAAAAAACTCCCTGCGAGTTTCTGCTACGAGCCGAGGTCCTGGAAGGCCCCTATCACTACATACAAGCAGTGGTCTGAAAGACCGCTGCGTGTATGTAATGCAGCCGCCCCCTTAAAGTGACACTGTCACCCCCTTTGTGCATTCTGACATCTTTACACAAGTGTAAAGGGTAAATTTAGCGTTTTTCATACCTTATTTCATATCATACGTCATGGTGTTTGTTCAAGTAAAGTGTCCTTTTATCAACTGCTGATTGTATTAAGTGGGCGTAGCCTCGCGCCATTAGCGCCACTTAACCCCGCCCACAACAGCACTGATGGCCCCGCCCCCTTGATGCACATTGGTTGGCCGATGTAAAGGGGGTGGGGTCTGGACCTTTCGGCCAGCCTGTTCCAATGGCCGGCGAGGCGACTTAACTCAATCTGCAGTTGATAAAAGATGACTTTTTACTTGAACAAGCACCATGACGTATGATATAAAATAAGGTATGAAAACCGCTAAATTTACCCTTTACACCTGTGTAGAGATGTCAGAATGCAAAAAGGGGGGACAGTGTCACTTTAACCCCTTCGGCTCTGCACCGGTCCCGCACCGCTGTCTCCATACATTACCTGGCTCTGGCTGCACGGGGTCCCGGCGTCTTGCTCTGCCGCCCAGCCAATCAGTGTGTTGCCCAACCGCAGCCACTGATTGGCTGGGCGGCAGAGCAGGACCCCGGGACCACGTGCAGCCAGAGCCAGGTAATGTATGGAGACAGCGGTGCGGAGCCGAAGGGGTTAAGGGGGCGGCTGCATTACATACACGCAGCAGTCTTTCAGACCACTGCTTGTATGTAGTGATAGGGGCCTTCTAGGACCTCAGCGCGTAGCAGAAACTCACAGCGAGTTTTTTGCTGCGAGTTGGTATGTGTGAAGGCACCTTAAAGGGGTACTCCGCTCAAACATAACTTTTGATATGTTGCTGCACATGGCGAGATTAACAATTCATTCCATCTATTCAGTTTCCTTCCACCAGTTCTCAGTTGCTGCTTTCTGCTAAAGACACAAAAATCAAGGAAAGGGTTACACTAAGTGCTGCTGCTGAGATGAAAGCCATGATTTACCTTGTATGGACTGTGCAGATTCTCTGTACAATCACAGATGCAAGTACACAGTCTCTCTCCTGCACATAGCACATGCTAAGCCCCGCCCCCACTTCCTGTGGTTACTACTAGAGACAGATTACAGTAAACAGCAGGTTGCAGGGAGACGCCTTGTAGCTGTGAATTCTGGTGGTAAGGAGTGTTTTTTGGTAAATTAATTGATTTACAAATACATTCGGACCCCCCTATCACACGGAGGGAAGTAGTCTGAGCCGTCAGTGACCATTTTAGCTTCTCTAGAGGTTCCTCCTCCTGCTGCACGTTGCTCAGTAAGCGCTCGGTTGCGCCATGCGCTGTACACAACACTTCAGTTCTGCTCTTTTCCACAGCTAATACAGGAACGTGGAGCCGGGCGGTTTATCGAATTCTATAAAGTCACCATTTTATTTACACTCTGGTCTGACTTTGATTTGATGAATGTGAGGGCTGAGGGGGGAACACCGGAGGTCGGGTTGAGGGGCAGGATGCGATGTGCTGCAGAACTTCATAGAATTTACTGCAGAGATCATCATTGTTTGTTTTTGGCTGCCATGCAGAGGGTGGAGTAGTTTAGCTGTGTGTAATGGAGCAGGCACAAGGAGGTGGATCCCCCCTCACAAGGAGTACTGACGTACCTTCTCCAAGGAGTGGAGTCTAAGGAGTCCTTGGATCAATAATGTAAACGAGCGCCAATCTGCTAGATCGGCGCACGTTTACTGGGCCTATTACACGGCCCGATAATCGTTTAGCGAGGGCTGCAGGGACATGGTTACCGATGTCCTTGCAGCCCTTGTTTAAACACCATATTTCATCTAAACATGTTGCAGGTCTTCTCCTGCGCTCCTTCTTCCTCCCGGTCCTGCGCACAGCAGCAGCTTCGGTGCGGCCTGTCTAAACTGGCAGACTGCTCAGCCAATCACTGGCTGCAGTGGTCCCGGCCAGTGATTTGCTGAGTGGTCTGTCAGCTAAGACAGGCCGCACCGAAGCTGCTGCTGCTGCGCGCAGGACCGGGAGGAAGAAGGAGCGCAGGAGAAGACCTGCAACATGTTTTAGGTAATGTATGCTGCTTGTAAAATCGCCCCCCGCGCATCGCTATTTCACGCAGCGATGCGCGGTCTGTGCCCGATGATTTTAGTTTCGAACCTAAATAAACAATGAGCCGATGACACGATCATCGGCTGATCGTTGTCTCTATTCCACGGAGCGATAATAGTCCGATTCGGCCGATTATCGCTCCCTGGAATAGGCCCCTAAGTATGGTCCAACACACTCCGGTTACCACATTTTGGTGGTCTTTAGCTGTATCTGTACAAACTGCTCTTTGTTATGAAGTCAAATGAGTGATTGAGTAATTTTACTAGAAAGTTTGGCTCATTTTAAGGAACATTGTGAACACCTTGGCTTCTGCATAATGTTCATTTATTTCTTCCGTCAACTGCATTAGGAAGAAGCCACCATGGACGATGACATGACACTAGAAGACATCCAGCTCCGGGCTAATCAGGTCACCGATGAGGTAAGCCTATCTCTAAAGCATGGTTTTCCAATTTTACCTAGTATCTGGGGTATCCCTGGTGACCAAAATTTTTATGTAAAAAATATTATGTAAAGTGTATAATTTTATTTTTTTTTTTTTGTCCCCAGTCTCTAGAGAGCACACGTCGGATGCTGACCCTCGTAGAGCAGGTAAGATGACTGGCTCAAGGTGTAGTAACAGGATAACATACAATATTCTGCTCTTATATATTCCTTTGTGTCCTCTCTTCTAGAGTCAAGATGCAGGAGTTAAAACACTCACCATGTTGGATGAACAGGGCGGTAAGTGTAGGTTCCCATAGACGTTTACAGCGCTTACACTTTAATGTTCTTATGGATATTTCTACACACTGATCTAAATGTGGAGTTGAAATGTTAGGGGCTTGTTCACATGGCAGGGTTGGGATTTTACCAGATGCAAGCATATGAAGCATATGTGTGCTCTTATGGCAGAATAAACTCCGGAGGTGGTTAAACAGTTTACAGTACTGTCGAGCACATCCACCAGTACTTAAAGGGGTATTCCACCCAAGTGTTAAAAAATGAAATGCTTCCAAACCTATCTGGTCTTACTCACAAAGTCCCCCTGAGTATTTTGAGTTATCTGCCATCTTTGTAGCTGCTATCTCTCTCTATGTCCTATCTATCTATCTATCTATCTATCTCTATCCAGCTATTTACAAAGAGAGAGATATGAAACTTTCTTTCCTTTCACTTATACTGCTCAGGAGGCTGTCTCTGTTCTGTTGTTTCCCCACCCCCTTGGCCAAGTGCCCACTGATTGGTGTGATGTCAGTGGTGGGCGGGGTTACAGATGAGGTTTTACAGATTTCCTGGCAACAGAAGAGACAGAAATCATGTGACTTTGGCCTTAGAAGGGAGGGGGAGGACAGAGGAGCTGGGAGTCAGGATGTGCTGCAGACTAACGGCCCAGTTCATGTAATAGAAACCTATTACACACAAGCTTAGATTATGGGTGGGAATTGAACAAGTTTAAATCTCTAAGTGGAGTTCCCCTTTAAGTGATTGTATCCCTCACTAGAAAGAGTATAGAGTATAACAGATCCTATATGAGCCAGTATCTATTTTACAGAACAACTAAAACGCGTGGAAGAAGGAATGGACCAGATTAACAAAGATATGCGAGAAGCCGAGAAAAACCTAACAGAGCTGAACAAGTGCTGTGGCCTTTGTGTCTGCCCGGGAAAGAGGTCGGTACCGGCCCCTCTATGGGTCACATTAACGCTACTGACCTAAGCCTATATTGCTTGTAAATGGGTCCCCAGTATTCAATTGTGGGACCTCTGATATAGCTTCATACCAAAGGACCCAAAACATTGACTGCCATCTTGATTCTTATTCCTCTTTAATATGGTTTCTTAATGCCGCCTACACTTTACTGCAGGCGGTGTGATCAGCTGATCAGTGTACAGCCTCACCTACTGTCACTGGGCTCGTGGCTTCCTAGGGGTACAGCAGCATAGAAGGGAAGGGGGGCACACAGATGACTGAAGAGGGTGGAGCTGAGAGGAAGGGATCTGATGGGTAGTGATGTCAGGTAACACATTAGGCCCTGTAACTTTCTGCTTGTCAATTCTAGCTACAGTAATGAAATATATAGATGCAGCTGAGCTGGGAGGAAACAGAGGACACTACAGGGCTATTAGTGCTGATTATGCATTATGTGGAGGGGGGAGAAAACAGAGGGGAGGGATCTGATGGGTAGTGATGTCATAAGAAGTCAGGTGCTTTTCTGCCTCTCAGTCCTAGCTCCAGTGAGGAAATATACAGATGCAGCTGAGCTGGGAGGAAATGGATGATACTACATGAATATTGATGCTGATTATGCATTGTGTGGAGGAGGGAGAAAACGGAGGGGAGGGATCTGATGGGTAGTGATGTCATAAGAAGTCAGGTGACACATTAGGCCTTGTTATTTACTGGTTCTCCGTCTAAGCTACAGTAATAAAATATATAGATGAAGCTGAGCTGGGAGGAAACAGATGACACTGCAGGAATATTGGTGCTGATTATGCATTATGTGGCAGGGGGAGAAAACGGAGTGTTTCTTTAAGAGCGATCTGTTTGGCCTGTATTCAGCTGAGGCTTTGGCAGGTCTGCAGTGGTGAGCGTCATCTTCCTGGTAGATGGCAGTGTACTGGCTGTGATGATTTCAGTAAATATATTAGGTGTTCACTAGTTCTGCAATTTCCCAACCTCATACGTGAGATGGCTATACATTTTTTTTTTTTTTTTTTTTTTTTATTTCTTGAAAACAATATATATCTATTGTTTATCAGGTTTTTTTTTCTCATCTCTCCTTTGCCTTCTGATCTGAAGATTTAGCTGGAAACGCAGGTGCAGGTTGGTGATCTAACACTGCCGTCAGATGCTTCCTGGTTGTGACGAGTGTTTTTCCCCCGTGTGACTCCTCCGACCCGCTGAAGCTGCATGCTCACAGTTGTAGTGTAGTAGTGTCTTTTTGTTCTGTGTGGTTTCAGCTTTAAAGAGAGTATGACATCAGCAAATGAACTAACCGTGCACACCCAGAGTCCAGAAATTCCAGTTATCACTCTGGACACTAAGCCTAACAATAAGCTGCCACTTCCTGTCCTGTACAGATGAACAGACAGGATTACAGTAAGCATGCCTAAACACTGAGTTATCTCCAAGCTCTTGTTTCTAATTCCCCAGTAGCTACTTTAAGGCATATCTCTATGATGTTTGTACCTTGCCTCCCTGTAAAATAAAAAAAAAAATTAAAAAGTGATCAAAAAGCTGTAAAAACTACTCAGTAAGTTATATGGTAAAAATGTTACCACAAAAAAAAGCGCAGATACAAACATGAAATGGGTGGTTATAAGATTAAAGGGGTATTCTGCTCAAACATAAATTTTGATATGCTGCTGCCCGTGGTGAGACTAACAATTCCTTCCATACCTGTTATTATCTATTCAGTCTCCTCCCCCCAGTTCTCAGCTGCTGCTTTCTTCTGAAGACACAAAAATCTGTGTTTGAGCTTTTCTCTCCCCCCCCCCTCCCTTCTGAGACTGCTGATGTAAATGAGTCCCTGGCAGGCTGTATCTGCAACATAGTAGCTTCTTTATAATGTTGGGAGGGTAAATTTGAGGTCAAGATGCTGATGAACTCACTGTGATTAAACCTACAAAGTTGCAGATACAGCCTGCTGTTTAGATCTTGTTTAGATCAGTTGTCTCAGAAGGGAGGGGGGAGGAAGGGGAGACAGAGAGAGAGAGGCTCACACACAGTTTTTTTGTGTCTTTCACTAAAAGCAGCAGCTGGGAACTGGGGGAAGGAGACTGAATAGATAATAACAAGTATGGAAGGAATTGTTAGTCTCACCATGGGCAGCAACATATGAAAAGTTATGTTTGAGTGGAATACCCCTTTAAAGGCTATGGACGCCTTTGCACTATTTATTTTTCTTTTTGTTTCCTGAATGCCAAAGGAAGAAACTTTCTACTAGTGACTATGTTCAATGTAGTTTTAAGCACATTGTTACTCAAAAGTGTGTCTAGTTTCCCTTTGGAGTCCTGCAGAATAACAGTATATGCATAGAACTAGACCAAACAAGACTATATATTTGATCCATTGAACTCGATGGACTCTGTGCATGCAACTTGCAATGCATCTTTCTTAGCTTAGCTGTAGCCATAGCAGCAGGAAGGTCGAGGTGGAGTCTCACACCAGCCCAGAGTGTGGACAGAAGGGAGAGAACGCTTGGAGGGCAGCTGACATGAGCTGTAAGTAGGGAAGAAAGAAGATACAGGCAGTGTGCAAGGTAGAATAGCAGAGAAAACAAAGCACCTGCGGCAAACTAGAGGGTGTTGGAAAGAAATCAATAAAAAAAAATGTTTTTGCACATAACAAGTACAACCAACAATACAAGTTGGCTTCAGATGTGTTCATAGAATTTAAAGGGGTTGTACAGTATTAAACAAAAACAAAAAAAATGGCTGCCCATCATGTTACACTGTTAGAAGAAAGCAGCCATTTTGTTTTTATTTTGGACCCCCTGTTTGAACTAATATTGTTAGCATGCACCTTCCTCCTTATGTCACACCTACTATGAACACTGCTTGTGTTACCACTTACTACTAGTCAGATGGCGGTGGGTTATTTCAGGTGACGCTTGCTTTGAATCTAGAGGTGACCGTAGTTGTACTTGTTGAATTCAATTAACAGGGCAAAAAATTTTGAAACTGGAGACGACTACAGGAAAGCATGGGGGAACAAAGAGCAAGGCCCCGACGATGTGGTGTCCAAGCAGCCCCGGCAGGGGGCAGGTGCACAGCAGCAGACCGGACCTGGGGCAGGCGGCGGATACATACAGAGGTAAGTCTTACCTGACTGTTACACTGCCCGAGCCACTTGTATACAGAGCCTATCACACAGCTCGGTAATCCTGCAGGTGAATAAGGCCGCAGTGACTGCTCCATTCTCACAATGGGTGGGGGCCCCAGTGTTCGGACCACCAGCCATCAGCTTGTTATGCTCTATTCTATGTAGATGGCTATATCCCTGCTTTTTTTTTTTTTTTTTTGGCCAAAAACAGCGCCACCCGCTGTCCTTAGGTTATGTCTGTTATTACTATTCAACTCCATTAACTTCAATGGAACTGAGCTGCTAAAGCTAACAGGACAAGAGAGGTGCTGTGTCTGGAAGAAGGAGGCCTAGACTAACCCCTTTTTAAGTTTTTTGCACTAACTGCTCAAGGATCAGTTATATGTAAGTAGATCCACAACACTTGTACATGTGCCATATTAACGGGGCTCTTCACTAAAAAATTCTTTCAAATCAACTGGTGCCAGAGATTTGTAATTTACTTCTAGTGAAATTTCTAGTCTTCCGGTACTTATCAGCTGCTGTACGTCCAACAAGAAATGGTGTATTCTTTACAGTCTGGAAAGCAGGAGAGGTTTTCTATGGGGATTTGCTGCTGCTGCTCTGGACAGTTCCTGACATGGACAGAGGTGGCAGCAGAGAGCACTGTGTCAGACTGGAAAGAATACACCGCTTCCTGCAGGACATACAGCAGCTGATAAGTACTGAGAGACTGGAGTTTTTTAAAAGAAGTAAATTACAAATCTCTGGCACTTTCTGACAAGGGTTGATTTAAAAGAAAAAAATGGTGAACAATCCCTTGTAAGTCATATGTGTCATTAGCATTACATTGATGGTTACTCAGACTTGTCAGAGGGGCCCGCAGCCACTGATCATACCTGCAGTTGCTAGATATAAGGGATTGTCACTGATGAGACTATCCAACTCTTTACATAGTTTTTACACTACTGTTCGTTCGTACTGTTTTTTTTTGTTTTTTTTGTGCTCTGCCAATACATCCTGATTGCTGCCACCTAGTGGAAGTAACATGTATTTGTTCTCCACCTGCCAACAAGACAAAAAACAGGATCTCCTTTATTATGTGATTTTTGTCCCCTAACTATCCACAAGCTGTTTGTAAAATACATTACCTATTTCCTCCCATAGCATATACACTCACCGGCCACTTTATTAGGTACACCATGCTAGTAACGGGTTGGACCCCCTTTTGCCTTCAGAACTGCCTCAATTCTTGGTGGCATAGATACAACAAGGTGCTGGAAGCTTCCTCAGAGATTTTGGTCCATATTGACATGATGACATCACACAGTTGCCGCAGATTTGTCGGCTGCACATCCATGATGCCAATCTCCCGTTCCACCACATCCCAAAGATGCTCTATTGGATTGAGATCTGGTGACTGTGGAGGCCATTGGAGTACAGTGAACTCATTGTCATGTTCAAGAAACCAGTCTGAGATGATTCTAGCTTTATGACATGGCGCATTATCCTGCTGAAAGTAGCCATCAGATGTTGGGTCCATTGTGGTCATAAAGGGATGGACATGGTCAGCAACAATACTCAGGTAGGCTGTGGCGTTGCAACAATGCACAATTGGTACCAAGGGGCCCAAAGAGTGCCAAGAAAATATTCCCCACACCATGACACCACCACCACCAGCCTGAACCGTTGATACAAGGCAGGATGGATCCATGCTTTCATGTTGTTGTCGCCAAATTCTGACCCTACCATCCGAATGTCGCAGCAGAAATCGAGACTCATCAGACCAGGCAACGTTTTTCCAATCTTCTACTGTCCAATTTCGATGAGCTTGTACAAATTGTAGCCTCAGTTTCCTGTTCTTAGCTGAAAGGAGTGGCGCCCGGTGTGGTCTTCTGCTGCTGTAGCCCATCTGCCTCAAAGTGCGACGTACTGTGCGTTCAGAGATGCTCTTCTGCCCACCTTGGTTGTAACGGTTGGCTATTTGAGTCACTGTTGCCTTTCTATCAGCTCGAACCAGTCTGCCCATTCTCCTCTGTCCTCTGGCACCAACAAGGCATTTCCGCCCACAGAACTGCCGCTGCTCACTGGATGTTTTTTCTTTTTCGGACCATTCTCTGTAAACCCTAGAGATGGTTGTGCGTGAAAATCCCAGTAGATCAGCAGTTTCTGAAATACTCAGACCAGCCCTTCTGGCACCAACAACCATGCCACGTTCAAAGGCCTCAAATCACCTTTCTTCCCCATACTGATGCTCGGTTTGAACTGCAGGAGATTGGCTTGACCATGTCTACATGCCTAAATGCACTGAGTTGCCGCCATGTGATTGGCTGATTAGAAATTAAGTGGTTACGTGCAGTTGGACAGGTGTACCTAATGAAGTGGCCGGTGAGTGTATATGTGTGTGTGAGCGTTTTGGTTTAAGAGCTCACAGTTTTTCAAAATTGTGACTTGGTATAAGAGCATTGCTTTGGTGTAAGAGCTCCCTGTACTGGGTGGAGGAAGAGCATGGTCTGCATAGCTGGGTCTACAGCCCTGTACTCTGACCCAGGAAGTCTCCCTCACCTTCCAAATCATAGCAGATCCACTTCAGGCTGGGGCTTACATCAGGGGACAGGACTGTGGAGGTAATCTCTCCATAGCTGTAACCCCTCTCTCCCTGGACAGAGAGCGCTGCTATACTGTGCCCACATCTGTCCTGCTCATTCCTTCATGCTCCCTGCAGTCTCTGTCCGTTCTTGTGTTTCCCATCCTCTCCATTACTGTACAGTAACTTATAATATCACAGATTCTGCTGTTTCTGAATGTTTGTTTGATCTGTGTTACATGTTGTTCAGAATAATAAATCATTATTTTGGGGTGTGGAACCAATTGTCTGCATTTCTATGATTTCTTATGGGAACATTTGCTTTGGTGTAAGAGTGGATTTGGATTACAAGCGCGGTCCTAGAATGAATTATGCTCGTAATCCAAGACACCATTGTGTGTGTGTGTGTGTGTGTGTGTAATATATATATAATATAATCTCTCCTAATTCTCATGTATGTAAATTTCGCTGTTCCTGGTAGGGTTACCAACGATGCCCGGGAGGATGAAATGGATGAGAATCTGCAGCAGGTTGGCAACATGCTAGGCAACCTAAAGAACATGGCCTTAGATATGGGCAACGAAATAGACAACCAGAACAAAGTGATTGACCGGATCAATGAGAAGGTGAGTGCAGTCTGTGCTGATTGTGTTTAGAAGAATGATCCTTTTCACTATATTCGATCTCTTTGCCATACTTTGTACCCGTACTTTGTCCAGTATACGGGGCATTATTCTTTTTTTTTCTTTTTTTTTTTCACATACTTTTATTAAATTTTATAAAAACAGCCAACAATTACAATATGTCATTAGCATCAAATCTTCCAAAAAAAGAAAAAAAAAAAATCCCATTTCCCCAATTGTCCTCTTGACCACTAAAACCATGGATCAGTATAAAAGACCTGTTGTTCCCATGGAGTCATCTCCGCGGGGCACCCCCTAACCCCGATAACATTCTCGGGAGAACTCATCACTACCTCCACACCACCTCCCTCTAACTACTAATAGCTACAGTCGCTAGCCCCGCGTAGGGGAACACCCCGCCCGACCTTCGTCCATCCAATATAAGTAAATAAATATCATCCAAAATTATATAAAGTAACTTATTGATCCGGATCTCAGCTCCCTTCCCGGCGACACAGAACCAGATCCAACCCCAGCATCCCTACACAGCCACTCAACAACCATACTCAACAGCGATGTGATAACCTGTGATGGTCACGCATTATTCTTACTATTTAGTTGGCGGTCTGCACTATCCTGTAAAGTGTGTGGCTCACCGCACCATCCACAACCTTAGATGCTGCTCATTTGATACCTGAATAACATTTGTCTGTCGTCTTTTTCTATAAAATGCCTTCATTTCATTGGTCAACTAGGCGGGACTTCACACAACTTGAAGCCCCGCCTAGGTGACACTGTCCACCGATGAAATTATGTGAGAGTGAGAGGGGGGACAGTATCAGAGTAAAACGAATGTCGCATCAGGTACATCGCTTTGTTTTTTTTTATATTAGAATGCTGTTCTATTCCCAAGTACCAGCCCAGCTTTATGCCGCGGCTCCATTGATTCTAATGCATAGAGCCAGGCCGGTGCACGGCAAAAGAACAGCGCCAACCATGGGAACAGGGTGTTGGTCAAAAAGAAGGACCACGTTACCAGGATCCGACCGATTGACTCATACAAAAAAAAAAATTGTTACATGGTACATTCGCTTTGAAGTCAGGTGGGTGTAGGCCTTATTGACGTCCATATTTGGATGAAGGGTAACACCCACCTGACTATTTAGAAAAGTGTGCAAATAGTCAATGAAATAGTAAGACTCCTATATCTTGGGCAACAAAATCAGGAACGGGGGGGCACAAAATCAGGAATGGGGGGGGCACAAAATCAGGAACGGGGGGGCACAAAATCACAGTCCAGGATCATCTTTAATTTGACAACCCGACACGCTTAGATTAATTTAGTTAGGAAGAATCCCTTTAAGCGGTGATCTTTTACTCACGGTGATTGGTGGATAGAAATGACCACACTGGAATGTATTTTTTAATGTTACTTTTTTTCCTTCTTCTTCTTTAGGCTATAACCAATAAGGACCGCATCGATGAAGCCAACAAGAGAGCGAAGAAACTTATTGAGTGACGAACGCTGCGAGATCCAGTCCCTGTCTGTTCTCCTCGCTGTGATGGCACAACGTAATATAAGGCTTTAGGGGGTGAAGCCGCCCTATTGGATATTTAAAGGTGTCGCTATTTGTTAGGATCCCGCACAGGTGATCTCGGCGGCCAATGGGAATCCTCTAGTCCCAGAAATAAATGGACTATTAATAGTTGTTTTAATAAAAAACATGGCTGCTTTCTTATAGAAACAGCGCCCCACCTGTCCATTGGCTGTGTATGGTATTGCAGCTTAGTTTCCTGGGCTGTAACAGTAAGCAGGTGTGGCCGTGGTTTGGGGAGAAAGCAGCCATGTTGTTTTTTTTTTTTTTATTAAATCTTATTACTCCCCATTTAAGTAGGGTCACATTAAAGGGGTACTCCCACAAACAAAAATCAGAAAGTGCCAGAGACTTGTAATATACTTCTAATAAAAGAAAAAAAAATCTCCAGTGTTCCTGTACTTAACAGCTGCTGTATGTCCTGCAGGAAGTGGTGTATTCTTTCCAACCTGACACAGTGCTCTCTGCTGCCACTTCTGTCCATGTCAGGAACTGTCCAGGAACAAATCTCCATAGAAAACCTCTCCTGCTCTGGACAGTTCCTGACATGGACAGAGGTGGCAGCAGAGAGCACTGTGTCAGACTGGAGACAATACACCACTCCGTGTAGGACATACAGCAGCTGATAAGTACTGGATTTTCAAATCTCTGGAAATTTCTGACATCAGTTAATTTGAAAGAATGTTTTTTGTGTATTTTTTTTTTTTTTTTTTGCTGGTGTACCCCTTTAAGAAATACCACTAGATGCTTAGCTGAATCCCATGAAACTTACTGAGAAAAGATGTAAATCTCTCTCTACGGGTGGCGGCATGACTACCTCAGGGTGGGAAAAGACTTTACCAATTGTAACTTTCCCGTGTAATCTCCAAAAGTGCATGTGTCACCTTACGTTGCTGCCTTAAAGGGCCGTTCTCCCCACCACCAGTCGTGCTCTTGTCCGTAGGCGGTGACTGGCAGTGGGATTGTGTATAGAGGGTCGATGCTCCTACACCAATAGACGGCCGCCAGTAACCAAACCATCTGCTACAGAGCGAGTGCTCTCCCCTCCCCCATCACACCAAATATGAGGCCGCCATTCTCTCTGCTCTGCGCCTCTTTTTTAATAGCTGGAATTTCTTTTTATATTTATACTGTTGTATTTCTAGTGTTTAGTCTCAGAGTCTCTGGGCTCACAGAACTTTTATGTCTCCATCTGTCCATGATAATGTGCAGGTAACTGAGTAGGACCTGCGCCTAGTGCACATTTAGAGGGGCTGTCCAGGTAGTCAAAGGGTTAAAAAAAGGTGAGATGATGAGGACCACGCTTTATGGATCACAGCGATGGGCTGTACAGCGAGACTATGGAGATGCTGTAATAATCAACTTTGCACAATAGAGGACGTCTATGCGGTCATTACTGGGCCCTGTATCTATTACCTGTTTATCTTGGCACTTCTCATCTCTCCTCTTATACAGCCCCCTTAAAGGGGAACTCTTAAAAAAATTCTTTTAAATCAACTGGTGTTAGAAAGTTATACAGATTTGTTATTTACTTCTATTTTAAACTCTCCAGTCTTCCAGTACTTATCAGCTGCTGTATGTCCTGCGGGAAGTGGTGTATTCTCTCCAGTCTGACACAGTGCTCTCTGCTGCCACCTCTGTCCATGTCAGGAACTGTCCAGAGCAGCAGCAATCCCCATAGAAAACCTCTCCTCCTCTGGACAGTTCCTGACAAGGACAGAGGTGGCAGCAGAGAGCACTTTATAAGACTGGAAACAAAACACCGCTTTCTGCAGGACAGACAGCAGCTGATAAGTACAGGAAGACTGGAGATTTTTTAAATAGAAGTAAATTATAAATCCATATAACTTTTTGACACTGGTGGATTTGAAGGGAAAGAAAGTGCCTTTAACCCTTGCACAGTTTTGGGCAGGAAAACGTTTTTCTCATGGATGAATAAAATGTCCTCATGTCGTCCTCCATGTTGGTTTTGTATTGATCTTATCGGTGAACTTACCACGATGTGCCTTCTTCCGTTGATCTTTTGATGTTTTTAAATTGCTAACGTCCAATAAATAGCTGTGAAGTATCTGATATATACTGTGTGTATCCCTTTATGGTTTGTCTGCATTTTGTCTCTATTATTTTGCTTTGATGTAATAGACAGAATTTTGTGTGATGTAGTGGAAATCATGATAGTGCCAGAGATTTGTAATATACTTCTATTAAAGTCTTTCAACACTTATCAGCTTCTGTATGTCCTGCAGGAAGTGGTGTATTCTCTCCAGTCTGTCACAGTGCTCTCTGCTGCCACCTCTGTCCATGTCAGGAACTGTCCAGTAACAAATCCCCATAGAAAACCTTTCCTGCTCTGGACAGTTCCTGACATGGACAGAGGTGGCAGCAGAGAGCACTGTGTCAGCCTGGAGAGAATACACCACTTCCTGCAGGACATACAGCAGCTGATAAGTACTGGAAGACTGGAGACTTTTATATAGAAGTAAATTAGAAAGCTATATAATTTTCAGAAACCAGTGGACCTAAAAGGAAAAAAAATTGCTGGAGTACTCTAATATAGGAGAAAATGCTTTATCTTCTCTAATATCGTAACCATCCTCAGGTCTGGAATATGTAGTTCATGAAGATGATTCTTCTAGAACAGGGATGTCAAACTCAGGCCCTCCTGCTGTTTCCAAACTACAATTCCCATCATGCCTGGACAGCCAAACTTTTAGCATGATGGGAATTGTAGTTCTGAAACAGCTGGAGGGCCTGGTTTTGACAGGTGTGTTCTAGAATCTAAATGTCATTATTACTAAACGGACAGTGTAACAATGGGCAGCAGGATAGCTCAGGGGGCAGCTGCTCTGCCGCTCATGCTATAGACCTGGGTTCAAATCCCCCTTAGATCGCTTGGCTGTTGGGAAATTGTCCTAAATGGATGAAAATATTCCACATTTTTCTATAACCACCATCTGTATTATAGTCATGTGTAGTATACGGAGTCTATACCCAACGTTCAGCCAGCACAGGATTCGAACCAGGGGCTCCAGCATCCCTGCTCAGCTTCCTGGCCCCTTACTCCCTGAGCCATCTCTTGCTCTGATATATATAAGGGAAGGTTTGTCAGTCTCATTATCGAGATGGAGAAGACCAGAGCCAAGGTTCACGGCCCAAAAAAATGGCTAGCCGGCAGGAAACATAAAAAAAGTGAGGAAATCAGGATTAGAACCCTGGTCTCCAGCACACAGTCTTCCATTGTATGTGCGCTGCTCCTAGCTCTGCACCACAGGCAGAACTGGGAATCTTGTAGGATACTTCTCAATGTCATCAATCAAATACTAAAAAAAGGGTCTACACAACAGTCATATAAACATCCAAAAAATAAAGCATCAATGGTGGGGAACACTGAGAGAAAGAAAAAAGGATAATACTGGGATCCATCATCCATATGGATCTCCAGCTCAGACCTCCATGTTCCTACAGACTTAGAGAAACATCTTCTATCTAGAGCGATTGTCCTTCCTCATCACTACAAGTTATTTATGTATCATTAGGCAGAAGCCGACGGCCGCACCTGGCTAATGTTATACTGTAAGTAATAGTAAGAAGAATGATGTCAGAAAAGTAGGAGAATGGGATTAGAACCCCTGGACGTGTTTCTAAGGAGTCCGATACCCAACCCTTCAGGCCACAGACACTTTGGGTGTAGGGTTGGATGTTACCCACTGGTATAATCATACAGGTTTATAACATGATAATAAAGAGATCACAGGGGGATAGAACCCACATCTAACATGATGGTACATGAACCTGATCGCACTGTGACCAACCCACAGCACCAAACTACGAGCGAGTCTGCTTCCTTTTACCAATGCTGCAAACCAGACCGATCCTCTATATCAAGCGGCAGAAAAGGGAATTGAACCCAGGGCTCCATATAATATCAATGAGACGTCAAGGGATAAGACCCCCGCACCACCCTGCATCAGGCACTGCTGACTTTGGTCTCTATTCCTTGACAATGCATATTACCAACCCAACACATTGCTGGAAGAGAAAGGGATATTCCAGGCGGGTGAAGACGTTTCTTCTTTGGTAATTGGGAAGCGGATCTATATACCGGATCTATATATCTATATACCCCAATTGATAAACAAATGGTGCAGAAAATCTGTGACCCGTCCCATTGGGGTCCTAATGGCTTCAAAAGCCGAGAAAAAAACCCCAAAATCTTCTCCATGTTGTATTCTTGCTCAGCCACGTTACATAGTATATTCCCCGAGTCATCAGAAATCAGTGCTGAGGCCCATGACCGATCCGATCAATAAAATCTGGTGTCCTTGGCGTCTCCGTACAGACTGGGAGGAGTTTCTGGCGCTCACTTGTATATCGGTACTCTGATACTCTCCCTGGATGGAAATGACCTGGGGGTTGATGGACCCTTTAACACTCATGATGGCTCCATTATCAGGATGTGCGGAGTTTTCCCCTATAAATAATTTATTACTTCTCAGTAGATTCCCATGCCCATTGCTTAATTCACTGCTTTGAAACTAAGGGTGTATGCAAATGGCTTAAAACTGTTAAAGGGAAACTCTGCTAATTTTATTTTTCTTTCAAATCAACTGGTGTCAGAAAGTTATACAGATTTGTAATTTACTTCTATTTAAAAATCTCAAGTATTCCTATACTTATCAGCTGCTGTATGTCCTGCAGCAAGTGGTGTGTTCTCTCCAGTCTGACACAGTGCTCTCTGCTGCCACCTCTGTCCATGTCAGGAGCTGTCCAGAGCAGCAACAAATCCTAATAAAAACATTGAAACATTGAACCAGAAAACCTCTCCTGCTCTGGACAGTTCCTGACATGGACAGAGGTGGCAGCAGAGAGCACTGTGTCAGACTGGAGAGAATACACCACTTCCTGCAGGACATACAGCAGCTAATAAGTATGGAAAAAATTGAGATTTTAAAATAGAACTAAATTAAAGAAATAATATAACTTTCTGAAACCATATGATTTGAAAGAAAATAATTTCACTGGATAACTTATTTATTCTGAGGTCAAGTTGCTGATGAACTCATAGTGATTATCACCTCTCCAAATTACAAAGTTGTGGACAGGGACTTCAGCTGTTTCAGAAGGGAGGAGGGGGAGATGGAGAGAAAAGCTCACAGATTTTTGTGTCTTCAGCAGAAAGCAGCAGCTGAGAACTGGGTGAAGGAGACTGAATAGATAACAAAATATGGAAGGAATTGTTAGTGTTACCATGGACAGCAACATATGATAAGTTATGTTTGAGCGGAGTACCCCTTTAAATACATTTTTACATGCCTGTGCTGACTACAGGAGACTGTACACTATAATGGAGCGTATCTACTGTAATCTGTCAGACTGTGCTAGCGCCATTTGTTTGGTTAGAACTAGTGATTGAAGGGCGGCTCTGTACTCCATGTATAAAATAAACACCCCCATAAACATCACACTGGAGCTGTCTTAACCAGTCAATGGAGAGAAGGATCGGTCGTGTAGGATTTTCACTGCCTGTCGCTGTTGTTCTTGGAGCAATAAGACGCCCCCCTGAGGGGCCTGGCTGCGGCTTATCCCTATCTTACCCATAGAGAATACATAAATGACCAGCAGTGTATTGGGAGGGATGGCAGAGGTAACTTAATTGGTATGTAAGTAAAGGCAATAACATTTTAATGCACTTAATAATATATGGCCAGGATATGTGGCTAGGCTGTATCCATGTATTCCAGGTAATCCTCGGGCTGCATCCACCTTCTCCAGGCAGCAGGATTCACACGCTGAATGTTTGCACCCACCTCTATTGCCATGCTATCCATAAACAGGACAGGTATTCTCTTTCCTCATGTCAGACTGCAGCCGCCGGGGGCCAGTCCCAACTCCATTCTGTACACTGCCCTATATAGAATGAACACTGGTGCAGCTGGTTTTCACTTTATTTCCATCTTTCTTCTGTAGCTTACAGGGGCAGATGGTCAGTCCTAAGCATTGTGGACGTGCCGCCATGTCTATCTTTTCTCTCCATTGATTACATATATTATACATACATATACATATATTATGCTACACAATAAGCCGCTCAATTCCAATAATTCCCAATCCCAACGCTAAATTGTTGCTTATGATCCGCGGCCGTTCTTTCCCTCAGAACACGCATCTATGTTCCAAACATATTTCAGCTTAGACTCACATGTGAGGAGAGAGTAAGACAGGGACAGGGGATGGAAACCATGTTACCCAGCAGCTTTCTATATACTGTAATAGATACAAGCTGTACATGAAAAATTATTTTATTGTTTTATTGCAGAAAATAAATAGAATGCACTAACAATAGGCAGCTCCTCTCTGCTTCCAAGATTTAGGAGAAGGACCTGCCCAGTTGGGACATCACTGCAGACATCTCGGACTGGAGAAGACACTACCAAAGTAGGTAGGTTAACTCCACCAATATACATAGATTATTTTTATTACTAGAATACCCCCTTTAAATCCTAAAATAATTGTAGATGATGCATTTTTGTATACTGTTTTTAAAATACATAAAAATTACAAGTGGCCCAAATAATTTAAAAGATTTATTAACCGTACAGGATTCTAGTAAATTCCACAAGCTTCTATGGGCAGCGCCTGGATTAAGGTGCAATTCAGTTTATGGGTTTATCCCACTGCCCCATGGAGTATATGACTGCTACAGGGTGTAACATGCTATTTCCAGCTAGCTCTGCCACTGTTAGTAATTACCTGCAGCCACCACAAGAGGGCGCACACCTCATCAGACAATAGTGCTGCCCCTGTACAGCCATTAGTTTGTATTCTCCTATAGTAAGCGATTAGTGTGTATACACCCGGCTCCGACCTCTAACATGACAGTTGTCCATAAAGTAATGCTGAATGTCAGATATTTAATAAGAAACTGCTAAACATAAACTACAATTAGTAAAAGTGCGGTGATGAGTAAATGACATCGCTGTCAGAGGATAATGGGTAAAAAAAAAAAATGCAAAAAAAAAACACAAGTCAAATGAGTTGCAGCATAGTAGAATATCTCTCGACAGGGTGGCCTTCAGTCGCCTGATCCTTAGAGACACGTGATCACTGCAATCACCACAATCACCCAGCTGATACCGCACACAGTGTCTCTGGTTACAGTCCACACATCTTCATGGATGGCTCCCATCTGTCCCTGGATGGAAGGACTCTAGCTGATATAAGAAGCTGGGATGCCCGGACACAGGCCCTGCACTTAGAGCTCACCCTGACAATCGGGGAGGAACCGGACTCTGCGAGATCGTGGCGGTGAATGCTGCTCCATCACACAAACTTCTTCCGTGTTGCTGTGAACCGTTCCATGTACTGGGGGAGGGGGGACAAAAATATACATACAGATCACTTACTATCATCATGCAGCTATATATACAGTTATGTGACTATACCGGGTATCCATGGATGCGACCATGCCGGGTCAGTACTGTGCACAAGCCCCATTCTCATCCAACAGGGCTCGGTGTGATTGTATCCATGAATACCCAAACTTCCGGTAGCAGGATGGGTTTCACGCTCAATATAAGTCTATGACTATATAGGTCTATGACTATTTAGGTCTATGACTACATAGGTCTATGACAGGGGTGGGGAACCTTTTCCATGTCGAGGGCCGGTCGGGCATTAATAAAATCATTCAAGGGCCGCATACCGTGTGCGGCAGTTAGTAGCGTGGGTTTGCAGCACCCAGGGCAAGGCATAGTATTGTTCCCCTAGTTCCCCTGCTATTGTAGTTAACCCCCAGTGATGCCCCTGCTATTGTAGTTAACCCCCAAGTCATGCCTCTGGTAGGCCTAGTTAACCCCCATCAGGCATGTCCCAGGTGGCCTAGTTAACCCCCATCAGGCATGTCCCTGGTGGCCTAGTTAACCCCCATCAGGCATGTCCCTGGTGGCCTAGTTAACCCCCATCAGGCATGTCCCTGGTGGCCTAGTTAACCCCCATCAGGCATGTCCCTGGTGGCCTAGTTAACCCCCATCAGGCATGTCCCTGGTGGCCTAGTTAACCCCCATCAGGCATGTCCCTGGTGGCCTAGTTAACCCCCATCAGGCATGTCCCTGGTGGCCTAGTTAACCCCCATCAGGCATGTCCCTGGTGGCCTAGTTAACCCCCATCAGGCATGTCCCTGGTGGCCTAGTTAACCTCCAAATAAAAAAAATAAACATCCCACTCACCTTACCTCCGCTCCCACGCTGCCCATGTCCTCTTCTCTCCCAGGTCCTCTGTGCCGGTGGCGTGCGATGAAATGACGTCATCGCACGCGGCCCGCAGGAGACTGAAGACACGCGCCGCTCTGCTGGGGAAGAAGCCGGCATAGTAAGCATCCTCCTGTGTCCGGCAGCTGTCACAGACACCGGAGGATGCTGTGTATGCCGGCTCCTTCCTCCTCCAGAGCGGCGCGCATCACAGGGGAGCTGCGGGCTGCATCGGGAGGTCTCAGGGGCCGGATGCGGCCCGCGGGCCGGAGGTTCCCCACCCCTGGTCTATGACTACATAGGTCTATGACTACATAGGTCTATGACTACATAGGTCTATGACTACATAGGTCTATGACTACATAGGTCTATGACTACATAGGTCTATGACTACATAGGTCTATGACTACATAGGTCTATGACTACATAGGTCTATGACTACATAGGTCTATGACTACATAGGTCTATGACTACATAGGTCTATGACTACATAGGTCTATGACTACATAGGTCTATGACTACATAGGTCTATGACTACATAGGTCTATGACTACATAGGTCTATGACTACATAGGTCTATGACTACATAGGTCTATGACTACATAGGTCTATGACTACATAGGTCTATGACTACATAGGTCTATGACTATAAAAGTCTATGACTATAAAAGTCTATGACTATAAAAGTCTATGACTATAAAAGTCTATGACTATAAAAGTCTATGACTATAAAAGTCTATGACTATAAAAGTCTATGACTATATAAGTCTATGACTGGTAAAAAAAAAAGAAAAAAGAAAAAGGAATACTTTCCACATCTCCGTCAGGTACTCTGAACACTGACCTTATCATAACCCTCCAAGTCCCGCAGCTTTTTTATTTCAAAGAGGTTTCCTTCTACAGCCAACAGGGAGATCTGTGAGTCACATAAGATACTCTGCGGTAACATACTGAGCTCCAGACAGTTCTCTTCAAGTCGGAGGACCTTGAGACGTGGGCACCGAGAGACCTGCACTGAGATCTGAGATATCTAAAGGAAACATCAAATGACTCAATTTACTACAGTGATCAGAAATAAGACCCTATTGTGCAAGAGGACAAAGCAGATCCAGTGAGGTGTGCAGTTCTGAGGCTACAGCACAGGTTTTAAACTGCGGCCCTCCAGCTGTTGCAAAACTACAATTCCTATTATGCCTGGATCCAGGCATGATGGGAATTGTATGCAGGGCACCTTGCCCTGGACTTCTGGCAAAACAGGAGTCTTTGCTCTGAATGGAGGGTTCCTGCTCCTGAGGCTTAGGGCTGTATTACACAGCCTGACGACTTGGTGTAAGCGAGCCCCATATACAGCCAGATCATCACGCAACCCTTGTACAATAAAAAACTATACATACCTGTCCACACTCCTTGATGTCCTGCTAGCTTTAGCCCGCCCCCGGCAGTGTCTGAAGTGATAATCGCTGGCCACAGCACCTTTCTGGAGATGGCTGAGCGGCCTGTCACTTCAATCACTGCCAGGAGCAGCCTGAAGCTAGCAGGACACCAGGGAGCATGGAGAGGTATGTATAAGTTTATTATTTTTTTACATTCATCAACCGCCAGCCACGCATCACTATTACACATAGCCATGTGGCGTCAGTGGCCGATGATTTTATGTCAGGACAAAGACGCGATCAGCCGATTATTGTTGTGATCAGCTGATCACTGTCTTTATCAAACAGAGCGATGTAATGGAGCCCTTAAGCTAAGTCAGACTGTAATGCCTCCTGCCCAGTCTGCGATGTGATAATGCTCCCAGCTCCGCTGCACTGCAGCCTCTAGTGACCATTACAAGAGGCTGCAGTGCAGAGGAGGAAGCCAGGCCATACAGACAGGAGCAGGGAGGCTTTATGTCATAGATGTAATGTAGGAATGGAGCCTCTGTGGACGCTTTCCCCCTGTGCACTAGCTGTGGCGGTTAGCATATGCACCTGCAAACTGCAGACAGGACCTGGACTTGCAAGTCAACTTGCAGTATGTAAAATGGGTAACGTTGACCCCCCCGTGCATTATTACAGATACCCACTGCTACAGCAGGAAGCATATATATCTATGTTCTGTACAGATCTCTGGTTAGTGTCTGGCAGCAAAGAAGTTAAGTGCCCTTCTGCCATTCAGTGCAGGGACTCCTGTCATTATACCAGCTCCTGTACAGTAACCAGTCCACTTAAAGGAGTTTTCCAGATTTTTTTTAAATTCTTTGTTAAATCTGTAATCCGGAATACTCCTTTAACTCAACCTAACCCATGGAGTGTAAAACATGAAGGTTTTCTAGGACATTTGCTATCTATTGAAGTCAATGGGTAACAAACTTGCAGCGGAAACTGTATGTGTGAATAGTATGTGCTGGCTCTCTCCTACTTAGCCCTGATCTATGAGGCCCCTGTCCTGGACGTCCCACTTAGGTTGCCTGTGACTACTTACCTGGTTCTGGTTTAAGTTGATCTCTATGGCCTGCACCCCAGAAACTTCATCTGGAATCGCCTGGATTTTATTCTTAGACAGATCCACCACATCGAGGTGCCGCAGGCTGCAGAGCTGGCTGGGCATCACCCGCAGCTGGTTACCAGAGAGGTTTAGTGTCTTCAGGGCGGAGAGCTGACCAAAGTCTGCAGGGAGTCGGGTGATGTGGTTAACGGCAAGCTGCAGGGTCTCTAGTTTTTTTAATTTGCATAATTCATCAGGAAGTCTGCCTGGAGAAAAAGAACAAAGCACACCAGTTAAACATGATAAAGGCTACGCCACCTAGTGTTCAAACGTATGTGAACGTATTATAGAGGCAATTACTTTTTTAAATCAACAGAAGTTCTGATTGCAAGCAGTTTTGCCATACACATTCTTAATTTTTTTTTAAAGTTTACTATGTTTAAATCAACATTATACACACAGCCAAATTATGTTCCATGCCGATATTACTTCTATCTGAGAATATCAAGTTTTCTAGTACTTATCAGCTGCTGTATGTCCTGCAGGAAGTGGTGTATGCTCTGCAGTCTGACACAGTGCTCTCTGCTGCCACCTCTGTCCATGTCAGGAACTGTCCAGAGCAGCAGCAAATCCCCATAGAAAACCTCTCCTGCTCTGGACAGTCAGACTGGAGAGAATACAACACTTCCTGCAGGGCATACAGCAGCTACTTAAATAGAAGTAAATTACAAAATCGTATTACTTTTTGGCACCAGTTGATTTAAAAGAAAAAAAAGTTGCCAGAGTACCCCTTTAAACAAAAAACCACTGATACATTCTTGAGTCAGCCTTGGTTCAGAGAGACAAGCGCTCAGCTGAGTGCTTCTCTCCTGACTCGTTCAGCTCTCCTATTTCTCTTTTCTTGATCAAATCATAATCAACTATTTAGATGTCCTTGAGAATGTGGCCAAATGTTACAAAGTTACATACAATGCACAAAAGGGGTGCCAGACTCCATTGCTGCCATGTATATACCCTATAGCGGCTCCCAGATGGAATTGGATCTAGAATATGTATCAAATGTAATAAGGGGCAAAACCTCTAATTCTAAAGCCAGAAAATGGTTGATTTGTTATTAAGTTGTTGATCCGGTTGTAGTGATTGATCCCTGTGGGGACATGCGCTGCTTGGACTATTGTTCTGTGGTTACAATGTACATACCTCTGCTGTATTGTTGTTATTTCCTACGCACGACCTGGTGCTCTATCTATTGTATGACCATAATATATCCATTGTGTGAGCGGACATTCTCTCATTATGCCTGATGCCTGAAGCGTCTCTCAGGGACCGGATTGTTTCCAGTGTTTTTATCCACCGAGCCTGCTTTATTTACACATCATAGTCATCCCCAGAATGGGTTTATAGGTATGGTAATATATAGATGTATATGTGTACCATAACCTACTGTATGCATCATAGACCAATCTGCATATACAGGGGACTGAGTCATTCTTTTGGGGGAGAGGGGGGGGGGTCCAGTGCCGATTCACTCTGCTCTGTGAATAATTATTTAGACCACTCGATTTTGAGCACTCAGATTGGGCGGCGTGAATGTGATTTCCTGTTGATCCCGTTGCCCACCCACTTTTCTCGGCACTTGTAAAACAAAATACGACTTGCATCAGCTGCGATTTTCTTTACACTAAAAAGTTAGGACAAAGCAGTTGCTGAATTGGGTTAGTGAAGACTTCAGAAGAGAAGGATTTAGGAGTAGTAATGTCTAACTGTTTCTGTACAAGGCACACACATAACTGAGAAGTAAATAAAAAAATAAATATATACATATTATATATATATATACACATACATATTATATATATATATATATATATATATATATATATATATATATATATATATATATGATTTGCACTTACTCAGTCTGTTGTGGTTGAGAGACAAGCTCTTCAAGACTCCAAACTTCCCTATAGGAGGAGGCAGAACTTCTATCTTGTTGCTGGACAGATCTATTGTCCGTAAATTAGCCGATAACCTCTGTAGATCCTCAGGAAACTTTCAATGAAAAATAAAATAGAGGAGTCAGAAAATCAACACGATATATAAGGATGTACACAAACATATTCTCTCTCTATATCTATCTTCAATGAAAACACACACATGCACATATAGACTATGTTTACATGGCGTATTAGACCGGCCGTTCTGTGAGCCTGCCGGGTGAGAGAACGTCCGGTCTCTGAAAAGATCATCCTTGCTGGTACTGCAGTACTGGGCGGATGATCTTTTCGGCCGCAGTGTTCTGATGCGGGCTCATCCGCGCGCGCCGGCATCAGAACTCTCCACTGCATGCTATGAAGCGAGCGGCCAGATCTGATCGCTCCATAATGTGCACTACATGGATATCTGCAGCCGCTATTCAATGAATAGCGGCTGCAGAAAACTGACGTGTGTATACGCTCCAGCCGGGATGCCATAGGCAGCAAAGGCACGTAGATTTTCGTAATAATCACGGCCGTTGTACAATGGCCGTGGTTTTAGGAAGATATACGGAGTGTGAACATAGCCATACAGTGTATATACACACATACATATACTGTATACACTGCCGTTCTCACCTCCACCAGTCCCTTGTCAGTCAGCTGGAAGACGCCGGTCTTCTGGGCGGTTTCTATGTGAGCCTTCAGAGCACTGTTACCCATGACGTTGATGGGGACCCCTCTGTACTGGTGTTGGTTGGGCCCGCACTCTGTACTGGTGTTGATGAGGACCGCACTATGTACTGGTAGTCACACAAAGGTTCCCTTGTAATCCTGCAGCGTATAAAACAAATGGCAGATTAGCCATGGCGGTATACAGTCACATGATTTGTAGTTGTAGACTTTGAACATAGTGTTTGATTTGTAGGCATATCCATACCCGATTGCTTTCAGCGCCTGTTTGCGGTCAGAGCGAGCTTTGACGCTATTTAACTATTTAGATGGGGGGGGGGGCTGTACCAAAACTACACTCCCCAATAGTCTCTTCACTTTTCCGCTGGCTCCATAGACACCATTCTATGGGCCGGCGTATTCCGCTATCCGCCGAAAGAAGTGACATGTCACTTCTTTCGGCGGATAGCGGAATACACCGGCCCATAGAATGGTGTCTATGGAGCCAGCGGAAAGGCGTGCGGACAGACAGCGGAATTCCGTGGACATTATCAGCGAGAATTCCTCAGTATGAACCCAAAGAAGCAGATTGGCGCTTGTTTACATTAGTGATCGGCCGTGTAATAAGACCCTAAGACAACAAGATCCCGTACTCCCATAGTGTGCGGATTTGTAAGAATATGAAATCCAGCAATGATACCTGCTTATGTGCATGTCTATCTATTATGTATGTGGTTGTATCCGTGTACATTATTTATATGCAATTATACTTTTGTACATTATTTATCTCTATGTATTAGAGGACGGAAGCAATCTTAGGAGCCAGCTTTGAAGGGGTACTCCGGCGAATCTTTTAAATCAACTGGTGTCAGGAAGTTATACAGATTTGTAGTTTACTTCTTTTTAAAATCCCAAGTGTTCCAGTACTGATCAGCTGCTGTATGCCCTGCAGGAAGTGGTGTATTCTCTCCAGTCTGACACAGTGCTCTCTGCTGCCACCTCTGTCCATGTCAGGAACTGTCCAGAGCAGCAGCAAATCTCCATAGAAAACCTCTCCTGATCTGGACCGAGGTGGCAGCAGAGAGCACTGTGTCAGACTGGAAAGAATACACCACTTCCTGCAGGACATCCAGCAGCTGATAAGTACTGGAAGACTGGAGACTTTTAATTAAAAGTAAATTAGAAATCTATATGACGTTCTCTTCTCAGTCAGTTGATTCACTTTAATGGAGCTGAGCAGCAAAACCTCACACCCAAACTGGAGGCAGGAGAGGTGCTGTTTCTTGAAGAAAGTGGCCATGTTTTTCTAAGCCTGAATAATTCCTTTAAATGTCTTGTAAATGTCTTTCATGCTAACCACCCCAAGAAGTTTACGATGAAGTTTGTTCCAGATCGTTCTACAAGGTTATGACCTCATCTGTGTGTTGTGCACCTGGATCCCTACACGACTATATATTATCCAGATCAGTGTAATTATAGGGGCTGCATTGGCTGCCGCTGCAGTAACACAATTACTTATACTGACGCCACCGCTAGATCTGCCCTAGTATCTCAATCCTTACATGACGCCAGGACGGCGGATTACATGCTGCCTGCTTAAGAAGCTTTTCCCATCACACTCTTCGTTTGTCCTTGGGGAGATGACTGCTGGGGTTTACAAGCTGCAGAGACGGAGTGTACGGCCCATCCCCAACAATGGCCGTGTGTATGACCCATCCTCAACAATGGCCGTGTGTATGACCCATCCCCAACAATGGCCGTGTGTATGACCCATCCCCAACAATGGCCGTGTGTACGACCCATCTATAATGGCTGTATTTTCTACATCACCTACTATCAGATATAGGTCTGAAGAAGAAGCTATGATACCAAGACTCAAGACATGTAAAGCCATGTGTAGCCGCCTCCAGAATACTAGAGTGTATTCACACCATGCATACAGTATATACCGTGAGATAACCATGGGGGTGCACATTATTACAGCCTGAGCCACTGTGATGAATCTGATATAACTGAAGACTACCCGTCTTGTCGACTGCTTCAACTTTTGCAAAACTACAACCCCCAGCATGCCCCTATACTGGTGCTGCAAAACTACAACCCCCAGCATGCCCCTATACTGGTGCTGCAAAACTACAACCCCCAGCATGCCCCTATACTGGTGCGGCAAAACTACAACCCCCAGCATGCCCCTATACTGGTGCGGCAAAACTACAACCCCCAGCATGCCCCTATACTGGTGCTGCAAAACTACAACCCCCAGCATGCCCCTATACTGGTGCTGCAAAACTACAACCCCCAGCATGCCCCTAAACTGGTGCTGCAAAACTACAACCCCCAGCATGCCCCTATACTGGTGCTGCAAAACTACAACCCCCAGCATGCCCCTATACTGGTGCGGCAAAACTACAACCCCCAGCATGCCCCTATACTGATGCTGCAAAACTACAACCCCCAGCATGCCCCTATACTGGTGCTGCAAAACTACAACCCCCAGCATGCCCCTATACTGGTGCGGCAAAACTACAACCCCCAGCATGCCCCTATACTGGTGCGGCAAAACTACAACCCCCAGCATGCCCCTATACTGGTGCGGCAAAACTACAACCCCCAGCATGCCCCTATACTGGTGCGGCAAAACTACAACCCCCAGCATGCCCCTATACTGGTGCGGCAAAACTACAACCCCCAGCATGCCCCTATACTGGTGCTGCAAAACTACAACCCCCAGCATGCCCCTATACTGGTGCTGCAAAACTACAACCCCCAGCATGCCCCTATACTGGTGCTGCAAAACTACAACCCCCAGCATGCCCCTATACTGGTGCTGCAAAACTACAACCCCCACCATGCTTGTAACCCTGCGTCTCTCCATCTGCTGTAAAAATACAACCCCCACCATGCCTGTTAAGGGCCCTAAACCACAGGACGATTATCGTTCAGATTATCGTTAAATCGTTCGAATCTAAACGATAATCGTTTGGTTGAAATGCAGTTAACGATTAACGACGAATGAGAAATCGCTGATCGCTTTATAAGACCTGGAGCTATTTTTTTATTGTTGCTCATTCGCATTGAATAAGACCTCGTTTGGTCGTTCTCAGTAGATACAAACGCAATAGCGAAGAAAAAACGATCGCAAATATGATCATCAGTAACGATTATCGTTCCATGGAAATGAGTGAACGGTTTCAGGTCTTTAGCAATAGCGGTCGCTTGAGATCGTTAACAATTATGCAAACGATAATCGTCCGGTGGAATAGGGCCCTAACCCTGCGTCTCTCCATCTGCTGCAAAACTACAACTCCCATCATACCCTGAAATCTTGCAGCTCTTGGGCTGCTGCAAACATACACTGCAGCACTACAACTCCCAGCATGCCCGGCCAGGTGAGGTGATACATCCTGCTGGGTGTGTCACAGTGTAATTGTTTCCATCCACTGACAATTGTCACCTCCATATAAAACTCCAATGTCCCACAGAGAAGGGAGCCCCCATGGGTGCAGCAGCAGCAGCAGCAGCCCCCCTCCCTGACACCCTAAAAGTTCCACATCCAGACAGAGCTAACAGGCGCCCCCTATAGATGTGACCGGGGCACGGCTCTTACCGACCGCCAGCGATAAAACCCCGGGACACCAGCGAGGAGAAGCCTGACCAGATTACGGTTCAATCCCGCACTCGGCTCTTCCGGAAACAGCGACTCCACCTTTCACATCTCTGGAGTTTGCCACACACAATATGGCGGTGGAACCGGGCAGCAGCTCAACTCTAGCGAGAGCGTGCGAGCCATCCACAAGATGGCGCCGTGTTACAGCGTGAGCTCTGATTGGCTGCCGGCACTGTTAGTGACTGTTTTGTATGTAAGGAATTTATAATCTGTCACTAAACAACCAAGTATCTGCCCTGCAAAAAAAACCAAACAAACAGAAAAACGTGAGAGTCACGTGACTCAGGAAGATCATGTGACCCACTGACGTCAGTAAGGCCTTACAACTGTTTCTTACCGGCCCCAAGTGGTCAGGTCCTGTACAAGCGCACACGTGACCAGTCTATACTGTCTATATTATAACTGATGGGTGTGTGTGTGTGTAGGAGTCCCATGTAAATAACACCATTCCTCTCACCTTTATCACCATACAGTCCCATGTAAATAACCACTCCTCTCACCTTTATCACCATACAGTCCCATGTAAATAACATCACTCCTCTCCAACATACAGTCCTATGTAAATCACATCACTCCCCCTAACATACAGTCCTATGTAAATCACATCACTTCCCTCCAACATACAGTCCTATGTAAATCACATCACTCCCTCCAACATACAGTCCCATGTAAATCACATCACTCCCCCTAACATACAGTCCTATGTAAATCACATCACTCCCCTCCAACATACAGTCCTATGTAAATCACATCACTACCCCTAACATACAGTCCTATGTAAATCACATCACTCCCCCTAACATACAGTCCTATGTAAATCACATCACTCCCCTAACATACAGTCCCATGTAAATCACATCACTCCCCCTAACATACAGTCCTATGTAAATCACATCACCCCCCTAACATACAGTCCTATGTAAATCACATCACTCCCCTAACATACAGTCCCATGTAAATCACATCACTCCCCTAACATACAGTCCCATGTAAATCACATCACTCCCCCTAACATACAGTCCCATGTAAATCACATCACTTCCCCTAACATACAGTCCCATGTAAATCACATCACTCCCCCTAACATACAGTCCTATGTAAATCACATCACCCCCTAACATACAGTCCTATGTAAATCACATCACTCCCCCTAACATACAGTCCCATGTAAATCACATCACTCCCCCTAACATACAGTCCTATGTAAATCACATCACTCCCCCTAACATACAGTCCTATGTAAATCACATCACTCCCCCTAACATACAGTCCTATGTAAATCACATCACTTCCCTCCAACATACAGTCCCATGTAAATCACATCACTCCCCCTAACATACAGTCCCATGTAAATCACATCACTCCCCCTAACATACAGTCCCATGTAAATCACATCACTCCCCCTAACATACAGTCCCATGTAAATCACATCACTCCCCCTAACATACAGTCCCATGTAAATCACATCACTACCCCTAACATACAGTCCCATGTAAATCACATCACTCCCCTAACATACAGTCCCATGTAAATCACATCACTCCCTCTAACATACAGTCCTATGTAAATCACATCACCCCTCTAACATACAGTCCTATGTAAATCACATCACTCCCCTAACATACAGTCCCATGTAAATCACATCACTCACCCTAACATACAGTCCCATGTAAATCACATCCCTCCCCTAACATACAGTCCCATGTAAATCACATCACTCCCTCTAACATACAGTCCCATGTAAATCACATCACTCCCCCTAACATACAGTCCCATGTAAATCACATCACTCCCCCTAACATACAGTCCCATGTAAATCACATCCCTCCCCTCTTGGCTTTTGCAGATCTGTTCAGAAAGTTACAGATATATAAAGGAGGAGTCCGTCAGATTATAAAATGCGGCAGCCGGCAGTACTAACTTACCTCTCCCTCTCCCCGTGGTGAGTGGCTGGACCGGCCTTGGGACCCCCCAATGAAGGGCATTTCCCCCGAGTTGTGATAACGTCATTACTCAGGGTGGTCCCGGCTGATGGACTGACCGCTCAGCCAATCACTGACAGCAGCGTCCGGCCCCTGTCGCTGAGTAGCCAGTCCATCAGCCGGGTTGTGACGTGTCAGGGCCGGAGATCCCTGTGGAGGTCCTGAGGCCGCTCCCTCCACTCACCACAGGCACGGGGAGAGGCAAGTTAGTACTTGTAATCAATCTCCCCTCTGCCGGCTGCAGGATTTTATAATCTAACAAACTTCTCCTTTAACACAATCCTAACACAACACTGAGCGGGAATCTGTTACTAGCGTTATTCCGATGTATTAAATGTGCGCAGTATAAACTAGTGACAGAAATGCTATTTGGTGTTTTACTTCCATCATTCTGTTCAGCTGTTCTCCTAATATGCAGGAGAACAGGATTCTTGCCACACCCCTCCGCCCCGCCCCACAACTGCTGATTGACAGCTGACTGCCCATACACAGCATGGATAGATTACTGGTGCAGATTTCTGGGGCTCATGAATATCCAGGACTACTGAGCACACATGCAGATGTGCTGTTTTTAGTACCGTAACTTGCGTCCCTGTACCATTTTTCTTCCCCATGGTTCTATTCACTCCCTGATTTCCTCTCTAAGGTGCGTTCACACCTACAGGATCCGCAGCAGATTTGATTCTGTTTTCAGTCATCTGCAGCGGATCTGCAGCAGAAAATCAGCTGCGCATACGGCAAGTGTGAACGTACCTTGAACTGTGACCCTGCTTTTGCCATGTAACAGTGCACAACTCCCTTGCCTGCATGTGAACAAGAAAACCAACTGCCAGCACTAATGGGACAGATCATGTGACTGCAATTAAACTGAGCATGTGTGACCCAACCTAGTGGATGCCTGGCAGGTCGTAACCAAGGGCAACAGGTTATGCACATGGGGGATAAGTGAGTTTATAAAGATAATAATGCAAGTACATGTACAGATTTATCAGACAACCAATCAGAGCTCAGCTTTCATTTCTCAATATGAGCTGTGATTGGTTGTTCTCTGTTTGACAGATATATGTCTCTCACAGATTATTCTGAGCCACTGACTCCACAAAACATTGAAGGTGTCCTGTAGTATCTGGCACTAAGATTTGAGGCTGGGTTCACACTTAGTATTCAGGTCAGTATTTTTAATGCTCCTGGCATCTTCCCCTGCACTGCAGCCTCTTGTTACCATCAGGTGATCCCTGGAGGCTGTAGTACAGAAGATGTCCTTTATACAGACAGGGGTGGGGAGGGGTATTAGGTCTCCATTCAGGAACACCTGGCATTTTGACTGGTCTTCGGTTCCTGTATAGATCACAGCTTACTGTCTGGCCTCAAAGGTGTTAAGTGGTGATGCTGTGCACAGCCACTTAAAGGGAAACTATCTGCAGGTTAGAGGAATCTGACCTGCTGCTATCTCTGTATAGCACACAGGGTGCTGAGGATGAATGTATCTTTCTTACTTTCATCCTCAGCACCGTTTCTATTATATTAGCAGTTTATCGTCTATAATGATTAGGAGTTTTGGTGCACTGGGGGCGGGACTACCGCTCCCAGTGCACCAATCTGCCCCCGGCTGACCCACCCCTCCTAATGCATATCAGCAGAGTGGGCCGGCCAGGGGCAGTAGCCCCGCCCCCAGTGCAACCAAACTCCTAATTAGCATAGAAGATGAACTGATAATATGACAGAAGCGGCTGCCAGGCCTGAGCGGGACTCCTCCACAGGAAGGCACTTCCCACCACTGGTTACTGTACTCTCCAGGAAGTATCACCACTTAAAGGGGGTGTCCAACAAACACAAAAAATTCTTCACAAATCCCATCCACTTTGCTGTTCTTACAATAAGTCGTGGAATTACAACATGTGACTTTACTACAGTCCCATGTAAATCACATCACTCCCCTCTACTCAACCTCCTCCAACATACAGTCCCATGTAAATAACACTCTATCAACCATCTCCAACATACAGTCCCATGTAAATCACATCATTCCCCTCTATTCAACCATCTCACATACAGTCCCATGTAAATAACACTCTCCTCTATTCAATTTCATCCAACATACAGTCCCATGTAACTCACACCCCCTCTACTCAACCTCATCCAATATACAGTCCCATGTAAATAACACTCCCCTCTATTCAACCATCTCCAACATACAGTCCCATGTAAATAACCCCCCTCTACTCAAATTCCTTTAACAGACAGTCCCATGTAAATAACACTCCCCTCTAATCAATAATAATCATAATAATCACGTGACGTTACGTTCTGACGTCGGTATTTGGCCCATAGGCTGCGTCCTGTAAAACGTAAACCATAGAGATGTCTCCAGAGCAGACAGGTCAGTCTTGTCTACGCCGCATGTTTATGTTGCAGGATGCACTGGGAGGACCATAGGGTTATTCCGATTCACTCAACAGCTGACGTCGTAAACCACACCCTCGGCTGTCGTGCTGCTCAGTCCGGGGCTGTACGTCTTGTGTTGTTATGGGCCGGGAGGTAGAGGAGGAGCAGGTCTGCTGTCAGTGAAGATGGAGGAGGCTGAAGGGGAACGAGAGGAGCGGGAGCCCAGCAGCCTGGTGAGGAGGCGCCTCATATACAGGAGGATGGGGGCCATGTGTGTGACAGGAGACATGTATGTGCTGGGGGATAGGAGACATGTATGTGCTGCTGGGGGGGATAGGAGACATGTATGTGCTGGGGGATAGGAGACATGTATGTGCTGGGGGGGGATAGGAGACATGTATGTGCTGGGGGATAGGAGACATGTATGTGCTGGGGGATAGGAGACATGTATGTGCTGGGGGATAGGAGACATGTATGTGCTGGGGGATAGGAGACATGTATGTGCTGGGGGATAGGAGACATGTATGTGCTGGGGGGGATAGGAGACATGTATGTGCTGCTGGGGGATAGGAGACATGTATGTGCTGCTGGGGGGGATAGGAGACATGTATGTGCTGCTGGGGGGGTAGGAGACATGTATGTGCTGCTGGGGGGATAGGAGACATGTATGTGCTGCTGGGGGGATAGGAGACATGTATGTGCTGCTGGGGGGATAGGAGACATGTATGTGCTGCTGGGGGGATAGGAGACATGTATGTGCTGGGGGGGATAGGAGACATGTATGTGCTGGGGGATAGGAGACATGTATGTGCTGGGGGATAGGAGACATGTATGTGCTGGGGGGGATAGGAGACATGTATGTGCTGGGGGGGATAGGAGACATGTATGTGCTGGGGGATAGGAGACATGTATGTGCTGGGGGGGATAGGAGACATGTATGTGCTGCTGGGGGGGATAGGAGACATGTATGTGCTGGGGGATAGGAGACATGTATGTGCTGGGGGATAGGAGACATGTATGTGCTGGGGGGGATAGGAGACATGTATGTGCTGGGGGATAGGAGACATGTATGTGCTGCTGGGGGGGATAGGAGACATGTATGTGCTGGGGGGGATAGGAGACATGTATGTGCTGGGGGGGATAGGAGACATGTATGTGCTGGGGGATAGGAGACATGTATGTGCTGGGGGGGATAGGAGACATGTATGTGCTGGGGGATAGGAGACATGTATGTGCTGCTGGGGGGGATAGGAGACATGTATGTGCTGGGGGGGATAGGAGACATGTATGTGCTGGGGGATAGGAGACATGTATGTGCTGGGGGGGATAGGAGACATGTATGTGCTGGGGGATAGGAGACATGTATGTGCTGCTGGGGGGGATAGGAGACATGTATGTGCTGGGGGGGATAGGAGACATGTATGTGCTGGGGGATAGGAGACATGTATGTGCTGCTGGGGGGGATAGGAGACATGTATGTGCTGGGGGATAGGAGACATGTATGTGCTGGGGGATAGGAGACATGTATGTGCTGGGGGGGATAGGAGACATGTATGTGCTGGGGGGGATAGGAGACATGTATGTGCTGGGGGATAGGAGACATGTATGTGCTGGGGGGGATAGGAGACATGTATGTGCTGGGGGGGATAGGAGACATGTATGTGCTGGGGGATAGGAGACATGTATGTGCTGGGGGGGGGATAGGAGACATGTATGTGCTGCTGGGGGGATAGGAGACATGTATGTGCTGCTGGGGGGATAGGAGACATGTATGTGCTGCTGGGGGGATAGGAGACATGTATGTGCTGCTGGGGGGATAGGAGACATGTATGTGCTGCTGGGGGGATAGGAGACATGTATGTGCTGCTGGGGGGATAGGAGACATGTATGTGCTGCGGGGGGGATAGGAGACATGTATGTGCTGCTGGGGGGATAGGAGACATGTATGTGCTGCTGGGGGGATAGGAGACATGTATGTGCTGCTGGGGGGATAGGAGACATGTATGTGCTGCTGGGGGGATAGGAGACATGTATGTGCTGCTGGGGGGATAGGAGACATGTATGTGCTGCTGGGGGGATATGTGATGTTTATGTGTATTGTAAAGTCATTGGTGAGATGCCAGTAGGAGTAGCAGGGTGACCGTAGGACGCCGTTCAGACAGTGAGACAGTGAGGATGCTGACCTGCTGTTTGTGGATCTGCGGTCACACTTGACTTGCTCTATACATACAGCTACTGTATCAGTGTACCGCGCTGGCATCCTGTTGGTGGATCTCCACTCACATTCCCTCTATACATCCAGCTACTGTATCACTATAGTATATCACGCTGGCTTCCTGTTGGTGGATCTGCTGTTGCTGGATCTCCACTCACATTCCCTCTATACATCCAGCTACTGTATCACTATAGTATATCACGCTGGCTTCCTGTTGGTGGATCTGCTGTTGGTGGATCTTCTGTACATACAGCTACTGTATCAGTGTACCGCGCTGGCATCCTGTTGGCATTGCTGTTTCCTTTCTCTTGTGATCTGCAGACAATAGGATCTTCCATGCCGCTTCCTCATCTGTTTACACTGTAAATATTTCATTTTAGAGGGCGCCGCCGGCAGTGAGGCTCTTAAAGGGCCACACACACCATCAGATGGAGCTTCCGTCCGTCCAGACTTTATACAGCAAGACTATAATACAACTCTATTACGGAATACTATGACTCTATGTGTGTAGAGTGTAATACAGCTCTGAAGGGGTTAATAGTAAGCTGATGCTGGGCTGCAGGTACATTAGACATAATTACCTGGCACAGAGCAGGGAAGCAGATGGCTCCTCTATGGCAGCCGGCAGGGCGAGGAGCTGCTTTATATCATTACCCCTCACATATTGTGCAGACTGTCCACACGTAGCTTGCACTGCTTCATGTATATAGCAGAGGGGTCAGCATTGGAGCTGTATGTAGGGACTGGGTGCCCAGAGTCCCTATGCTTGTCCTGCAGCATGCCTGGGGTATAGTGTGACAGCTTCTGCATATGAATTTTCTGCAGTGTGAACACACCCCAAGTAGTGTCTGAATGAATGGTTATAGCCCATTGCTTCCTACAGTCCCACAGTACATTCCCTTTGGCTTTGAAGATGAACGTCCAGGTCAGGAAGCTGGGGGGGGGGGGGGGTAGGGTTTTCTTCTCCCTCTGACAATACATGAAGTTTTTGTTTTCTTAAAGAATAAGGTTCACAATAATAACAGTAAAGAGTTGTAACAAACAGGATTAACCCCTTTAAGGGGAACTCTGGCTAAATTCTTTTTATTTTTTCTTCAAATAATCTGGTACCAGAAAGTTATATAGATTTGTAATTTACTTCTATTTAAAAATCTCAAGTCTTCCCATACTTACCAGCTGCTGTATGTCCTACAGGAAGTGGTGTATTCACTCCAGTCTGACACAGTGCTCTTTACTGCCACCTCTGTCCATGTCAGGAACTGTCCAGAGCAGGAGAGGTTTTCTATAAGGATTTGCTGCTGCTCTGGACAGTTCCTGACATGGACAGAGGTGGCAGCAGAGAGCACTGTCTCACACTGGAGGATACACCACTTCCTGCAGGACATGCAGCAGCTGATAAGTACTTTAAGACTGGAGATTTCTAAATAGAAGTAAATTACAAATCTTTGTGTTACCAGTTAACATGATAGAAAAAGATTTTCGCCGGATTACCCCTTTAGAGGGATTGTCCAGGCATAGAGAAAAATGACTGCTTTCTTCCAAAAACAGCACCTCTCCTCTCCTTAGTATCAGCACAGTTTTTGCACATCAGTTCTATTGAAGTTAATGGAGCTGAGTTGTAATACCACTCACAACCTGAGGACTAGAGGTGACACTGTTTTAGCATGAAAGTAGCTGTGCTTTTTCTAATCCTGGATAACCCCTCTAAGGATCTGACTACACAAGGTTTATGTGTAGTCTGTAACTATGGAAACCTAAAGGAGTTTAGACTTGAGACGATAGAAGATTTTTAATCTGGGTTATTTGCAAAGATCCCTAATCTCTTATTTTCTTTCAGACTCATTGTAGCTAAAAAGATGGTTGTGAGGTGGTGCACCTTCATGCAACCTGTAAAATAAAATATATTCCTTCTTAAAGGGATTATCTAGGATTAGAAAGAGCACAGCTACTTTCTTTTTTTCAAAAACAGCGCCACCCCTGTTCTTAGGTTGTGTGGAATTACCAGCCTTCTCCATACACTTCGCTGGAACTGAGCTGCAAAGCCTCCACACCCAAACTGATGACAGGAGAGGTGCTGTTTCTGGAAGAAAGTGGCCATGGATAACCCCTTTAAGTGTGTGTTCACACAATGCATATAATAAAATCCACATCTGTATTCCGTGCAGTTTATGATGTGGATTTTAAAGCTTCCTTTCACTTCATACAGAGAATTCATGTAGCAAGGCGCCTATACATGACAGGTTACTACTTCTTCCATGTTATTTGTCAGCAGTGCGGACTATAGCTGTGTGAACATGCCCCAACAGGGAGCTGCATTCTTTCGGTTTGGGAACCTTTTAGTGTCATTTGGCCTTTCTCCAAATCCTGCGTTCTCACGCCCTGCGCAGCTCTAACCTACAATCTATACAGAGTCCATCTAGTGCAAGTTACAGCCACTGTCTGGATGTGATAGATGACTGAAGACCAGCAGCCCATCCTCCTCCCTGGTCACATATAATATACATAGGGGAACTTTCAGGTAGTTTCCGAGCTGTTCATAACTAAAAGTAAATTCTGTAGTAATATTATAATACTACAGATAAAAAGAAAGTGAAAAAAACTTTGAGGGGTTTTCTGGATCTTTTATTGCACAATACGGATTTCAGTCATCATTTAAAGGGGTTTTTCCAGCATTAGAAAAATATGTCCGCTTTCTTCCAGAGACAGCACCACTCTTATCTCCAGTTCAGGTGTGGTTTACAGTTAAAGCCAATGTACACACAGGGCGGATCTGCAGCGGATTTCTCACTGCGAATTAGCAGCGCTATCCACTGCGGATCCATTGCTATGGTTTGTATGGGAAGACATACTCGCAGCGCCCCATATGGATGTGCTCCATGATGCGGCTTGGTTCGGGGGCTCCTGGTGTCTGGACGTCCCGCTCAGCAGATCTGCGCTACAGCAGGGCAGCCCACTGATTGACAGGGACGTCCAGCCGGGAACCCCCAAAGCAAGCTGGATCATGGAGCAGGTACAGTGTGCTCTGGCCGGTGGGGGGTTAATGGGGCAGTTTCCTTACATACTCGCAGAGGGATGTCCATCGCGCTGACAGTATGTCTTCCCATACAAACTATAGGCAATAGATCCGCAGAGGATTTCGCAGCAAGAAATCCACTGCAGATCCGCCCTGTGTGTTTGTACCCTAAAACTCAATTTACTTGGATGGAACGGAGTTGTGAAACCACATCCAAACTGGAGATAAGAGCGGTGCTGTCTCTGGAAGAAAGCGGCCATGTTTTTCTAATGCAGGAGAAGCCCTTTAACACTTAGGCGATCCTGGACGTACCCATACGTCCAGGGCCGCCTCCCCGCGTTCAGGGTGGGGCCGCTTGGCGGTTGCGCTCTGAACCGCCGCGGTCCGGGGTGCCACTCGTAGCCCACCACGGGTATTAGCAGGCACGGTCCGATTATCGTGCCCGCTAATACAGTAATCGGATGCAGCTGTCCCCCAGGGGGGAATAACCCTAACACCAGGGGGGAATAACCCTAACACCAGGGGGGAATAACCCTAACCCCAGGGGGGCTTCTAGTATAAGTGTAAAAGTTAAAATAAAAGTATTGTTATTAGTAAAAAGCCCCCTCCCCTAATAAAAGTCAGAATCACCCCCCTTTTCCCAGGTTATAAATAAAAATAAACAAATTTGCTACAAACATGTTTGCTATCGCCGCGTGCGTAATCGCCCAAACTATTAATTAATCACATTCCTGATCTCGCACGGTAAACGGCGTAAGCGCAAAAAAATCCCAAAGTGCAAAATTGCACATTTGTGGTCGCATAAAATCCAGAAAAATTGTAATAAAAAGCGATCAAAAAGTCGTATATGCGCAATCAAGGTACCGATAGAAAGAACACATCATGGCGCAAAAAATTATTCCTCACATAGCTCCATAGACCAAAGGATAAAAGCGCTATAAGCCTGGGAATGGAGCAATTTTAAGGAACATATTTATGTTAACAATGGTTTGAATTTTTTACAGGCCATCAGATGCAATATAAGTTATACATGTTATATATCATAGTAATCGTAACGTAACGTATCGTTTTACCCCAGGGCGAATGGCGTAAAAACATGTACCCCCCAAATAAAAGAAATGCGTTTTTGTTTTTTCAATTTCACCACACTTTGAATTTTTTTCTAGTTTCGCAGTGTACTTTATGCAATTAGTGATGCAAAAATAAGGGCTCATGTGGGTCTCTAGGTGGAAAAAATGCAAGTGCTATGGCCTTTTAAACACAAGGAGGAAAAAACAAAAACGTAAAAATTGAAATTGGCCGGGTCCTCTAAGGCAGGGCCGTTTCTGCCATGAGGCGGAATGAGTATTCCGCCTCAGGCGGCAGATTCTGCGCCCCTGCAGGGGGCGGCAGACAGCAGCCCTGCAGCCGCTCACCTGTCCTGCCGCACCTGTCCCGTCGCCAACGCTCACCGCTGTCTTCCCGGCCCTGCAGTCACTCACCTGTCCTGCCGCAGCTGTCCCGTCGCCAATGCTCACCGCTGTCTTCCCGGCCCTGCAGCCGCTCACCTGTCCTGCCGCAGCTGTCCCGTCGCCAACGCTCACCGCTGTCCCGCGCCGTCAGCCAGCAGCTGTCATCGCCCTCCAGCGAGTCATGAGTGCCCGGGGTCAGTGGGGGCATCACGGCCCCTGCTGACCCCGGGCACTCACGACTCGCTGAAGGGCGATGACAGCTGCTGGCTGACGGCGCGGGAGCACGGAAGGGAACAGCGGCGAGCGTTGGAGGCAGGACAACCCATCGGCGGCAGGACAGGTGAGCGGCTGCAGGGCCGGGAAGACAGCGGTGAGCGTTGGCGGCGATGACAGCTGCTAACTGACGGCGCGGGACAGCGGTGAGCGTTGGCGGCGGGACCGGACGGCTGCTGCAGGACAGGTGAGTGGCTGCAGGGCCGGCCAGGGAGGGGGGGGTTGTGCAGGCGCGGGTGATTCAGTTACGGTGGGGGGGGGGGGGGGGGGTTGTTGCTAGTGAGGGGGCGGCCGCCTGAGGTTTGCCTCAGACGGCAGAGACCCCAGAATCGGCCCTGCTCTAAGGGTTAACAATGTTAAATAGTACCTCTGGAAATTTCTTATCTGGGTCACAAGGACAACACAGTCTCATTGATGTAGGAGTAATGGAGTTACACGACTAGCCCCAGCCATAGTAATTCAGACATCACTACTAATCGGGAATATCTTCTCATGTCATTTTTCCTTCTTTTAGCAGATGTTGGATGGTACAGTGGATTTTGCTTCGACCTTCCACCAGCTGTTGGCTACGTACGTCCCCCGTTTATACACAAATGGCTTCCATCCTCACGTGGAGAATCAGGAGCAGTTGTTTCAGGTCGGGATCCTGACCCCCATAGAATGGTACCTGTTTGGTGAGGACCCCAATGCCTTCATGGAGAAACTGCGGCAAAGTGAAGCGCCCCCTCTGTGCGGCAAGGTGTTTAGGGGCGGTGAGACCACCTACTCCTGCAGGTAAGCGGCACTTTAATGCTTCTGTTTTTCTGGCATCTTAAAGTGTCTTGAAAACAAACTTTTTTGACATGTCTGCGAGGCAAGTGTTTTATTATTCAGGGTCTGAGTGTTTAAAGCGCGACCGATAAGAGGAATGAGCGGAGAGATGACCGTGCTGCCGTCTGATCCTCTTCCCTCAGTGTCTGTGAGCGGAGACACACCCCACAGACTTGCATTATGTGGCCAACTCCTCATGGAACACAGAGCCGGGAGAGAACAAGCTGGGCACGCTCTTCTCCCAGCTCATTCTTATGATCAGTCGCAGTCTCAGACCGATCAAAACTTTTCACCTGTCTCTTAGACATGTCAAAGGTTTGTTTTTGTGACAGCGCTTCTTTAAAGGTTTTCATTTAAAGGGAATGTGTCATCAGAAAATGACTTATTGTTTAAACAATGTTTTTATGTTAAAAATATTTTTAAAGACTTTTTGGTGCCGTTTTTCTATCTATATTATAAAATAATCATGAGATCTTGCAGTTCTCATTCTCACCACTGAGGCTAAAACGAAGCTGAGACTTCCTGTTGTGTCTGTGGTGATAAGAGGAGGCTGCTGTAAAGTGATCTGTACAGCATTGCAGCGTCATGTGACACCAGTAGATAGAGGAGACAGATTCCGCCCTCCGTCCAAAGAATGAACTCGATCATTCATTGGATGGATGAATGAATCCGCCCGTGCATAGAATGGAGTCTATGACACGGGCGGAGATGTGCGCGACCGCCATATCCCGCAAGCGGGCACAAGCTGAGAACTCTGCGACGGAATTTTCATCAAAATTACTCAGTGTGCACATACCCAAATACTGGAAAGATACTGAACTTAGGGTCCTATTACACAGAGCGATTTTTAACAAATTACGATAAACGATTGCAAACAAGATTGTTTATTATTAATCTGAAATTGTTCACATTACACGGAACGTTAGTCGTTAGTTACGATGGTCACTACGATCTTTATTGCGATCGTTACTATGATCGTTTATTCCTTCTGATCCCAGCAAAACAATGAACAATGTGCAATTACACTGAACGATTAGTGAACGAATGTGGAATTACAGCGAATGATTAAAGATCATTTTAGGTTCAGATCTAAATTAACGATAAACGACACAAGAACGATTTTTTGATTGTTGCCTGCAATTACACAGAACGATTATCGTTTAAATTCGAGCGATATAACGATTTTTTTGCACGATAATCATCCCGTGTAATAAGGCCCCGTGTAATAAGGCCACTGTTCACAAAAATAAATAAATGATAATTTTAGGCTCTAGTCACATGACATGAAGCCCTTCTTCTGGGAGAAGCTTCTGACATATATACCCAGTGGTGGCCAAAACGTGTAGTCTACTGTAATACATAATAATAAGGTCAGGCCCTTGTATATGAATGAGACTGGAAGCAGCCAACCATAAGGCTCCTTCTTCTAGGTCACCTGTGTCTCTATACACCCAGGACGGGTTATCTTATCTGCATCACCAAACCAGTTCATCTAACTTACCTTTATATCAATATAGAAACAATACGTTGTGTCACATTGACCTATTAATACTTCTGTATTGTATCCTCATTGGGGTTTCCTCATTACCTATACACTTTAAGGGTATATTGGTTCTTGTTTTTTTCTTTAGGGACTGCGCCATTGATCCAACTTGTGTTCTGTGCATGGACTGCTTTCAGAACAGCATTCACAAAACTCACCGGTATAAGGTATATCCTGCAGTGTACATCATGGCTGCCTAATGCTGCCTATGTGACAGTCACCGACTAATATGATTATGTAACCGTGCAGATGCATTCATCCATGGGAGGGGGATTCTGTGATTGTGGTGACACTGAGGCCTGGAAGTCCGGTCCCTACTGCAAAATCCATGAGCCTGGGGCTTCAAATCAGGTGAGATTATTATTTGGACATACTACTATTCGCATAAGACTTTTCGCTGCTGCTTAAAGGGGTTATTTCCCCCCCCCCCCCCTCAATTTTTTTTTTTTAAATCAACTGGTGCTAGAAGTAAATTAAAAATCTCTGGCACTTTCTATTAAAAATATCTAGTCTTCCAATAGTTATCAGCTGCTGTATGTCCTGCAGGAAGTGTTGTATTCTTTCCAGTTTGGAGAGCAGGAGAGGTTTTCTATGGGGATTTGTTACTGCTCTGGACAGTTCCTGACATAGACAGAGGTGGCAGCAGAGAGCACTGTGTCAGACTGGAGAGAATATATCACTTCCTGTAGGACATACAGCAGCTGATAAGTACTGGAAGTCTGGAGATTTCTTAAAGCAACTGGAGAGGGCCTGGGGAAAGTCTCTTTGAATGCAGATAATGGCATATTTGCCTAATAAACCCAATTACAAAGTTTCTAAAAATCATCTGTACTATTCATTTCTGCATATCCTAGTGTATGGAATCTGCATTCTCCTCAGAGGGGGGCCTACTTTAAAGCACTGTTATTTAAAGGTTACCTATCATTTAAAGAAACTTCTGACATGTTATAGCTACATATCTGTATCTGTGGGGGGTTCAGATGCAGAGATCCCTGCCGATCGCTAGAACAAAAGGGCTGATGTGTTCTGCAGCGCATGCTCTGCCCCCTCATCTCCACTCTGACTTGCAAAGTAGCAGTAGACAGAATTATAATGGCAGCCTATGCGACTTCCAGTAGACCTAATAGCCAAAAATTTCTTAGACTCCCTTATAATTCTGTCTACTGCTACTTTACCAGTGAGAGCGGAGATGAAGAGGCAGAGCATGCGCTGCTGAGCGTGTCTGCCCCCTCGTTCTAGCAATTGGCGCGGGTCTCAGCACCCGGACCCCCACAGATACAAACTTCTGACTTGTGGCTATAACATGTTTAAATGATAGGCTCGCTTTAACTCTATGACATGTCGCAGAGACACATTCAAAGTTAAGATGAGATGGCGACCCCCCCCACAATCATTAGTTATAGCCGAATGAATAATGGAACCAGTATCCTACAATAATCCCTTTTATTTATATAGTGCCAACTTATTCAGTAGCGCTACATAAATCTAAATTCACCTGTATGTATGTTTTACAGCAGGGGTAGGGAACCTTGGCCCTCCAGCTGTTGTAAAACTACAAACCCCATCAGAGCTTTAGCATGATGGGAGTTGTAGCTTTGGAACAGCTGGAGAGCCAAGGTTCTGTCCCCCTGTTTTGGAGTGTAGGAGGAAAGTGGAGTACCTGGCGAAAACCCGCACACACACAGGTCATTGAATTAACGCCTCCCTCCTTTGGTTTCTTTCAGGACACTGGGTTTCGATTAACTGAAGAGCTTTTATCCCAAACTAGGAAAGTGTTTCCCATTGTCATACAGTATATTGTGGACATGCTTATCTGGGAGGAGAAGAAGAGTCTGCCCGCCTTTCTGAAGACAAGGTAATCACATTGTTATCTTTTCTTTAGTCATTGAGCCAATGGTAGGTACATAGTAAGGGCCCCTATTCCACGGGACGTTAGATCGTTCAGATTTGAACGATAATCGTTTTGTGTAATAGCAGGCAATGATTAACGAGAAATCGTTGATCGTTTAATAAGATCTGGACCTATTTCTATCGTTTGATCGTTCGCAAATCGTTCAGTGGAATAAGAGGTCATAGCTGAAACGTACGCAATAGCGGTGACTAAACGACCGCAAGAATGATCATAAATAACAATCATTGTTTTGTGTAATTGGGTGAACGATTTTGGGTCGTTTGCCGTAGCGATCGTTAATCGTTAGTCGTCAACAACAAAGCACTTGGTGTAATAGTACCCTAAAGGGTCTGTACCAGCAAAAGAGAATCCACATGTACAAAGAATATGGCTGGAGACACAGCAACAATCCCATAGTGTAAGGCCTTGTTCACACGTCCCACAATGCTGACGTGCGGGTCCACTTATTGGCCATAGGTGAACTTATTGCCCATTGTTTTCTATTGTGCTGTTCACACATTACGCTTTTTCACGGATCTGCAATCAGTTCCGTTAAAAAATAGGACGTGTCCTAGTGCAGATTTTTTTTTTCTTCCAGTTCAACATTTTTGAGAATGCGATTAACCCTTAGGGGACACAGCCAGTTTTTACATTTTTGCGGTTTCGTTTTTCCCTCCTCGTGTATATAAGGCCATAGCGCCTGCATTTTTCCACCTAGAGACCCAAATGAGCCCTTATTTTTTGCGCAACTAATTGTACTTTGCTATGGCAGATGTAATTTTTGCCTAAAATGTGCCGGGAAACCAGAAAAAAATTATATGTGTGGTGAAATTGAAAGAAAAAATGTTTTTTTTTTATTTGGGGGGGGGAGGGGGGGTTACACCGTTCGCCCTGGGGTAAAACTGACTCGTTATATATGTTCCTTAAGTTGTTACGATTACAACGATATGTAACATGTATAGCTTTTATTTGATTTGATGGCTTGTAAAAAATTAAAACCTTTTAAAGAAAATATATGTTCCTTAAAACCGCTCCATTCCCAGGCTTATAGCGCTTTTATCCTTTGGTCTATGGGTCTGTGTGAGATGTCATTTTTTGCGCCATGATGTGATCTTTCTATCGGTACCTTGATTGCGCATATATGACTTTTTGATCGCTTTTTATTACAATTATTCTGGATTTGATGCGACCAAAAATGCGCAATTTTGCACTTTGGGATTTTTTGGCGCTGACGCCGTTTACCGTGTGAGATCAGGAATGTGATTAATAGTTCGGGCGATTACGCACGCGGCGATAGCAAACATGTTTGTTTATTAATTTATTTATTTATTTTTATTTATAAAATGGGGAAAGGGGGGTGATTCAGACTTTTATTAGGGGAGGGGATTTTGTGTTATTAAAAATAAATTTTTCTTTTACTTTACACATATACTAGAAGCCCCCCTGGGGTTAGGGTTATTCCCCCTGGGCTTAGGGTTATTCCCCCCCTGGGGTTAGGGTTATTCCCCCTGGGGGACTTCTAGTATATGCACTCTGATCTCTCATAGAGATCCATGCAGTATAGTTATACTGCATGAATCCATGAGATCGGTGTTCTATTACTTTTGGCTGCTGCAGCCAAAAGCAATAGAATGCCGAGCCGGGATCAGCGCCATTACGGCGCAGACCCCGGCCCGGGATGGATGCGGGGATCGCCCCCCCGCAATCGCGCAGCAGGGGGGCGATCCCCCCACTAGACCACCAGGGATGAATAAAAGCAAGTATTTAGAAGCAGCTGTCAACTTTGACAGCTGCTTCTAAGTACTTAATTAGCGGGCACGGCGATCGGACCGTGCCTGCTAATAGCCGTGATCCCGGGCTACATGCGGCACCCGGGATCGCGGCAGTTCAGATGGGGGTCGCCGCGCGACCCCCCTCTGAACTCCCATGGCGGCACAAGGACGTTCAGTAACGTCCTGGTGCAGCTATGGGTTAAGGACCATTTTTTAAAGATCACAGAAATAGTGGTCCTATATGCGGACCTGAAAAATCACTGAACATGTGACTGAGGCCTTAGGGTAGTACATTTAGTGTTCTGATTGCAGTTTATAGTCGTGTGGCATGCCAGTCCATATTGTAGTGCTCCATCTGCCGTTACCTCTACCTTCATATCAATCTCGTGTACATACCTAACCCTCCCGGAACAAGCCTGCCCGACCTCTATTGTGTTATTCAGAAAGAGAAAGTCACACAAGCTGTGCGTACAGAACAGGAGGGGAGGGGGTAACATATGAAGACTAGTATAAAGGTCAGCTAAGTTTGCTCATGGCAAGTAGGTAACTGCTTTCATTGCTTACATCAGAGATAGATATGAATTAAAGGGGTTGTCCTACTGGAAGGTAACCCCTGTACACGAAGATAAGCGTCTGCTTACTGTGGTTCTGACTGCTGGGACCGAGAATGGGCATGGTTGGAATGGTTGACTCTTCCTGCAATCAGCAAAATTTTGATCATTGTTTAGACTGTGACCAATCTGGAAGAGTACTATGAGCCGCACAGTCCTCTCCCCGCTTTGTGTCAGTGAGAAGAGTCGGACTTCATAGACTTACGACATGAGTCTGACTAAGCATCATGGTATCATGGTATATTCTGGGCCCTAAAAACACAAGCAAAGTGTTTCTTAAATCTGAGTAGGGTGGTATTCATAGTTATGTGACTGCATGCATAGTCCTCACCATCCATATGTCTTCTCTACAGCCCAGACAAGTCGGACCATTACTACTGTGTGCTGTACAGCGATGAACACCACTCCAATGATCACTACTTCTACAGTCTGCAGAGATCCCTGGGCTGTGACATGAAAGAGGCCCAGGCAATAACCAGTGCAGCTGAGAGACAGGTCAGTGACTGCTGTGTTGTGTCTCATCATCAAAGGCTCCTCCATAGCATATGCCACCAGCCAGACCTGATTGCTAGAACAGAAGTGGCAGCAGCTCTTGGTAAGCCCTGTGCTTCTACGTCTGTCACATCTGCTCATCGTCTTCTAGATAGCTATTATATTCAATAGCCAGGCTAAGCAGTCTGATGTGACCCTTGCCGATCAAATGTTAGTGTCCTCTCCTATGAATAGGCCAAAGATACATTATGATATTGACCATGACCATGTAAAACCCCCATGATTGGACATTGGGGACATATCTTAGTGATAGGCCTGCAAAGTCTTTCATTTGGAAATTTGACATATTATAGAGACCTGTCAAAAGTTTTTATCAGTTGTGGTTGTGGTCCTGATGAACCCTTAGGCCTAGTTCACACATCTTCCCATGACATAGCTAAAGTTTTCTAACAAGACAATAGCATTGCAGCCTGTTCACCATACCCACCTCACACACAGCTGCTTGGTTGTCCGTAGCTGCAATACCTGATAATCCTGCCGCAGTATTAGTGGTTTAATATCTTCTAATCTCTTGAACCCCTGAACCAGGGACGAACGACTGTTAAAAAAGGCTCTTTAGAAGAATGTCGAGAAATTGCAGAAAAGCTCAAGGTAATCGCTTCTTATTAATACTTTTCCAGCTAACAAACGTTTTGTGACATCATTTCTCGTTTAGTTTACAAATGTAAGAATGTGGGAGAGCCAAACTTGTCCTATTTTTTAGGTTATTATTTCCCTTACTCACCACCTCCTCATATCTCCCTTACTCCTGCTAATCTGCCAGATGGTAAGAAGAAGTACAGATCATAGACAGATAGACTGCTGAATTATACCATACGGGCTTTTGCAGGATCTAACATGTATCCCCCGTTAAAGGGATATTCCACTCAATTGTAACTTTTGATATGTTGCTGCCAATGGCGAGACTAACAATTCATTCCATACTCGTTGTTATCTATTCAGTCTCCTTCCCTCAATTCTGAGCTTCTACTCTCTGCTAAAGACACAAAAACCTGTGTGAGAGCTTTTCTGTCTGTCTCCCTCATTCTCTCTCCCTCGGGGCTAATGTAAACAAGTTCCTGGCAGGCTGTATCTCTAACTTTGTAGCTTCTTTGTAATGCTGGGAGGTTTATTCTGAGGTCAAGTTGCTAATGAACTCACTGTGATTAATCCTCATGGCATTAAAAAGAAGCCATAATTGTTTCATGTAATAGAAGACAACGATCAGCCGACATGCACAATGTCTTTCAACAGGCTGAAACACAAATGGTAATGATCTGCTGCCGTTGCTCCATGGGCTGGTGAATGAGGTGAGAATGAGGAGCAAGCGAGCGCTGACCTGACAGGTCTGTGCTCGATTGGTTCTCTGAATGGCCTTGTGTAACAGGGAATCAGCTTCATCAGATTGTGTGAATCTTAGGGCCCTATTACACGGGACGATTATCGTACAAAAAATCGTTATATTGTTCGAATTTACACTATAATCGTTCTGTGTAATTGCAGGCAACAATCGAAAAATCGTTCGTATCTCGTTGTTTTAAATCTGAACCTAAAATTATCGTTAATCGTTCGCTGTAATTCCACATTTGTTCACTCAAGTTCCACATTTGTTCACTAATCGTTCAGTTTAATTGCACATTGTTCATTGTTTTGCTGGGATCAGAAGGAATAACGATCATAATAACGATCGCAATAACGATCGTAACTAACGACCATCGCTCTGTGTAATATGGTGAACGATTTCAGGTTAATGATAAACAGTCTCGTTTGCAATCGTTTATCGTAAGTCGTTAATCGTTAAAAATCGTTCTGTGTAATAGGGCCCTTAGGCCTCATGCACCATTCATAGCTCTCTCTCTACAGACAGGACTACAAATATGCAAAGAGCAACTTTACACCGACCCCTCCATTCAGAATAGGTAACTTGTGAATGATCTGTCATAGCTGTTAGATATCTTGTTTCCCGTACTTTCATTTTTATTTTTTTTAAAGTGTCTTTTATGCTTTTTTTTTATATTGCAGACATACTCTGAAAATGTGTCTCTGAGGCCTCTACATGTTGAAGTTCTTCATTTTCTAGTAATGGCGCATCAAGCGGCGGCTTGCAGTATTGGGATCTGGTTGAACAAGCTTTTAGCCTACTCAAGTAAGCTCAGACTTCTCTGTATTTGGAGAGTTGAGAGTGGATAGGAAACAAATACTGCCCGTATTACTGTTATTAGGCTGCCTCCATTCCATCCTATAGGGACGATAATAAACTCGTTTTGTGTTGTTGTTTTTTTTGTTTGTTTTTAGGCGACTTTCGCCAGATCTTCTGCCAAGTGTGTTTGGAGCCGCAAACAAGCACTGTAAAGCAGTCGTGCCACGTTAGCTTGTTCATCCTTTCTGACGCCAAACTCCATAAAGGTGTGTGTCTTGTGTGTGTGTTCATGTTCATTGCTGTGAGTAGGTCTGTCTGTATACAGTAACATGAGCGGAGACCTACCAAATGCGTAAGCGGGGTTCTGAACAGCAAGCATGCACGCTGGGGGCATAGGTTGCGGATTTGCATGCAGAAAATCCACAGTGTGGTAGGGTAGCAGTAAAATGGATGAGAGGTCAAAACAGAACTGTAAGACAGAGGTAGGGAACCCTGGCTCTCCAGCTGTTGTAAAACTACAACTCCCATCAAGCCTGGACAAGCTAAAGCTTTGGCTGTTCAGGCATGATGGGAGTTGTAGTTTTACAACAGCTGGAGAACCAAGGTTCCCTACCTCTGATGTAAGGTAATAGTGAGAAGTCCACCAAATCACTTATTCAACTATGTAAAAAAATTCTAAATACAGTATTCACACAATGGGAGTAAAACCAAATATAAACCATGTAAAACACCTTATATCCTTGTGTTCTCCTGTTCATTTCTGCTCTCCTCCGGTTTCCAGGCTTCAGGAAAGTGCTGCACGATCTGATCTTTAGCAGTTTCTTCATGGAGATGGAATATAAGAAATTATTTGCCATTGAGTTTGTGAAGGTAATTGATGCTAAGTATTAGAAGAAAAAAAGAATCTTTTTGTTAGACTCTTGACAAGTGACTGTGCTTAATAAAGGTAGCCTGGGCAGCATAAAACAGAAAGAGGCTCCTTATTGCATTGATGTATTAGTATTCATTGTAATCGTAGTTATAACAATGGATGGGAGTGGGGCTCTATTTGAATATACGGATCTATCTTTTAAAGTGGTTTTCCAATTAAGACAGTAAAAGAAAAGTGTAGGTCCTCAAGTTAGAAATGTAGACTGATATTAGAGATGAGCGAACCGGGTTCGGGTTCGAGTCGATCCGAACTTGAACATTCGGTATTTGATTAGCTGGGGCTGCTGAACTTGGATAAAGCTCTAAGGTTGTCTGGAAAACATGGATACAGCCAATGACTATATCATGTTTTCCACATAGCCTTAGGGTTTTATGCAACTTCAGCAGCCACCGCTAATCAAATGCCGAACGTTCGGGTTCGGATCGACTCCAGCATGCTCCAGGTTCGCTCATCTCTAACTGATATAGACTTAAAGTATTTAATGTATAAATATATCTAAAATAGTAAATTAGTACAATCAATAATTAGGGAACATAAAGTAAAAAGATGCATCTAAAAAATCCACATACATAGTGGGAAACAAGATAGGCACAAAAATGCAAAAATATACAAACCATTATTACATGAGGTCCCACGGGCAACATCAGACACCACGCATGCGTGTGGCCACAATTCCGTTAATACAGAACGGATTTCAGCGCCAAAACGCCTGTCACTTTTCCTGCCCGGAGAGAACTACCACGCTGCTTCCATAGTCAGCAGGGTCTCCGGACCGGTCTTGCAGTTGGGAAGTCATTGGTCGGCATTTGCAAAAGGAAGTTGCCATCAGCAAATAGTAATGATTTGCATGATCAGCGTGGCAGAACATCCCTCAATAACCGGCACTGATACCATGCCAGAGGCGTATACCTGTGTGTATTGCTGTGTGTGGCGCTCATACTAAATAGAATCGAGATGTTTAGAATATATTGTTTCACTTTTTCATCACTTGCATATGATTACCATGTCTATCGATCCTGAGATTTCCATGATTTCCACCATTTTTCTTTCTTGGTGTTGCAAGGTGTGTGTTTCAGTACTTAAGTTGGATAGTTAAGACCTCATATTCTCTTTTTAGTGTTACAAGAAAGTTCAGAAGGAACACATGGATGATGAGCGGGACAGAAACATCTCAGTCACAGCAATTTCCGTGCAAGTGTTCACTGTTCCCACCCTGGTAAGTGGCCTGGCATAGTCTGAAGTGACCCATTCTCATACACATAGGTAGATAGACTACAGCCCTGCATCTCTAATAGAGGAAGTGTCTGCACGGGTCTGACTGCTGGGATGCCCTGGGATCTCAGGAATGGGACCAGAAATCTTAGTTTTGAAGAGAACAGTAAGTGGCTCACATGTGAAGCTGTCGGAGATGCAACGTATAACTACCTTCATTAAAGGGAAAGTGTCACCTCGATTTTCTTTTACTTATTAGCGTCAAATACTGAAACATATTCTTTTATTCTAATCTGGTTCTTTTTTCTTATTGTAAATTTTTTTATTTCACTGTTTGTACATTGTCGCCATATTGCCTGAGCTGTTTTTAACAGCGTTTGGTGGCATGCTTTACCGCAAGCCTCATGGATATAGACGACAACAGGCAGACTCTGTCCCCTTGATATGAATGTGAGACATTACTGAGCGTGCTCTGTGACCTGTGGAGAGGTCATTCCACAGAGAGCTGCTATTTCCTCTATCTACTGGTGTCACATGACGCTGTAATGCTGTACAGATCACTTTACAGCAGCCTCCTCTTATCACCACTGCGGGTATGTAACCCCATTTAACTTCACACTACCAGGATCTGCAGCGGATTTCGCTGCAAACTCACAGCATGAAATCCAGTGCGAGTCCGGTACGTATGAAGGCACCCATAAACATTATTTACACAATAAGTAATTTTCTGATGACACATTCCCTTTAACTCCATAGACAATGGAGCGGCGTTGCGTTTGCACGACTCACAACAAAGTCCCAGGGACCCTCTTCTCAGGATTATGGGGAGCCCCCGCTCTCTGATACACATGTCCTATCCTGTGATGCATAGATATACCAATTGTACATGAAATAAATATACTATACCAACATGGTGTTACTTATAGGCTCGGCTGCTCATTGAAGAACAGAGTGTGATAAAAGTCATCACGGAGACCTTACTGGAGGTGCTGCCGGAGTATCTGGATTCAGAAAACAAGTTTAATTTCCAGGGCTACAGTCAGGACAGATTCTGCAGAGTCTACGCCATCATCTTTGACCTTAAGTAAGTTCTCATATCATTCAGCTGCCTATTACCTTTTAAAATTTTTACTTTTCTGTTCCGTTTGCATAGGTGACATCCACCCAGGATCATGGGGGTCATGGTGTGGGGTGCCGATCAGCCACCTATCGTAAAGTGATAGCATATTCTAGTGATATGAAATTACTGTATTAGATAGGAGATAGATAGATCTACTGTCTATCAATCTCCTATCTATCTCCTATCTATCTCCTATCTATCTCCTATCTATCTCCTATCTATCTCCTATCTATCTATCTCCTATCTATCTATCTATCTCCTATCTATCTATCTATCTCCTATCTATCTATCTATCTATCTATCTATCTATCTATCTATCTATCTCCTATCTATCTATCTATCTATCTATATGTCTACCTCAAATAGAATATATACCCCAGTTTATCCCTATAGGACATGTAAAGTTCTCTTGTAGTTTTCTCTAACAATTGACCCCTTATTTGTAGAGATTGGATGGATTTATTACTGTCAGCATTTGCTTAGATAGTTAATAAATCACAGATCTGTAACCTACATGTAATATGTGTATTTTTTTTTATCCTCTTTTTGTAATATTTTCCAGCATTTGTAATAAATAGATTTTACCTTTCCTGTTGTCCTTTCTTAGGTATATTCTCATAAGTAAACCGACATCATGGACAGAGAAACTAAAAGAAAAGTTTGTGGAGGGATTTAACTCCTTATTACGTGTATTGTCATGTATGCAGGTAATGGCACTGGCTGGTTTTCACAAGCACAAGTGCGTCTTATTCAGCGTTTTTTTGGCATGTAGCCTTGATTTCATTTTGCTTAGTGTATCCAGCACAGCAAGGCCAAACTAGATGTCATACTGCTGATCTACTGATCATTCCTCCCATTGTATGACAACTGAGGCCAGATTTGTGATGAAGATTTGAACTCCATTTATTATATAAGTCCACACTACAAATATTTTAGAATTGGCTCAGGGTGCCATTGAAAAAAAAAAAGTCATAAGTCATAGCCAGACCCCCCCCCCCTACCTCTCCCTCCCTCCCTCCGCAGACCAAAAAGGGCTGAGGGGGAAGAGGATACAGTGGTGTGTATCCTCTTCCCCCTCAGCCCTTTTTGCTAGGGCTGGAAAACCCTTTTAAAGTGTCACTGTCGTATCTTTTTTTTTTTTTTTTTGCAGAAATAGTACAGTCGATTTTAAGAAACGGCTGTCCAGGCATGATGGGAATTGTAGTTTTGCAACAGCTGGAGGGCCGCAGGTTCCCCCATCCCTGGTTTAGGCGATTGCAGTCTGAGTTAGCACACAGCTGAGCAATTCACTGACAGCACACTGCTCTATCTGGCTTATTGCAGTAAATCCAGGCTCCATAGACTTACTATATATTCTATTTCCAGCAGTGAGCTGGGGAGTGAAGAGCTTAGCACTGTGCTTCTCCAAACTACTGTTTAGTGGATGTCTAAAAACCCTGACTGTCTAACTGTAATACTTTAACTACTATGATTATTTATCAGAATGGCCAAAATTTTTCAGATCAACTTGTGCCAGAGATTTGTAATTTTCTATTTAAAAAAAAAAATCACAAGTCTTCCACTACTTATCAGCTGCAGGAAGTGGTGTATTCCTTCCAGTCTGACACAGTGCTCTCTGCTGCCACCTCTGTCCATGTCAGGAACTGTCCAGAGCAGCAGTAAATCCCCATAGAAAACCTCCCCTGCTCTGGACAGTTCCTGACATGGACAGAGGTGGCAGCAGAGAGCACTGTGTCAGACTGGAAAGAATACACCTCTTACTGCAGGACATACGGCAGCTGATAAGTACTTAAAGACTGGTGATTTGTTTTTTTTTACTAGAAGTATATTACAAATCTCTGGCACAAAAACTTGTGTACCCTTTTAACTTTCCTGTATGTGTCGTTCAGGGCATGGAGGCAATAAGCAGAATGATAGGACAGCATGTGGAGATGGACTCTGACTGGGAGGCCGCCATAGCCATGCAGATGCAGCTGAAGAACGTACTGATGTTAATCCAGGAGTGGTGTTCCAGCAATGTAAGAACATGCCCTGCCATCTATAATCTGTGATCAATGTACTGTTATATAGTGACATTTCCCTGCTAGCCATCACTCATAATCTCTATACACACATGACATGAACATTTCCTCTTGTTTCTGTGTTACAGGAAGGTGTATTGCTGAAGACCTACAAGGATTGTCATCATAGTGTCCTTCGGTGCATTAAACCAGTCACCCCTCAGCAGAAGACTCCCGTAGAGATGTGTGGTCATTCGTATCACAGCTATCCGTTCACAGTCTCCAGGAACCCTGTCAGCATTCATCTGCCCCTCTCCCGGATGTTAGCAGGTGTGCAAGATGAGGGGTGTAGTAGTAGATAAGGGGAGTAGCAGTAGTGGGCATAGTAGTATGAGGAGTGGGGGGTAGTAGTAGCAGCAATGGTAGGGCAACCAGTACAGCAGTATTAGGAGCTGTATTGGGGGTAGTAGTAGAGCAGTATGGGGAGTAGTATTGGGGGTAGTAGTAGAGCAGTATGGGGAGTAGTATTGGGGGTAGTAGTAGAGCAGTATGGGGAGTAGTATTGGGGGTAGTAGTAGAGCAGTATGGGGAGTAGTATTGGGGGTAGTAGTAGAGCAGTATGGGGAGTAGTATTTGGGTAGTAGTAGAGCAGTATGGGGAGTAGTATTGGGGGTAGTAGTAGAGCAGTATGGGGAGTAGTATTTGGGTAGTAGTAGAGTAGTATTGGGGGTAGTAGTAGAGCAGTATGGGGAGAAGTTTTTTGGGTAGTAGTAGAGTAGTATTGGGGGTAGTAGTAGAGCAGTATGGGGAGAAGTTTTTGGGTAGTAGTAGAGTAGTATTGGGGGTAGTAGTAGAGTAGTATTGGGGGTAGTAGTAGAGTAGTCTTGCAGTACTGACTGCACTGACTAGCACCACACAGTAAACACAACTCACACCATGAAGCGGGCACCAGCTCCATGTCTCCGGTGCTCTAAGGAGCCGCAGTGCAGTGCTCCAGGTGCGGGCGGGCTGCGGTGCTTCGGGTGAGGGCTGCGATCATGTAGGTGGGTGTGTGTTTGGTAGGGTGGCTTTTGCGGTTCCCCGGGAGCGGGCGTGTGGTCCTGCTATGACCTGCAGGAGGAGCAGTAGGATTTATCGATTTCATTCAATTAATCGCCCAGCCCTACCTGGGAGTATCAAACTTGCGCCCAACTACAATTCCCATCATCCCTGAGCAGAGAAAGGTAAAGCTCCGGCTGTGCATGCATGATGGGGCTTGAAGTTTTGCAACAACTGCAGAGCTGCGAGTTTGACACCTGTGGGATCTTAAGTGTTTGATGGTTGGAGTCCAAAATCTTTTGTTTCCTGAGGAACATCAGAACAATTGGGACTATGTATGGATGAGCTTCTGTACTGTCGCTTCATTCTGGGGGTTGAACCACCACTGGTCCATGGCTTATTATAAAGGATAGGCTAGCAATGTTTTAAGTGGAAAAATAAGTTGTAATGCTGCAGATTCATCTTTTTGGGGTGGTGTTATTATGATCATCTTAACACTTTGTTTTTGCAGGTCTGCATTCACAAATGAGTAAAACGGGAGTCCTCTCCAAACTACAAGACCTTATTTCTCTGGTATAACTGGTTGCTTATAAATTATAATTACAATGAAGGGGCTGACCACCACCCTGCTGTAAAAGCTGTGGCCTGTCTAGTGTTTGTGTGTGTATATAGAAATGTAAAAAAATATATATATATATTTGTGTGTGTGTGTGTATATATATATATATATATATATATATATATATAATATTATATTATCTTTAAATACACACTGTGAGTCAAATGTCTCAGGGCACCCCTTTTTTCAGAAACTAAATTTAAAATGTGTAGCTCTAGATTTCCCAGGGGGTAATGGCTGAAGGGGCTATGTCGAGAACATGGCCACCATCTTTAAAGCTGCCAATTTGGATTATGAGCAAGTTTTTCTAATGGGATTGTGGTCATGCAGTGTATCGAAGGAGACCAGAACTGCCCTATTATCAACGCAGAGAGTTACAGCAGCAACTGTACACTGTCCCTGTGATGCTCAGCTGTTAGACGTGTTCAGTGAGCTGTCCCTGGCACTGAACACAGAGCCGAAGGCATTTTTTTTTTTTTTTTTTTGCAACTTACTGTGTTGATAACTTATGGACCACACGAGATATTGCAAATCTGATGAGAGCAATCAATTTCTGAGAGCATTCTGTCTTTGATAGGCTGCATGACCATCTTTATATTGGAGAAAGTTGCCCTTCATCAAATATGACTGCTTTCAAGGTGGCAGCCATGTTCGAGACATAGCCAAAAACAGGGATGGGGAACCTTTAGTCCTCCAGCTGTTGCAAAACTACAATTCCCATCATGCATGGCCAGCCAATGACTGTCCAGGTATGTTGGAAATTGTAGTTTTGCAACAGCTGGAGGACTAAAGGTTCCCCATCCCTGAGCTAAAAGATAGGCCCCCTCACACATTATGCTGTGTTGTTCAGATACTTCATTTTTCCTTTTGCTTCTGAAATAACAGGGTGTCCTAAGACTTTTGACTCATCTTATTTCTATATTATACTGTCTAGATATACACTATGGGGGAGATTTATCAAACATGCTGTAAAGTGAAACTGGCTCAGATTCCACTTTTAATTCCTCAGACTTTTTGGAGAATGAAAGGTGGAATCTGATTGGTTGCTGGGGGCAACTGAGCCAGTTTCACTTTACACCATGTTTGATAAATCTCCCCCTACATTTCTATACATCATACATATATAGCTTCTTTACCAACTTCATAAACTATCTATATATATATATATCTATATATATATATATATATATATATATCTATATATATATATCTATATATATATATCTATATATATATATCTATATATATATATCTATATATATATATATATATATATATATATATATATATATATATATATATATATATATATATATATATTTATTATATATGTGCTCCTGACAGAATGTTTTCTGTATCGGTCAGAACGACTTCCAGGTGGAACTTCTCATTGAAAGTCCATTGCGATGTCTGGTGCTTGCTGGTCAAGTAGCTGCTGAGATGTGGAAGAGAAATGGCCTCACCATCATTAGCCAGGTATAGACACATGGTAGAACAGATCATTCATCATCACCTAATGCCCTGGGGATGTGAAGAAGTTTCTGCATGGGCCTCCACTTCAATGTCACCCATCAGTCACATGAATAATTACATTGTCTGTACTGGAGTAATGGCAACACTGTGTATGTGCAGCCCTGTGGGAATGTGACCACTAACAAAGTGCTTTTCAATTACATACTACAATGAGATTTATTTCATATACAGATGGATCTAGTAGCAACAAAAACATTTAGAAATGCCTTGGAATACCTAAATAATCTTAAAGGGGAACTCTCAGCAAGTTAGACAAATCTAACCTGCTGATGGCCCCCTATAACACCCGGGACGCTGTGGAGGAAGGTATGTGTGTTACCTTCCTCCTCTGCACCGGTATCGGGCTGTTAGTCGGGGTAAACTCAGCTCTGGAGCACTGGCACGTCATCCGGCCCACCCCCTCTGTTGATCAACCGGCACTCCGGTGGCGTCTGTGGTGCGGTGCACGAGGCAATAGTTATGACAAAAGACCGCTAGCAGCTTTATGCAATTAAGCTCACCATAAGCATTACAGTAGCGAGTGCCGGGATTTCTTTACCATTATTTTGATTAACCATTAGAAGGGCCTGGCCGGATGACGTGGCAGTGCTCCTAGCTGTGCTCCGGAGTGGAGTTTACCCCTACTAACAGCGTGGGACCAGTGCAAGAGGTGGAGGCTCACACATACCTTCCTCCTCAGTTTCCCCACCGCTATATGGAGCTATGAACCTGCTGATATTTCCCCTTTAAGATTTTATGGTCTATTGAAATCTAATAAATATGATTTTTTTATAGTCTTACTTTGTGTAGGTTCTTATGAAATATTTATCTATATATCTCATATTATCCTTTTAGGTTTTCTACTATCATGATGTCAAATGCAGAGAAGAAATGTATGATAAAGACATTTTGATGCTTCAGGTACTTATGTTTATTCATAAATCTTAAGTTTCCAGTAGGAAGGTTTAGAGTACTCCTTCCGGGGTCTATCATGTGCATAGCCTAGTATATTAGTTTAAGGGCTTGGCCACTTTATAGTAAAATACTTCAGCGTACAGTATTAAGTGTACTCACTGTATATACTTACAGCAGCTCCCTGTGTACTCACTGTATATACTGACAGCAGCTCCCTGTGTACTCACTGTATATACTGACAGCAGCTCCCTGTGTACTCACTGTATATACTGACAGCAGCTCCCTGTGTACCTCATAGAGCTAAAATCAGACTCACTCCTCTCCTCCAGGCTGAGCTGCCCTGCTTTGTGGTGAGTCTGTCCATAAGATGGCCGACATGGAGGATCGTGTGACCATGCCCCGCCTCCAGTGTTCTCCATTGGCAAAAAAAGTCTTAGTGGTGGACACTGGATGGGGAGCATGGTCACATGCTCCTCCATGTCAGCCATCTTATGGACAGACTCGCCACAGAGCAAGACATCATGTACAGTGAGTACACGTACTGATACTGTACACTGAACTATTTTACTATGAAGTGGCCAACCCCTTTAACTGGTAGTGCCAGGACAGCTAGCAGGTATACAACCCATGCCAGCCCCCCCGCTACGTTGTCAGATGACTCACAGCTTGCTCAGCTCCAATTGGCTAGGGGAGGCTGTCAGTCATCTGATGCTCCCAGCCGAAGATGTGGTAGGAAGAAAAAAACAGATGCCGCCAACCGGAGTTCCAGGGACCTGTGAGTGGCAGGAAATTTCGAACAAAGATGGACCCAGGAGTGAGGGTGAGTATAAAAACGCTGTTTGACACCAGTAATCAAATACCAAATGCTCAGGTTCGGATTTACCCAAGCATCCTCAAGGTTTGCCCATCTCTATTTATTACATAGAAATCTGACTTCTTGTGTGTAATGCTTTTCTGTCTACAAAACGTTGTAAAACATTTCATGTGGCGTACAAGTTTCCTTCCTCTCTGTAGATTGGGGCTTCGTATATGGATCCAAATAGTTTCCTGCTCCTGGTGCTGGATAGATATGAGCTTGTGGAAGCTTTGTCTACAGTTTCTATGCCGACCAAAGACATGGTATGACTTTTTACTACTTTTGTTATCGGTATGATGCACACAACACGTTTTTTTTTGGCTGACTTTAATTGTGGCAGTGAGTTGTGGACTTTTAATGCTGCAAATGCTGCTTGCGTTAGGAGAAAATTTTCATAGAAGTATTAGGTCGAAAATTTTCATAAAAGTATTATATTGCCCCCTAAAGTTATACAAATCCCCAATATACACTTATTATGGGAAATGCTTATAAAGTGCTTTTTTTCCCTGCACTTAATACTGCATCAAGGCTTCACTTCCTGGATAACATGGTGATGTCACTTCCTGGATAACATGGTGATGTCACTTCCTGGATAACGTGGTGATGTCACTTCCTGGATAACGTGGTTATGTCACAACCCGACTCCCAGAGATATGTGGGCTGTGGCTGCTGGAGAGGATGATGGCAGGGGGACACTGAGGGACACAGGCCCTGGAGGGACACTGACCATCCCTCTGCCATCATCCTCTCCAGCAGCCACGACCGCACAGCTCTGGGAGTCAGGTCGTGACATCACCATGTTATCCAGGAAGTGACATCTCCATGTTATCCAGGAAGTGACATCACCATGTTATCCAGGAAGTGACATCTCCATGTTATTCAGGAAGTGAAGCCTTGATGCAGTAGTAAGTGCAGGGAAAAAAAGCACTTTATAAGCTTTTCCATAATAAGTGTATATTGGTGATTTGTATTACTTTTGGGAGGCAATACAATACTTTAATGAAAATAAAAAACTCTGTGTTTGCCCCCAAAAAATTATGCATCAGTTATCCTTTGACTTATATGATTTAGATCAAAATAGTATGTATGTACTTGAGTGCTGTCTATGTGAAAAAGCGTACTAAGGACAGACTGGATCACCTGACTTTCCCAATATCCCAATTGGTACCAAGAACCATGATTTATTGCTCTGTTTATCTCCTCAGGACCAGACAAGACAGTGGAACACTCTCATTGAGGAAATGCTGCATGTTCTTATATGCATAATTGGTAAGAACCGGTCACCTCTTTGTCAATAAAGAAAAAACAAGAAGGCGAGTAAAGTTTTATTTCAATGCAGAATTTGTACTGAGACTCATACCTGTTCCTGAGAGGATAAAATAAACTTTTCTTAAAGGGATATTTTCACAATTAAAAGTTATCCTCTATCCTCAGAAGTAACAAATGGCGGGGGTCTAACTTCTGCAGAGAACAGAGGACAATTGTTCTTCAAGTCAGTGGAGTGGCAGAGCACGTCCGTGTCGGGTGCTCTGTTTTTAATATTTTATGAGGCCTCCCAAACTTTTGATTGTTGGAATACCCCTTTAAATGAATTAGCTTGTTAAATATATGAGCAAGCACAATAAATAGTTCCAGTCCAGATACTTGTTCTCCATAGCTGATCATACACATAGCCAGACTGCAGCGACCTCACCTGACCTTTTTATAGACATCCACAATCTGCCTGGCTCTTTTGTGACATCGGCTTATCTCCTATAGCAACAAAGGATCAGGTATATTTAGAACTAGGAGGGTGCGTTGCACGTTAGATATGAGAGGCAAGCTTTAGTGTTGTATCTATGATAGAATATTATATGATTAGGAATAGAGAGCGACTACACAAGTGGTGACTAGGTTTCATCTCTACTGTTATCATTTCCCTTACAGGTGAGCGGTATATGCCGGGAGTCAGCAATGTTACCAAAGAAGAATGCACCATGAGAGAGATCATTCATCTTCTCTGCATTGAACCCATGGCACACAGTGCCATTGCCAAAGCCTTGCCAGATACGGTATGAACAGTTCCTGCACTAAGTCCTAGAATGCTGTACCGCACCACATGTGCCTAGCACCCAAGGCCGGACTATGTGCACACATTAATGTATGAAGGCTGACCCATTTCAAAGGAGAGGATACTATTTTGCATGATTTATCCTGTTAATGAAATTGATATTGAGAAACTGTCTGTAGGTTTATGGTGTCCTATCTCAAGGCGGCATAAACTAGTGACAGAGAAGCTGAATAGAATGATGTATCACTTACACTGTTCTGTGCAGCTGATCCAGAGATCTCCTCTTGAATAACATGGACAATAAGTAGTCCACTCTATTATGTGCATGAGCTCAGTAGTCCTGGATATTCATGAGAAGCAGAAATCTCCGCCCATCAGCTGCTGATTGGCAGTTATCTATCCATGCTGTGTATAGGAAGTCACCTGTCAATCAGCAGCTGGGGGGAGGGATGTGGCAAGAATCATATTCTCCTGCATATTAGGAGAACGGCTGAACAGAATAATGTAAGCAATACACCGATCTGTTCAGCATTTATATCACTAGTTTATGCTGCCCTCATTTAACATGGAATAAACCTAGTGACAGATTCCCTTTCATGTTGCTTGTGAGTGTTGGAGTGAAGTTAGTTTTATGGCTGACTGCTAGTTTATGCTAGTGACGTGTAAACTGTTCTCTAATTCTAGAATTTGTTTGTAGGAGAATACAGATATTTGCTTGGATACCCTGATCAACAAAGTGGCCACTTTTAAGTAAGTGTTCATCCTTAGTTATAAAGTGTATAGCAGCTCGGAGACTTAAGGGAGTGTTCCGACGAACAAACTTTTCTTTCAGATCCACCGGTTTCAGGAATTTTTGTAGATTTATTTATTTCTATTTAGTCTTCCAGTACTTATCCGCTGCTGTATGTCCTGCAAGAAGCAGCGTATTCTTTCCAGTCTGACACAGTGTTCTCTGCTGCCATCTCTGTCCATGTCAGGAACTGTCCAGAGCAGCAGCAAATCTTTGGCCTCTTTTGTTCATTTGATTGAGAAGGGACTGTGCACGTACAGACTACTTTACCTGTATACATAGGATTAAACTCTGCCTATTCTCCAGATCACTATGTTGAGTAATTTTGGAACTTCTGCTTGCCGTATAGTTTATTTCTTGTCTCCATGTCTTGAAGGGGACAATATATAGGAGACTTATAGTCCACAGAACAACAGTCTGAATATATCTGTAGTAGAAGGAACTCAGGAGACATCTAGGTGCACCTCTTAAACGGAGCAGACCATCTGGTCTGTAGGACTAGTAAAAGATCACCTATATCCAAACCACGTCTCCTCCTTGTGCAATGCCAATGCCATGTGTTGTACTGCTTTACTAACTCTGTATCATATGTTCCCTGTCTTCTAGAAAGCCAGGCGTGTCTGGTCATGGAGTCTATGAATTGAAGGATGAATATCTTAGCCAGTTCAATGTGTTTTTCTATCACTACACCAAGACCCAACGCAGTAAGGTAAAGAGGGCCCTGTCTTGTGGTTTAGTTTAAGAAATGCCTGGTGTGCATCCACTTTATTTTGAATGAATGCCGTATGCAACGTCAGTGGTGTGAGCCGAGCCTAAGTAATGAGTGATTGAAGGACCTGTCCACTCAGGAGCGTTCCTTTTTGTCACATAGTACACATTAAAGGGGTACCCCGGGCAAACGTAAGCTGCTCAGCCATTCAGTGACTGCAGATGTGTCTTGAGAAGAACAAACTTCCCACAGACCTAAACAATCTGCATTTGAATCCTGTGGCCTGGAGTAGGTGCAGCCCCAAGACTTCTTGGAAAATGAAGGGATATAGCCATTGGCCATAGACTGTATCCATGTTTTCCAGGCAGTCTTTTCGGCAAGTTTGCTCATGTCTAGTGTCCTTCCTCGGTCACTGAGCGGACATTTCTGAGCGGGGCTGTGAGGTCACAGGACTGGGAGGATACAGGAGACCAGCGGGTGACCGTGAGCAGTAGTGTTGCAGGGGCATCAGGATTGATTGATTATGTTCCCACCACCCCCTGCCCTCTTGCCCCCCTGGATTACCTTTTTAATGATGTGTCCATAACATGCATAGTAGTTAAAAGTCATAAACACAGACCCCCTGTAGCAATGCAGAATGTCCTTGTATTGTAGTCCCACCAAGTTCAAAAAAGTCAGGAAGCGACCTTACCGATCCTCGTGCCCTGTAGCGCTGCTCCCGGGTCCCATTGACAGGCGGCGGTGTGCTGCAGCCTTTCCAGCTGTGACGTCACGTACCCACCTGAGCGATCGCCCGCTCAGCCAATCAGTGACTGGGGCGGGACATTGCGGGAAAGGGAATTTAGACTTTTAATTCTCAACAGTCAACTAGATGAATTGCAGCAAGTTATGGCCTTGTACCCTACATTATGGCTGCCAACCAGTCCTTTATTTTTATTCAGACATTATCTTTATTGAAAAATGTTTCCTTTTACAGGCGGAGCATACACAGAAAAAAAGGAGGAAACAAGAAAATAGCTCTGAAGGTGAGTGTGTCAGCATTTATAGGGGTCATCCGGGATTAGAAACAGGGGACAGGGGTATCGCTGTTTCTGGAAGAAAGCAGCTGTGATTTGGTAATCCTGGATAACATCTGTAATATCGGCTAAGTAACCGGTGTACTGTACAGAGCTGGAGCAGCATTTATCTGTGTATTCCTTTTCTCCTGGTCTGAACAGCGCTACCTCCGCCGCCTCCTCCAGAGTTTGCTCCAGCTTTTCAGAATGTCAGGAACCTGCTGTACTGCGATGTCATGATGCACCTTCTCCGAACTGTCCTACAGAGGGCAGCGACAGAGGATGCAGTCATGTGGACTGAAGGCATGATACAGCTGGTACAGTCATATTCTCCCTTTAAATCTTTTCAGTAAACATTTTGCAATGCAATGAAGTGTGTCCGAGCAGTGTAGCCATATAAACCCGCCTGCGTTAGGGTCATGGAGAGGCAGTACGATGCATCCACTATCCTGCCAACAGGGCTGTACAAAAAAAAGAGGTAACACAGGTGCTTCCTCCACCTAGGGGTTGGTATCTTTCAGTTCCGTCCAGTACCCCCAGACTCTTCTGGGAGCGAGCATAAGGGAACATATGTGTGTGGGAGAATATATATATATATATATATATATATATATATATATATATATATATATATATATATATATATATATATATATATACAGGTGGTCCTCGACTTACGACGTTGATCCGTTCTTGCGCGGCGTCGTAAACCGAATTTCGCCGTAAGTCGGATCATACATTCATACAGTACTGTACCATAATAACAGTACTGTGCTGTAAACACTTAGCCTATCCTAACACCTACTGTATGCTAACACAGTACCCTACATAAGTATCAATAAACACATAGGTACATCAGGTGGCATCAGCAGAGTCTGGCTTAGGTTTGGGAGCCATAATGCAGGGCGTTATAGCAGCCAGGAGACTTGTTTTTCTCAGTCTGGAACCTGTCACTGTATAGTATAGTACAGTACTGTACTGTATTCTTCCGCCACTGCACGTACTCGACTTACGGCGGAACCGCGTAGGTCGGAACAAGGCGTCGGAACAAAGCGTCGTAACCACGAAACGTCCTAACTCGAGACCGTCGTAACCCGAGGACCACCTGTATGTGTGTGTGTATATATATATATATATATATATATATATATATATATATATATATATATATATATATATATAATATATATATTTTTTTTATTATTTATTTATTTTTATTTCTGGGTATTTCCTCCTAGGTGCTGATGAGTTTCTTCTGTCATTATAGGCACTTCATATTATAGCGCTGGGTTTGATAGAAGAAAAGTATCAGCTACAGAAGGCAGCTGAGGAAGAAGTAACATTTGATTTCTATCACAAGGCATCACGTAAGTAAGCTTTTACTCTAAGAGGGACATTTATAAAGACCGGCATACTCATACGACAGTCTTAAATAAAGCCCCACCCCAATTGCTCCTCCGGATTCACTAAGAGGCGCATAATGAGTCCCTCCCGACCTGCGACTGCCGGATGACACAGGCTTTGTAAATGTCCCCACAAATGTTTTTGGGTCTCTCTGTTCTGCTGTCTGTGATCTCCTAGTTGGCACTTCACTATGGCCACATGTTTTCCTGGTACCACATCTGATGTAAAATATCCATCTGCTGTTTTTGTCTGCCATTAACATTGTGAATATGTGTAATATATATATATATATATATATATATATATATATATATATATATATATATATATATATATATATATATATATATATATGTATATTTATATATATAATATAATTTTATTTTTATTTATTTTTTTAATATGGGCAGGAATTGGAAGTTCAGATGTAAATGCTTTAAGCCTTGTGACTATGCTGGAGAAGCTGAAAGGTGTACCACAACTCGAGGCCCAGAAAGACATGATTAGCTGGGTGTGGCAGGTAAGGGCTGTTGGGTATGGCGGATCTAGTCAGAAACATTTTATATCCAACTCAGTCTGTATATGATCATGAACAACCAACAGGGCATATGCATTCAGTATTTATTATATTTTCTTTTTTAACTTGGCACCCGCGGCAGAACCCACCCTACCCTTGTATAAAGGATCATATAATTTTCCTCTTCTGCCGATCTTGTCGCAGAGAAATCTCTGGAGCAGTGATTTCCTATGGACATCGGACTCATCTCTGCTTATTTACATATTGAGCAGGTGGAGATTTTTCTGCGCCAGGAGCGGCAGGAGGGGGTAGGTATATGATACTTTACCCAGAGGTGGGTTCTGTCCACCTATAGCATTAAAGAGGACAGAAATAAGGTTTATATTAAATAGCACCACATTCTCAATATTGTAATAAGTTGTCTTGCTCTCTACCATAAACCTCCAGGGGTCCTCAGTAGTATTGGGGGGGGGGGGCAAATAAGTTTTAGCAGTTTATTATTACTACTAGTCTTTCCCAGTGGATTTTATTAGACGTTTGTTGTTCTAGTTGTTGGAATCTGTGAAAAGACTTCGTGAGAAATCTGGTCAGATGGCAATCGCTATGTCATCTGGTGATGTTGGGAAAGTGGATGAGGTAAGCAGAGATGGTGGCGTTCTATCTTGTACTATCATTTCCTACAACTTTCCAGTAAGGCCAGAAAGTCTAGAACTATTTCACTATTTGAGATAACAGAAGAGAACAAATGTTCCTTTAGGGCCCTATTACACGGAGCGATAATCTGCTGAATCGGGCCGATTACCAGATCATCGCTCATTGTAATAAAGAAAACGATCAGCCGATGATGCTGATCATCGGCTGATTGTGTCTTTATGTCCTGCCCTAAAATCATTGGCGGCCAACCTGGCATCGCTATGTGTAATAGCGATGTGCGGCCGACGGATGATGAATCTGTAAATAAAATAATAAAGCTCATACATTACCTCTCCGCGCTCCACAGTTTTCTCCGGGCTTCTGCCAACTCCCTGCAGCCTTTGGTGGAACTTCAGAGCTGGTGACTGAAGTGACAGGCCTCTCAGCCAATCACTGGCTGGGACGGCACCACAGCAGCCAGTGATTGGCTTAGCGGCCTGTCACTTCAGGAACCGGCTCTGGTGAGCGGGCAGGGAGTTGGGAAGACACCGGGAGCATGGAGAGGTATGTATTGTTTTGTATTGCATGATTATCGAGCCGTGTAATAGGCTGCTCTAGAGGATCGGCGCTCGTTTACTTTATTGATCGGCCCTTACACAGCCCCTCTTGCAACGCTATGCTGGGCTGATGGCTCGCTGAGGCTTCCATGCGACTTTTGTGCATGAGTCCAAGTAAATTAATTGCTTCAGCAACCATGCAACCCAGTACTTGGCTCTTTCAATACCCGATCTAACGTCTGCTATGCCACGGTTTTGTTTTGTTTTTTTATGTTTCGGGTTACCTATTTTTTGTATCCACTGTTAGGGACAAAGCTCCCAAGACAAAGAAAAAAGGAAACGTAAGGCAGAGGCAGCGAGACTTCACCGCCAGAAGATCATGGCACAGATGTCTGCTATGCAAAAGAATTTTATTGAAACAAACAAACTTTTATATGACACCACTCAGGAAGCACAGACGCCTTGCATTCCCAGTGAGGAGAAGTAAGATCTCAAGGGTTTTACATATTACGCTATAAATGGCAGGATGGGGGTGAAGAGGTTACCGATGCGCTGGGTTTGCAAGATTCTATGTGGGCAGAAATTAAAGAAAAAGCAGCGCAGCAAGGAAGTGGTTAAACTGACCATGAAGGAAAGCCTGCAGACTAAATTAGATACAGAAGCTGGATATATGCACGGCAAGGAAGGGGTTACACCAAGCTCTGAAACCACTGCTGCATAGGAGTGGGAAGCCTTGATTTACCTTACAAAGACAGTGAGGTTCCTTAGGAGACACACACATATGTCTTTATCTTTGCACACCTGGTGGTAGAATCACCAAGTCAGGGTTGGGGAACCTTGGCTCTCCAGCTGCTGCAAAACTACAACTCCCATCATGTCTGGACAGCCAAAGCTTTAGCTTGATGGGAGTTGTAGTTTTGCAACAGCTGGAGAGCCAAGGTTCACTACCCCTGACCTAGGATATCACATGGAGTGAAGTTGTTTGAAATGAGAGACCATTTCTAGTAGGAGAGTATCAGCCGCTTGTTCTGCCTCTAAGTTGTGCCCTCCCTTAGGACCTGGTAGACAATGACTTTTCTTAGTGGCCACAATAGGTTTGCTCTATAGGTTGATAGCTTGTAAATGCTGCTTATGTCCACTTGTCTATTATTATATGTAATGTGTTAAGTATTGATTCTGTTTAGCTCATTACCAGTTGTTGGAGGTTCCAAGATCACTTTGGGTCCCAAGCGTGGACCATCCGTGCCTGACAAAGAAGTTCTTACATGCATCCTGTGCCAGGAGGAGCAAGAAGTGCGGCTAGACAGACCTACAATGGTGCTGACTGCCGGCGTGCAGAAATCTACCACCCTGTCCCAGTCCCGAGGCCTAGCTGTCATACACTCAGGTGGTATGTATTCACATGATGGTTAAAATCCACTGCAGACCCTTAGATTTGTGTAGATATTTTTGCATCAACCGGTATCATAAATTTAGATAGATTTGTAATGTACTTCTATTAAAAAATCTCAATTGTTCCCATATTTGTTAGCTGCTGTATGTCCTGCAGGAAGTGTTTTATTTTCAGTCTGACACAGTGCTCTCTGCTGACCTCTCTGGCCGAGACAAAGCAGGGGCGGTTTTCTTTGGGGAGTAATAGAAAACCGAGACAGAGTTCCTGTCTCGGCCAGAGATGTCAGCAAAGAGCACTGTTTTAGACTAAAATTAAAACACTTCATGCATGACATACAGCAGCTACTAAGTATGGGAAGAATTGAGATTTTTTTTTTTAGAAGTAAATTACAAAAAATTTAACGCTGAATGTTTTGGTCTTTTTCAGAATCATTGAATCCAATGTTTACAAGCCCAGAGTTATCTTGCGGAACCCATACCGGGAGCTGTGGTCATGTGATGCATGTGACCTGCTGGCAGAAGTAAGTGTGACTATAGCGACATTAAAGGGGAACTCCTATGAATGGATTTTTCTTTTAAATCATCTGGTGTCAGAATGTTATACAGATTTGTAATTTAATTCTGTTTTAAAATGTAAAGACTTCCAGTACTTATCAGCTGCTGTATGTCCCGCAGGAAGTAATGTATTATCTCCAGTCTGACACAGTGCTCTCTGCTGCCACCTTTGTCCAGAGCAGTATCCCCATAGAAAATATAACGAAGGAAGAAATGAATCCAAGCACTCACCAGGCAAGTCAATCTTCGGTGGGTTTATTCAAACATAACAGGAAGGGAGCGGTGGCACAGGTGCGGGAGCTTATAGCAGACCCATAGAAAACCTCTCCTGCTCTGGACAGTTCCTGACTTGGACAGAGGTAGCAGCAGAGAGCACTGTGTCAGACTGGAAAGAATACACCACTTCCTGCTGGACATACAGCAGCTGATAAGTACTGAAAGACTGGAGATTTTTTAATAGAAGTAAATTACAAATCTATATAACTTCCTTACAGTTGATTTGAAAGATTTTTTTTTTGTCGGAGTACCCCTTTAATCACTATAAGTCATGTTAGGTTAGCTTACACCCAAACGTTTGCACAAGTGGCTTTGCTTTCCATGCCCCATTTGCAGTTCTATATGTTTATGCCGGTTTTCAGGTTTTTTGAGGCCATGCAACTTAACATACAGCAGCGTCTTCATGTGGATCTGATCTATGACCTTGGCAGTGGAGAATATTTATGCCCTTTATGCAAGTGTCGCTGCAACTCTGTTATTCCCATCATCCCGATCGTGTCAGAACAAGTGAGCAGGTGATCAACCACTTCATATTTGACCTGTGTTTTATTCCTTTTGTATTATTGTCTGATATGTGCAGTTTGTCTTTTGTTTTCTTGCTTAACCCCCTCCCATCGCTGCTGCCTGTGCCCGATGCTGCAGCAATGTTAATCAATGTTTCCTGGATGACACGGGCACAGAAGCTGTGCCTGTGTCATCCATGGCGGATCTCAGCTATCAGTGATAGACAGGCACCTGCCGCAACTGTCAGCACCGGAGCCACACTCCAATAGTAACAGTTAACCCTATAGATGCTGCGATCAGCGCGACTGTAGCATCTATAGGGATAGAAGGAGAAATCTGCTTTTACCAAAGGAGAATTCTCCTTTTGATCACCATGTGTGATGTTATTGCGGAGTACGGATGGTAGCCATGGACACTGGAGGCTTCAGATCTCCTGTATCCTGGCTATGGAAGCCGCAGTGCAGAGAGGGAAAGGAAGGGCAGGCATAGAGCACTGCCACAACCTCTGCCCCCTCCCCTCTCTTCCCTGCTGCTGTGAGATAGGGACTTATGGGATCATTATCCAAAAATGACCTAGGCATTGAAGCATCAATGACACATGGTCATTAAAGGGTTAAGCAGCCTTTCATTATTTGGTGTGTGCATAGAACACTGTTGTGCCACAGAGATCTGCCATTCTAGCTATTGGGATTTTTTACTACTGCTCTGGACAGTTCCTGACATGGACAGAGGTGGCAGCAGAGAGCACTGTGTCAGACTGGAGAGAGTACACCACTTCCTGCAGGACACACAGCAGCTGATAAGTACTGGAAGACTGTAGATTTTTTTAATAGAAATAAATTACCAATCTCTGGCACTTTCTGACACCAGTTGATTTGAAAGAATTTTCAGTTTCTGAAAAAGGGTTTTCATGTCAAACTGAAGGTACTGAAACCAACCATGTGCACCAATTAGTATGAGAACATATAGTAGATGTAATCCCAGCTCTAATTTAGCAGTTTATGTTAATCGCAAAAACAAACAATGCCTAAAATACACACTTCTGATGTAGTGGCAGTCACTTTTCCTCCTTTGTTGACTTTCTATACTGTACTCTGCAGTGCGGATGCCGGATCACTGGGAGAGGTGCTGTCATTGTCTCGCTGGTTGGACGTTGTTGGGACCAGGATATCGGGGTACAATCTGAAAATCTCAAAAGGTTTCTGTTTTTATTATTTGGGGATTTCTTGTAGACACACCCTCTTCTATTATTCCAAACCACGGGCAGCATGAAATAGGTACAGGCAGGACACTATGAGTCACAATGAAACACTTGGGCATGTTTAAAGAAGCTGCCAGGACCTGGGTAACTATTCATTCGGGCTGTTCCCAGCAGCTCTACACTCCACAGACCTTGAGTGATGCATCTTTCCCTAGAAATATATAAGAGATACATAACTCCGTGCCAGCAGAGCATGAAACAGCCGCAAGGACTGCCGTAGTGTCCCTGTACCCGCGTATATACCGTGCTTTGGGCAGCATGAACCAGGTGACAAGTTCCCTTTATGTTTGTTTTTCACCTTTGCATTGAGCAGGAATCAGAACCTAGCTGTCAGATCACATGGGCACAGGTCCTGTATAATATATAAGGTCCTGTGCATACTAGCCCATGCAGGTGATGTACATGTTCTGGGGTTAGGCAGTATAAATAAGACATACTCCACTACCTTGTACCACCATAGCTCCTGCCGTAACGTCGTCTGGTCCCTGATTTTTGACTACCTTTTCTACTTCCAAGACAAATCCATCTCATCCTTACCAGTACTCTCACACCCAGTCACTGGCCACCGCTGTGTCCGGACTCAGTCAGTGCTGAAATGATTCTGTCTCGGAAGAAGAAAGGTAAGCCATGAGTGGAGAACCGGGTGATGTAACAACTGGAGCTGCGGGGGCCCAAGTAGGTGAGTATTGTCATGCTTTACAATAAGGGGCACTCCTACACCACCAAAGTCTGTAACTAAGAGGAGGCCACAAGCTATATATCAGGGAGTCTGAAAATGAATGAAGGATTGAAGGCAACCACTAATGTAATGTCTATAGTCTTTAAGTTTGGAAGAACTCTTAGCAGGTTGTGATTATAGATGCAAAATCTGACTTTCCTGTATTTCCTAATAGGAGAAAAGTCCTTATCGCCTGAATTCCTTAGTAGTGAAGGGAGTCAAAGCTTTGACTTCAGATCAATCCTGAGCTTCGGAGTACAATCGCCGTAAGTGTTTCTAAACTGTTATATGGTGGCTGATGCATCTGTTATATGGTGGCTGATGCATCTGTGAACGCTCCTGAAGAGTCCCACTTTGGGTCAGAAGCACAGGCCGTATACTTTTAAAAGATGACAAGGGTTACGTCCATGGACAGCTATAAAGACTTCATAAGTCTATATGTATACATTTATTTAACTGAACACATGCTGAAAGAGTTCAATTCATCTTCTGTGCAATTTGGTTTGAGAATCAGATACATATTTTTAAAGAGGTATTCCACTCAAATATAACTTTTGTTATGTTGCTGCCCATGGTGAGACTAACAATTCCTTCCACACTTTTTATTATCTATTCAGTCTCCTTCCCCCAGTTCTGAGCTGTTGCTTACAGCTGAAGACACAAAAGTCTGTGTGTGAGCTTTTCTCTCCATCTTCCCCCTCCCTTCTAAAACAGCTGATGTAAACAAGTCCCTATCTGCAACTTTGTAATGTCAGCATTTCAAAGTTACAGATAGGGACTTGTTTACATCAGCCATCTCAAAAGGGAGGAGGGAGATCGAGAGAAAAGTTCTCACAAAGATTTTTGTGTCTTCAGCAGAAAGCAGCAGCTCACAGTGAGTTAATCAGCAACTTGACCTCAGAATAACCTTTCCAGCATTACAAAGAAGCTACAGAGTTGCAGATAAAGCCTGCTAGGTACTTGTCTACATCATTGGTCTGGGAGGGAAGGGTGGGAGGGGGAGAGGGAGAGAAAAGCTCACACACAGATTTTTGTGTCTTTAGCAGAAAGCAGCAGCTCAGAACTGGAGGAAGGAGACTGAATAGATAATAAGTATGGATAGAATTGTTGGTTTTAGTATGGGTAGTGACGTATTAAAAGTTATTAAAAGTTATCATCAAACATATCATTATAACATTTCTATACATTGGCAGACATTGATCATTCGTGTGTTCTTTACACTTTTCCAGGGTTTTTACTTTACATGTAAAAATATAATTCTCAATGCTTTTCTATTGAAATCTTGGGATGAGTTGAGCTTTCTCCCAACTTAGGATCCTCACAGTCTTGCATGTATTTCTCAAATAAAAGTATTATTATTATTATTATTATTATTATTATTATTATTATTATTATTATTATTTCTCCAGGCCAAAGTATTCTGCTAGCACAAAAGAAATGCTGGTTCATTTTGCAAACACTGTGTACTGCATCGGCCTGAACCTCCCACCTAATGAGAGTGACCCGCGGCTGCCTATGATGACTTGGAATACATGTGCATTTACTATACAATCCATAGGTAAGTCCATCAAATCACTACAAATAGACACTGATTTAGTGCAGGTCTTACAATGCACCATTGTTCTGTTACAGAGAGTCTGCTAAGGGATGAAGACAAACCTTTGTTTGGTTCCCTGCAGAATCGGCAGGTAAGGGTCAAATAAAAGATGGGGTTAAGTGAGTAGACGTTAGACAGCGGCTTCTCAATGCTTCCTGTTCCTTAAGAGCATTATCTTAGAGCATCAATGTTTAAGAAGCTTTTCTACCTTGGCTTATGCTGGCGTGACTTACATTATGACCTCTTTATTAGAACTGCATCTAACGAACGCTACGCTCACATTTCATAAATAAGTTTAGTGCATACACCGAAATATATATATATATATATATTATATATATATATACATATACATTTATTTGCTGAGAATCGTGTCATTTTGACCTCTGACAGTCAGTACACACAAAATCAGTGTACACATAGGAAGTCATTTATCAAGACTGGCGCAGTAAAGCCGTCTGGCCTGGCGCATTGCGCAAAAATCTACACCTCTGGTTTGCCTGGTTTATGCCGGGGGTAAAACTTGATAAATTGGGTGCTGGAGGAGGCCACACCTCCTCCCCGCTGTGCCCTCCCCCCATCAGGTGAGCATGGGTTACGGCAGCCGTACGCCAGGGAGAAGGCGATAATCTGTGCCTACCCTGTGGCATACCCCAGGGGCATGTTAATAAATCTCCCCCATAATGCATGACAGTACGGGCATCTCCATCAGCAGGAAACCTCTATCAGAAGCCGTGCAATGTTTTATTGTCATCCACAAATGTAATAAAATATACATTGCACATCCGAAATAGCTGCCATGGTCCCACTTCTGTGAAGACGCACGACTTGGGACCCTATTATGCGGAGGGATAATCTGCCAAATCGGTCGCTCCCTGTTATAGAAACAAGAATCAGCAGATGAAACTATCATCGGCTGATCGTTGGTTTAGGTTGGGACCTAAAATTGTTGGGCGCCGACCGTGCATCGCTACGTGTAGTAGCAGCATGTAATAGTGATGCGTAGCCTATGGCTGATGATTGCCCAAATACCTGACATCCTACCTCTCCCCGCTCCCGGTCTTCTCTCCTGTGCTCCGCAGCTTCCCGCTCCTGGTGGTTGCAGCGTCTAAACGGCCTGTCAGCTGACATGCCACTCAACCAATCAAAGACCGCGGCGGTCCCGTCCTGTGATTGGCTGAGGGACCTGTCAGCTGGCAGGCCATTTAGACGCTGCAGCCACTGGGAGCTGCGGAGCACAGGAGCGATTATCGGGCCGTCTATTAGTTCCAGTAAACGAGCGTCGATATAGCAGATCTGCACTCATTTCCTAAAGTGATCGGGCTGTAGTCGGCCCGTGTAATAGGACCCTTACAGTATACAAGAGTTCAGCTATAAAACATTACAGTCACTTGGTTACACAAACATGAAATGTTTTCTCTGCTTGAGGTCTGGGTGTTTAGACCCAACAGATAAATAAAAGGAGACACTGGGCAGGAGACCAGGGAAGAGGGGGATAAATGCAACCTCGTCCACCTACCTCCCCGGTTCCAGCGCTGGGGCCTGCATCACGCTGCTCCATTCTCCAGAGGCTTCCTGGTTTATGACGCAACTTAACACGGGACATTTCAAGCCCACGCAGCTATTCAGCGGCTGCATCGGGGTCCCACCTCTGTCGCTGAATGGCCAAACGTCACGGTTTGAAACATCACGCCTCAATGCACGTCCTATACTAAGGAGTGGAGAACGGAGAAGTGCGATGCGGGAATAATCGCTGGAACTGGAGTGGTAAGTGAACGTGGTTGCTTTCATCCACCCCCTCCCTGGCCATAGTGAAAAAAGCCTTCCCGACCAGATTACCCCTTTAAGGTTCCCATAAACCTTATACTTTTGTTGGCCGAACCCGCCGCTCAATCTAAGGTGTATGGGGCTTCCTAGAACGACCACTGATGTTGGTGGTGATAGGAGTTGGGTGTGATGGAAAATTAATTGCCCAACCCCTTTGTTTTGGGAGAGAGAAGCCGCAGCAAAGTCCAGTAGAGAACACAGGAACGCTCAGCCGTAACAAATATTCCTCTGAATGGATAGGAGGGGGCGGTGGGCAGGAGAGATAACTGGCATCCAAACGATTATTCATCCGTCAGTTATTGTTACTTATTGTCTTCTATAACCCTTTTTGCTTCGGGCAGCATGCTGGCCTTAAAGCCTTAGTGAAATTTGCTGAAGCGCAAAGAGTCACGTGCCATCAGAGTACAGTCCAGAGCCATCTTGTGCAGTTACTGGCAGGTAGGTTGTCCCTCCATGCACCCGGCTGTATCTAGTTATATACTTGTTACTAGCAATTATTTTAGCTCTGTGATTTTGCATCTTACAGTTTTCTTGCCTAATATAAAGCTGGAGGGAACGCCATCCTTCCTGTCGGTGGACGTCTTCCATCTTCTCGTAAGTTTGAGATGTTAAAACGTAACTTTCACAAAGCATTTTCATCATTTCTATGGTTCTATTTGGGAAAGTATTCCCTGCAATTCTCTTATCATATTCACGATGGACAAATAGACATGAATTCTAAAGCAGGAAAGCAAAAAATGTTTATGTTCAGGAAATGCAACAAAAGTTTTTTTTGGTCGCAGTTTGGATGTTCAGACCCCTATCCATCATTGGAGTGAGCTGGGAGAAGCGTGCGGCTGTGTGCTTCACTACCTGCCATCTCTATCCAGTTAATGGACTTCATTATAAGTTTCTGGAACCACTGGAGCAAGTTGGGGAGTGATGCACACCGCTGCGTGCTTCTCCCTGCCAAGGATATATTGTTTCTCTTCCCTGCTGTTTCTTATAACTCTTCTGTTATAGGTGGGGTCGGTTTTGGCCTTTCCATCGTTATACTATGAAGAAGGAGTGGGTCTGCACCCATCATCTACAGTCTCTTCATACAACCATCTCTACCTCTTCCACCTGCTCACTATAACTCACATTCTGCAAATCATCTTATCATCAGCCACAGGTAAAGGGAAATACAACAGTCTGATTAGGTTTTTATATTACGCAGGGGGGTTATCGTAACTCACTTGAACTTATTACTTCTAGGACCCTAAGGTGCCACTAATGTAGGTGCCGCCTCGCACTATTCTCTCCATAAGTGTACAGAGAGCTCATATATAGTCCTGTAAATAAAACTTAGTTGCAGTTCCTCTGATTTCCTCTAGGGACACCTCACTTGTTTTATACACCCAATATATCGACAGGGTGTCCACAGAGCCACTCTGCTAATTTTTCCAATCTTTTAATAGACACTCCACCATGTACGAAGCCAGAGGACTGTGAGGAAGCTCATACTGCTGCTGCGCTCTGCCAGGATCTTTCACTGCTCATTGATGGGTTAGTTGAACATAGATTTGTGTTTTTTGTGATACTATAGTGATACTATTTCCGGCCATACACAAAATCATATGGGGCCTGCTGCTTCTCTTCTGACAACCTCATGAAAGTTCGGACTTGTTAGAGTTCAGCTGCATGATCCTTTTATTCTTGCCGAGATAAACCACCACCAATGGAGTCTGGCATTTGCTCTCATCTCGCACATATCGCCAAAGCACGTCACCCCGACACATGGGGCATGACGGTCTGGGTAACATGCTTTGGTCCTGAAAATTAAACAATTTAATTTCCTCAAAGAAGATTACACATGGCTCTTACCTTTGATTGGTCCAGCACCGGCCAATTTTCACCATCCCTCCAGCGCATGCTTTGATGCTTTTTTGGCTTTGTTCAACCATAAATATGTCCTATGTGTGTTTTATTGGATCCTGAACTTTTAACATGTTGTTTTGCATCATTTATATGTTACAGCTTCAAAGCAGCTGAAATCCCTGGCTGGTATATCTGGGACTGTGTGAAAAGCGGGATTGTCCCTTACCTGCGCTGTTCTGCCCTGTTCTTCCACTATTTGCAGGGAGTGACTCCACCCGATGAGCTGGAGTCTTCATGTAAGCTGCTATAAGGCCTAAATAACATGTATTATGCCATAGATGCTAACAGGTACCTACACAATGGAAGGGGTCGTTCATAGAAAATGTTATAATGCTTATGGGACGTGATTGTGAACTTACAGTAAGGTAGGGTTCACACAGACCCAAACGCTCAGCATTGGACTCCTGGTGGCTGGGGAGGATGGAGTCAACCCTAGGACTGCATCCCTCTTCTCCAGTCACCAGGAGTCAAATGTTGAGCGTTCGTGTCCTCTATCGTATTAAACTCACAGCTGTCCCTTCAGTTCATTTAAAGGTCAGAAGGGCTCAGCCTATCCCTTTAATCAGATCTGAAGCGAGAGAGTCTCTGAGCTGAAGCGTCTTCTGTCATGTCTGTAATGGAATCTAACGGTCTTCTTTCTATTTCTTTTTTACCCATTTCTTTTACAGTGGCTCCAGAAGATCAGCTGAGTGCTCTGTGTAGCTACCTCGCTCTTCCTACTAACCTGTTTGTCCTTTTCCACGAGTACTGGGACAGTGTGAAACCCCTTCTTCAGAGGTGCGTCTTGTCTGTTATGTTTGCACCACATATGTATAGTACATGTATATTATAATTATGCATGTACAGGAATCTACTGCATGTACAGGGAGCTCTCCAAGTGGCTGCAGATCCATCCTCATGAGCTGCCGCACAGACAAGCCTAAGTCCATAGAGTCCTGTTGAAGCCAGGTTGTCTATGTGACAGCTCACAAGGACAAGAGTGCAGCCACGCTAATAGCGTCCTGCTCTCATGCATATGTTGTAGCCAAGTGCAGATTTACTAGATTTGCTCCTCTTTTGTACCGCACACCAGTCAGCCATAATATTAAAGTGTACCTTTGTCAAAAGTTTTGACTGGTCCAGATCTAAATGTTCAGACACATACTGATCGGGAGAACGAGCCAGGAGAAGACCGCGCTGTAGCACCGTCTGCTCATTGCTCTCTGTCACTGAAAGAGTCAGGCTCCATAGACTTAGATTATAGACTGACTCATTACAGGGGAGGACTGCCCTTAGCGTCACTTTCTCATAGGATTGATTGGCCACTCAAAACTTTTAACATGTTTTTATGACGTGACAAAAGTTTTTAGAAATGACAGTGACACTTTAAAACCACTGACAGGTTCTGTTAATATAGATAATAAAGTGCTACTCCTCATTTACACACACGATGCTTATCCTGTAAAGCGGGGTCTCAAACTGAGGGTCCCCCAGGTACTGCAAAACCACAATTCCCATCATGCTTTGACTTTCAAGCATGATATAAGTCGTAGTTTTGCAACAGCTGGAGGGCCGCATGTTTGACACCTGTGCTGTAAAGTTGAAAGGATATGCTGCTTATGTCTTAGGCATCTTAAAAGGTCTTATGGCCTCCATTCCTTGACTGGTAAGAATTGCGAGGGTGACCTATATAATAGTATGCCGGTTATTCCAGTGTTATGGCTGATCATGTATAATAAATGCTATTTGGGAAGAAGGAAGGTTACATGTACATGACTGGAAATGTATTGTAAACTGCAACTTTAAAATCTTGCAATAACTTATAATAATGTAGCTATGGCTTCCTTTATTAGTTACAATAATCCTCTTCCTAAGCCACCCTAGAAACAACATGTAGAAAATACACAGTTCTCAGTACTGTGACTGACAAGGTATAAATCAATGAATACACCAGCCCATCACTGACTAATATGTGCAGCTTTCACATCTGTCTGTCTTATGTCATCTAGATGGGGATCCGATCCAGCTGTTCAGAGTGTCGTCACTGGTAAAACTAGCACAATTAGGTTAGTAAATACATATATATGTTCGTTTACAGCGCATGTGGCAGTATGGAGGCAATGCTTCCATAGCTCACTGTACACAAGACTGCTGTCAGCTAAACACCAATCATATGAATGCTCAGCTCAGCGGAGCGTTCATGTGTTCTGGATGAAGAGAGAGGAGTTGGCTACTTTCAGACTCTTCTGGCGGCTTATCTCTCAGATAGCAAAATTATCAGGCAGTGGAAATCCATCGTTCCCCAACTTCATATGTCGGAAAAGTCAGCAGGCCCTGATACTCATTAGATTATGCTTGTGTGTGTGTCTGTGTGGGGTCTTTTAGTCTCACATTTACCCTAAGGTCTGTAATATGGGCTAGTAGGGACCACGGAGCTTCTATGGGGCCAGTGCAGTAGGGGGACCCAGGGCCTGCTATGCCGAAGTGTGGTCTGCCTCTATGGGATTGCTTACACCTTATTGCCTCCTAATACTTTTACATTAGTCTCCAGTTCTCAGTATTGTGGGAGCTTTGAAGTAGTGAAGTTGTGTGGAAAGATTCTGAGATCTCACAAGGTCTAGTAACACAGGCCGTCACTTCTCTTTTGTAGGTACCCAAGGTATCTTAACACCCTGACGGAGCTGCCTGAAGATTACAGCGTTCTGCTCAATAAGGCCTCCCATTTCAGGTATCGAGTACAACATTTTATTCTTAACATTTCTCTTTCTCATGCTCTAAATGGGTTATATCAAGATTATAACTCAGCACCTATACACAAGATGATAAGTATCTGATCTGTAGGGGGTCTAGACACAGAGACTGGTTGCAAAATTTGAGGTCCATTGTCTGAGCAGGTTGTGTGGGACCCGAGTGTTCAGATGCTTAGAACCTATCCTGTGAAAAGGTGGTAAGTTATAATCTTATCTGTCATCCCTTATTGTCAGGATATGGGGTGCCTAACTGATCACAGGGGCCCAAGTGTAGGGACCCCCCCCCCATGATCTCAAAAATGGAGTGGCACCACAGCTCCATTTATATTAATTCCCAATGGGACTGTCCAGAGAGCTGAGTACAATGTTCAGGTGTCTTAGGCAGCTTCCATAGAGAATGAATGGAGCAGTGGTGACATGTGGGTGTGTGGTGGGGGGTCCCTAGTGGTCAACCCCCACGATTAGTTGGTTAACTATTCACCATTTCATCTGTAGACAAAAGTTCTTATAAGTCTTTTGTAAAAAAAAAAAAAAAATGAAGTTTAATGGTATTTTTGTCATGTTTATAGGTGCCCAAAATCACAAGATGCTGAACGGAAGCACCCGGTGCTGTGTCTTCTGTGCGGGGCCATACTGTGCTCCCAGAACACATGCTGCCAGGAGGTGGTCAATGGGGAGGAGCTGGGGGCTTGTACTGCGCATGCATTGCACTGCGGAGCTGGAATCTGTATATTCCTCAAGTGAGTCATTGTAATCTAACAAACAGGTATAAGAAACCATGCAAAAATAATCCAGTAAAATTATAATCTGCATCATTTCCATTCCTTGCTTTGTTACAGATAATGAATATTAGGTGTCGTTGGACTTTGTGGTTACGTACACTGTTTTGTATTGTTTTAGGATTAGAGAATGTAAAGTCGTTCTTATTGAGGGGAAAACAAGAGGTTGTCTGTACCCAGCGCCGTATCTAGACGAATATGGGGAGACTGACCCAGGTTTAAAGTAAGATTTATTCTTTTTATTCTTAAGCTGTGTTCACACTGTGGAACATCCGTGCTTTATGTTTGGTGTATAGACCAGGAATTACTCCCAATTTGCTTGCCAGTGGTGCTCATACTATATAATGGCTTCCGTATATGACAAGATTCACATGAAACCTATACTGAACAGAATACAATTTTTTTTTATTCCGTTATATTCAGCTGTATGCTGTATATATATGTTACAGTGAAATGATAGAATCAGGGATTTGATGAAATCCGGGGAAATGATGAAATGACCGCGCCGTTTCACCATTTTCTTAGGGAATTGATCAAATCACTGACCCCTCTCTGCTCCCCCCATCCTGTCTGCTCTTCTCCTCCCGACTGCCTCAGCCGCGCCTCTGCTCCCCGTTCTGCTCATTTCCCCTGCTGCACTCCTCTTGCTCCCCCAGCCTGTTAGCTCCACTCCCTGTCCGCCCCTGCTGTCATGTGCCACTCTGCTCCCCATTCGCCTCTGGTCCCGTTACCCCGCCCGGCGATATGCCTCCTGCTCCCCCTTCCTGTCAGCTCTGCTCCTTGTCCGCCCCAACGCCGTACGCCTGCCGGGAGGTGTGCCGCTCTGTTCCCTGTCCGCCTCTGGTCCCGTTACCCCGCCCGGCGACATGCCTCCTGCTCCCACAGCCTGTCAGCTCGGCTCCTCGTCCGCCTCAACGCCATACACCTGCCGGGTGGTGTGCCACTCTGCTCCCCGTCCGCCCCGCCGCCATATACCTGCCGGCGAGGTATGCCGCTCTGCTCCCCCACCCCCCCTCCGCTGCCATATGCCTACCGGGGAGGTGTGCCGCTCTGCTCCCCTCGCCGCCGTACGCCTGTCGGGAGTTCCCATCCGCCCCCGCCGCCATACGCCTGCCTGCCGTTCTGCTCCCCCATCTGCCTCCGCCGCCAAACATAGAGCCGGGCGACTTCTCGATCGTTCATTCCGTCATTTCCCTGAAAGGGGTCAGGCATTTGATCAAATCCCTAGGGAAATGATGGAACGGCGCATTCATTTCCTTGTTTCCCGGGATCATATCCATGATTCTATCATTTCACTGCAACATATCCACCAGATTTTCCAGGCATATAAGCCAAACATTCCTAATCCTATGCGTCTTCAGGTCTGAGATCTCTTATAACTATCACCCCATCACTGTTATGTGTTTACTATGTAATACGTGTCTCTTTATTTTTTCTCGTTTTCTCTCTGATCCCGTATAAAGGCGTGGGAATCCACTACGACTCTCGCATGAAAGATACCGGAAGCTGCACCTCATGTGGCAACAGCACTGTATCGTGGAGGAAATAGCTCGTAGCTTAGAAATAAGTCAGACCTTTTTTGGCTTCAATTGGAGTCTGCTTTAGGTGTCACCACATATGCAGTCGGTGAGAAACCCAGGTCTTCTATTTGATTTGCATATATACTTGTACAGTCTGTTTCTACTATAATAGTTCTCTATAGGTATACAGCAGTTAACATGTACATTTTTGCATTGAACTCCTTCCCAATCGGTAGGAAAGGCACAGCAGATTTAAAGTACCCCCTGTCACTCCTAGAGACCTGTCAAAAGTTTTGATTGGTTAGGGTCTGGGTATGTTCCGCATACAGAGCGATAATCCGCTGAATCAGGCCGATTTGACAGATATCGTTCTGTGTAATAAAAACAATGATCAGGCGATGACAGCGATCATCAGCCGATCTTGTCTTTTGATCCTGACCTGAAATCATGGCCTATATGGCCTAAGCACTTCATAGGCTCTCCCAGTTAGGGAAGTATTGGCATCGGAGTGGCACAGGATTTTAACAGGTTAATGTGCGTCTGTTTACATGGGCGCTGTCACTTAAAAAAAAAAAAGTAGAAACAATGTGTCAGCAGTTTTGATCAAGTTCTCTTCCCATCTCTGTGCACGTGACCAAGATGGACTCATGATGTAAGTCTATGAGACAGTCTTGTGTCTCACAGACAGAGAGAAGAGCTCAGCAGAAGATTAACAATTAACTCCATACATGTCATTGCCTTTTCTGTCTCCTTCCCCCAGTTCCGACCTACTGCTTTTGCTGTAGACAAAGAAAACTGTGTGTGAGCTGTTCTCTCCATCTCCCCTTCCTTTCAAGACGGCTGGTGTAAACAGTGTCCTTGGGCTGCTGTATCTGCACTCTGTGATGCCAGGAGGGTTCTTCATAGTGAGGTTAACCCTTCCAGCATTAGAGTGCAGAATCAGCCGGCCAGGTGGCTGTTTAAATGAGCCGCCTCGGTGGGGAGGGGGTAGGAGACAGAAAGAAAAGCTCACACAGTTTTCTGTGTCTCCAGCACAAAGCAGTAGCTCAGAACTGGGGGGAAGGAGACTGAATAAATAATAACAAGTATGGAACAAGTTTCCAGGAGGAGAGACTAAAAGGGTCTGTCCCAAGCAATTTCTGATGTGTGTGCAAAGTATTCTGGATCAGCAAAATAGTCTCCCGTAGCGTGCATGGATTTCCCAGTATCGTGCTCTTTCCCTGATATCTTGTCTCTTTCTTTTATAGGGCCAAGCTTTAATCGATAATCCTTCATATCCTATTGACTGCGATGTGTGTGGATATATTTTTTTACTTGGAAAAATCACACAATTATGAGGATTCCCCACACACCGACATAAAGACAACCTGACATATGCTGCATTATTAAACCGTTTTATATGTTTCTTTTGGGTCTCATTATTATAGTCGCCAACATTGCCGTCTATACCTGGCTCGATTTATCCGGTTGGTAATTCCCCCCTCCCCCTTTTGTTTAATAATAAAAGAGAATAAAGCTTATGCTCGGAAACATGATATACACTTTGCATTGCTTGGCTTTAATAATTTGATAAAGTTGGTAAAAATCTAAATTTGGTAAAAATATAAAGCACCAAAAACACTTTAAAACAGGGGTGTCAAATGCAGGCCCTCCAGCTGTTGCAAAACTACAATTCCCATCATGCTTGGACAGTCAAAGTTAAAGCAATCTCTGCAATCTGCTGTCCACTGCCGATCGTTGGGGGAAATCTGTCTCTAGCAGCAGCTAGAACAAGACAGATTAGTAAGAGAGGGTTGGGTTTACCAGGTGCTATGTGCAGTAGAGAGCCTGGACTGTGTACTTGCAAGCAGGGCCTGTCTGCCTGCTATAGATCAGGGATGGGGATCCTTTTGCTCTCCAGCTGGGAACTACAATTCCCATCATGCCTGGACAGCCAAAGCTAAAGCTGTGTGTTGAGCTGTCTCTGCTCTGAATCCCCTTCCTCCCCCCTCCCTTCCTAGACAGCTGAAGTAAACAAGTCCCTGGCAGACTTTATCTGCAACTTTGTAGCTTTTTTGTAACACCTGGAGGGTTAATGTGAGATCAAGTTGCCAATGAACTCACTGTTATTAACCCTCCCAGCATTACAGAGTTTCATATACAGATTTATTTGTCTTCAGCATAAAACAGCTGCCCAGGAGACTGAATAGATAATAACAAATATGGAAGGAATTGTTAGTGTCACCATGGGCAGCAACATCTGAAAAGTTATATTTGAGCGGAATAGGGGTTATCCAGTGCAACAAAAATATGTCCGCTTTCTTCCAGAGACAGGACTGCTCTTGTCTCCAGTTTGGGTGCAGGTTTTGTAACTCAGTTCTATTGAAGTGAATGGAGCTTAATTATAAACCACACGTGAACTGGAGACAAGAGTGGCGCTGTCTCTGGAAGAAAGTGGCCATCTTTTGTAGCACTGAAGAACCCCTTTAAGTTAATATTCCCATGTTCCGTCTCTTAAAAAGGGGATTCCCTACCTAGTTGTCTTGCCACAGTATGTTAGATAGTGTTTAACCCCAGTATTGACACTACCATGCATATGTTTAGCGGTAATGTATGTAAAATGATATTGTTCTGCTTCCGCACCTGCAGCCCTGTGTTCTGAAGCCATAGTAGGAGTCTTGGTATCACATCGGCTGGGAGGCCTCAGGTTGAGGACAGCTTCTGTAGTAGGTGAGGTAGGAACTCAGAAAGGGACGGTAAGCAGCATCAGGTGACTCAACCATGTTTGTTGTTTTTTATGTTATTGTAGTCTTGACTTTCTATCAGTTGGTTTTAATTTTTTTCTCACCACATTTTATTTTGCTAAGATTGCCGCTTTTTGCAATGATTATTTATCATTATAATCTTACTAAGGCCCCCATCACATATATCCATTGGTATGACTCAATTTCCCTTCCCCTTTTGGCGCAGTATCAAAGTGAAAGCAAAAATTAAACTAATCCCATTAATTTGGGCTGCCATATTTCCTAGGCTGTTTTTAACAGCATTTAGTGACATGCTTTACAGCAAGCAGCATGTAATACATTACTGACCTCTATCTACTGGTGTCACATGATGCTGCAATGCTGTACAGATCACTTTACAGCAGCCTCCTCTTATCACCACAGACACAACAGGAAGTCTCAGCTTAGTTTTAGCCCTAGTGGTGAGAATGGGAACTGCAAGATATCAGGATTATTTTGTAATAGAGAGAAAAATTGAATATTAGAAAAAATTATATCTTTACCCTATACCATTATTTAAACAAGTCATTTTCTGATTAAACCCCTTTAAAGAGGCCAGAATTCCCTGGGCATCTCTGAGACCCAGGAGAGCCAATCACATGGGCGCCGGTGGTACCTGAACGGCATTGGACCATGGATTAACGCTGCCAGGACCACAATTAATAAAAAAAATTGTTAATAAAAACATTAAAAAAAAAATTCACAGCAATAGGACGACTGAAGACTGTGGACAATTATTGTAAAGACGTTGAAAATTCCCTGTATTTTGTGGTCTTACCCATGCCATGCCATGCCTTCCCTTAATTCTGATTGTATTAAGTAGGAATGACTATCTAGCTAAGTCTTCCTCCTGATCCTGTCTATTTCTGTCACATCACAGATGGTAATCCCTGGCAACATGTTTCCTTAATAGCCTACTTGTCTCTGAACTCATCCCTCAAAATACGGACGGCCTCGTCCATGCAGGTGTGTCTCTTCACCTGTGGCAATGCTCTTTTACTCCTTCTGGAAATGTGTTTATACAGTTACCTCCCTATAGGGGGCGCATCACTGCAACAGACCAGTTTCTCCCTGTGAAGACAGTAGGCCGTGACTTATTGTCCGTCAGATTTGATCATCAGCTGATCGCCAGGACTGGGATATGATTCACGTTGAGAGAGGGGTTGCCCTAGTGGTCAAGAGGTAAAACCTAGATCTAGAGCTATAATAAAACAAAAATGTAATAATAGTTATTTTAAGTTTTATTTTTCTCAATCTTGAACGTTAAAATAATAAATTGGCAAGAGATGGCTAGATTTAACCCTAGACACACTGGACCTGTGCCTATAGCCAGCAATAGAGGAGTCTCCAGCTAACACTGCTTTATAGACAACCTTAAAGAAGCCCTCCCGAATTTAGTTTTTACTGTACCTTTAAATATAATTCAACTAATTTTCCTTAAAGGGGTTATCCAGAAAAAAAATGGCCGCTTTCTTCCAAAAACTGCATGACTCTTGTTTTCAATTCGGGTGGAGTTTTGCAATTAAAGGGGTAGTGCGGTGTTTAAAAAAAATGATTCACTAAATAACACACATTACAAAGTTATACAACTTTGTAATGTGTGTTATGTAAGTGAATCCCCCCCTTACTCGTGTCCCCCCACCCCCGGAAGTGTGGTGCAGTATACTCACCAGATTACTGTCGACCCCGGCCACCATCTTGGGTCGAAAGAAGTCATCTTCGGGAGGCCGGCCGAACCGCTCCAGCCGTCCGTCATCAGCTGCTCAGCTGCGATTGGCTGAGCATAACTGTGCTTCAGCCCCGGCCCGGTACCTGTGGATAGAACGGACCACGGCGCCGGCTTTCCCTTGTTGGCGACGTTCTATTCCTGGGTCAGATTAAAGAGGATGTATCTGATGGTACATCCTTTTAAAGCTCCATTCAATTAAATGAAACGGAGTTACAAACTCCACCCAAACTGGAGACAAGCGTGGTGCTGTTTCTAGAAGAAAGTGACCATGTTTTTCTAATTCTGGATAACCCCTTTTAATTTCCTTCAGTTTGGTCATATGATTTCATGACCCCTGGAAATCACATGTGCTTCTGTGCTCTCAATAGAGTCACCATCTCAGCCAGCAGAGCCTTTTCATGAACTTTTCCATACTATCTCTCCAAAGAGGGAGACTGAAACTCCCATGAGTGTGATGAGTATACAGCTCCTAACACACAGATATCATGAATTTGATTGACAGTTCATCCTCCCTAACTATACTTATAGTCCATTAGCTTCTTTAGACGTGAGGATTATTACATCCTTCCTCCAGCAGTCAGATATGGTACTGGCTCTAGCTGCCCATCTGGTGCGGTGCTGCTACATCAGGGATGGGGAACCTTCGGCCCTCCAGCTGTTGCAAAACTACAATTCCCATCATGCCTGGACAGCCAAAGCGAAGCTTTGGCTGTCCAGGCATGATGGGAATTGTAGTTTTGCAACAGCTGGAGGGCCGAAGGTTCCCCATCCCTGCGCTACATCATGATATTGTGGCTGATCAGAGGTCACATGACCCAAGCATGTGGATGCAGCAAAGCTGGGATGAAACAGATGACCCTGCAGGAACAGTGATGGTGACCGGGCATTCTATCTATGAGTGCTTCTTTAATAAAACCCAAAGTATAAAGTAACTTATTTTGTAAAATGCATTAAAAGTGCAGAAACAACTTCCAGAACCCCTTACTATCCTCATACAACATACACATAAGCTCTATCATCTGTTATATAGTCCTTTCACAATTAAAGTTCTCTTCCATTGAAGCCTTTTCCCCTTCTGGCCATGTGCCCCTGATTTGCCACTGATCGTTCAGTTCAAACCTTTAAAGTTCCCTCTGAAGTTCTGTATGTGACTTCAGCCGCGGCAAGGACTGGGGTCAGCTGTCTGCTGGGATGGAGCTCGGTGGAACATTATCTGGTCCATAATCTGCTATGGGGATGTCCACATTTGGGTCAGATTTCCCTGATAGGGTGGAGATCTGGTTCATCTTGCCGAGATTTTTGATTATCTGAATGTTATGTTTTGCCGTTTCCATGCAGCTGTTCTGTAGTAACCATCCGTCAGATTCAGACTCTGGGTCTCCCAAAATCAAGACGTTCTCCATTGCGGTTTGAAGGTATCGCACACCGGTCAGCACTGACAGCTGAGGAGGATAGGTTAGTCAGTTGTTAGTTACACCCTACATTCAGGAATTTTAACCTATATTGTATATAATCCAGCATAGGATATCATTAAAGAGTAACGTAGAGGCACTTGTGTTTATGGGTTGTTGCCGTCTTGATTCCTTTGACTCTCCTAATGCAGCCTACAGTTACCATGAGATGTGGAGATGGGTGGTCTCATGGCTGCACACTTGCTCTAAGTTCTATCTAAGTGGTCAGTGACCTAGAACTTCTGTCATCTATACTGTAGAGCACAGGTGTCAAACTTGCGGCCCTCCAGCTGTTGCAAAACTACAATACCCATCATGCCTGGACAGCCAAAGCCTTAAGCCATGACGGGAATTGTAGTTTGACACTCATGCTATAGAGTTTCAGTGTATCCTATGAGATGCAGCTTCACCCTGCCTCTGTCTGATATGTTGCTCCATGTCAGCTCCTAATACTAGGAGGCAAGGGAGATCAGAGTGAAGCTGCATGTAGGATTGTGATCAGCTGTCTATTGAGATGGAGTTTGTTGGCATGGAAGGTCAGTTTAAGGGTGGGTTCACACTATAGAATCCGCGTGGATAAGTTCCAAAGGATTCCATAGCTCGCATCGGCACACCTCTCCGCCCCTGCCATAGACACTATTTTATGGCCGGGCCGATTCCGCTGTCCACCAAAAGAATTAACATGTAATTTCTTTCAGCAGATGGCAGAATCTGCCCGTGCATAGAATGGCGTCTATGGCAGGGGCTGAGAGGTGTGCCGATGCGAGCACTGGAATCCGTTGGAATTCATCCGCGCGGATTCCGTAGTGTGAACCTATCCTCAGCTGCATCCAGAATATCAGTGTATCCTATATGATGCAGCCTCAGCCTTTCCCTGTGTAATAGGTTGCTCCCTGTCACCTCTTAAAGGGGTTATCCGGCGCTCGAACATTTTTATTTTTTTTTTACATCTTTCTGCCATACGAAAACCTTTCTGATTCTAGGTGGTGCCACCTGAGGCAAGTCATTGAACTCGCCTTATGGCAGAGGGGCTCTTGGATGCAGCTTCACACTGACCACCCATAGCTCCAAGTATTAAAGGGGCTATCCGTCTCTCGCACATTTTTTTTTTTACATCTTGCTGCCATCTAAGAAAAGATAACAAACAATATCTGTTTACCTCTCTGCACTCCCCTGGTGTCCCAATGCGGGAGGAGCTGCAACCTCACAGAGCAATGTACATAAAACTGGCAGAAGTGCTTGGGGAGGAGAGTAGGCAGGGTGGGAGGACTGTGATGAAGAAGGAAAGCAATGCATTCTGGGACTGAACAACTGCTCAACCAGGAAGTACAACAAAGTACAGTACTAAGACACCCAAAACAAATGGATTTTTGATATGTTGATGACTGAGACAGGTGAGCAATGCTACACACTTCTGCTGCATGTTTATTTATTATTTTTTTACCTAATGTCGGAATACCCCTTTAAATGTTTTTGTTCTATGTATAATGGATCACTGACAAGTACAGACAGTAGGCAGTATTATTCGAATATCCCTATTGGTGATGCACGTACTCCTAATATAAAGGGTCTAGTCTATGTTGCAGAACAAGAAGATAGTCTATCGTGGTTACATAAGCAAGAAATGGTGAGTACTAAAATAGAGCAAGAATAGAAGGTACTGTATACGGTGTCATCTTTTCTGGAACATGATATATTCTCATTGCTGTCTTACCTCAAAGAGCCAGACCAGTAGCACGGTGAGACCAATGGACTGCATGAGGTTGTCGTAATACTCCAGGAGAGCTTGTCTGCAGCCGCGGAGCCAGATGTTCAGCTCCTCTGTGAGGTAGTCATAGTTATAATGAGCAGAGTTATTAGTAATCTGATACTGGATACAAGGCCGCGGAGAGTTGGGGTTACAGCAGCTGAAGGGAACGCCGTCCATTAAGTATTTGCCATCCACGTTGCTTTTGAAACGGCTGCAGAAGATAGGAGTAATAGTGAGTGTATATATATATATATATATATATATATATATATATATATATATATATATATATATACATATATATATTATGTAAGGCCCCCCCTACCAGTGTCTCTATGAAGCTAAACTACAGACATGGGCCCTATGACCTGTATGTTAGACCAGTGTTCCACAACTCCAGTCCTCAAGGACCACCAACAGGCCATGTTTTGAGGATTTCCTTACAATGTTACCAGTGATTTCATTATAGTCAGTGCATCAGGTATCATTGCAGGTGGTCTTTATATAAGTTATCTTCAAATCATGACCTGCTTGTGGTCCTTGAGGACTGAAAATGGGGAACACTGTGTTAGACAATGGGGTCCCATTGGATTTGTATTATAGGTCTGTGGGCACTGCATGACCACGTGTATGGTGCTTGTGCTCTTCAGAAAGAGGATGCTATTATTTTTGGAGGCACATAATAGTACAGTAGGGCCTACGGCTGCGGTAGCATAGTCAGGAACGGTACCCAACACTGAACCTTAGAGAATTCATATTTACGGTACAAAACAATTTAACCTACAATATTCAATTTAATTGTTGTCCATGGATCTTCCATTCACATGGGCAATATGTGGACAACCAACATTTTTAGTCCAGATCAGTTGACGACCAAGCATTTTTGGTTCCTTTTACATTGGCCAATAAAAAGGGGAACTATCAGCAGGTTAGAAGCATCTAACCTTCTGATTTGTGCATGGGACGCAGAGGATGAAGGTAAGCCTCTTACCTTCATCCTCTGCACCGTTTCCATGATATTAGCAGTTAAATCATTATGCACTGGGAATGGCACCCCCACCAGAGCACTGATCTGCCCCCCGGCCTGTCTGCTCTGCTGTTATTCATTAGAAGGGGTGGATCGGTGTACTGGGGGTGGTAGTCCCACCTCCAGTACACCAAAACGACTTCTTAGCATTAGCAGGTCTGTGGTTGAGCTGCTTCGCCAAGTGTGGGGTTGGCCCCTGCAGAGCAGACAGTAATGGTCCCTTCAGACACATTGATTATCGTTTAAAAATTCACGATAACGACAGAAAAGTAGCGATTATCTGCCTGTGTAAATTCAGCTACCAATCAAACAAGAAGAGGTAAATCACTATGTACTAAATGTACTAAAATCCTCATTGATTGTTCGTTGATAGTTTGCAGATCTGTTTGTCTAAATAGTCGTTCGCAGATTAACCCTGCTGTGTTACAGCAAAACAGATTAGATCAATGATCGAAATAACAAGTTTTTACAGCCATTTAATCTCTTTGTCTGAACGTCGGTTGCTGAAAAGACCAAATCGTCTTTCCACGGTCGCTTGAGCGTTTAATCAGTACGTGTAAATTCTTGGCCTATAAAAGAGCTGTGGACTGGGCCCTATAGACAGGCAATGGTAATGGAGTGGGATCAATAAAAGTGGGACAGACCTAGGGGTGCCCGTTGATAGAATTAGGGTATGTGCACACCTACAGAATCCTGACAGAACACTCGTCACAGATTCCGCAGCTCGCACCTGCTCACGGACTCTCATTCTTTGGGCTGACGGCGGAATCTGGCAAACCATAGAATGGAGTGTATGGGAGCGTCGGAGATGCGTGCGGCCGCCAGAGTCTTCCAGCGGGTGCAAGCTGTATGGTGGATTCTGTAGTTTGCACGTACCCTGAGCCTGCTGGGTAATATTCTGACTAGAAAACAATGTAGATGTTGCACTACCGCTGGACTACCCCTTTAACCTAAATCTCCAGTCCTAGTGTTTTACTTATGTTCCCACGCTGTATAAATAATGCCCGATCCGTATGAATGGACGTTGTTTAACGCTACCCACGGCCAGCGTTGATGAATAGGTAGTCATAAACAGCAGCCATTGTCTATATAGTGTGTGAACATAGCCTTAAAGGAGAAGTCTGGCTCTGGCTGAAATCTAACAGCTGGCAGGGGCAGAGGAAGACATAACCACCAGTCCTTACATCTTCCTGTGCCTGTGGTCTACTAAGTGACCGGCCTCAGGACCTCCGTAAGAAAGGCCCTACCTGTGTGTCACAGAGGATTCCCATAACACCCTGCCATAGAAGTCTATAAACTTCTCCAGGCTGCAGATTCCAGTGGTCCGTGAAGATGCTGAGAAATTAGCGTAGAGGGCACTCACCATAAAAACTTTATCTTTATTGAAGACTTCTTAAAAACACCATGGAATGGTTAGCAGTAGCGAGGAGGCCAGTTCTACAGCTGTTTCGCGCACGTTATTGCGCATTTACAGACCTGACGTGCGCGAAACAGCTATCACGCTGTCTTGTGAGTACTGGCCTCCTCGCTACTGCTAACCCTGCTATGGTGTTTTTTATGAAGTCTTCAATAAAGATAAAGTTTTTATGGTGAGTGCATTTACAGACCTGACGTGCGCGAAACAGCTATCACGCTGTCTTGTGAGTACTGGCCTCCTCGCTACTGCTAACCCTGCTATGGTGTTTTTTATGAAGTCTTCAATAAAGATAAAGTTTTTATGGTGAGTGCCCTCTACGCTCATTTCTCTCTACTGATGAAGACATTTGTAAATCTACGTAGAAGTGAGCACCCCAGAATATGTTCAATGTGACAAATTCGGACATTTAAATTAGGAGTTAAATATTGGATGCAGTAGAGCCGGAGACTTTCTCTGCCTAAATTCATACATTAGAATCATCTGTTGGAGATCTACACTGGGAAATCTTCCTGTACAAAGTGTGTATTTACCTTGCTTAAAGAGGTTCTCCAGCTCAAATCTCTTTCTTTCAAAATTGTAATTTGTAAATTATTTCTTTTAATTGTAATTGTAATTTTTTTCTTTTCAAAAATATCCAGTCTTCCAGTATGTATCAGCTGCTGTATGTCCTGCAGGAAGAGGTGTATTCTCTCCAGTCTGACACAGCGCTCTCTGCTGCCACCTCTGTCCATGTCAGGAACAGTCCACAGCAGCGAATCCCCATAGAAAACCTCTCCTGCTCTGGACAGTTCCTGACATGGACAGAGGTGGCAGCAGAGAGCACTGTGTCAGACTGGAGAAAATACACCACTTCCTGCAGGATATACAGCAGCTGATAAGTATGAAATTACTTGAGATTTGTAATAGAAGTAAATTACAAATCCATATCTAGCTATCTGATCTATATCTGAAACCAGATGATTTGAAAGAAAAAGATTTTCGCTGGAGTAACCCTTTTGAAGGGGAACTCTGGTAAAAAAAAAAAATTCTTTTACATCAACTGGTGTCATAAAGTTACCATATATAGCATTGTTATTTAAAAAAAAGTCATCTAGTACGTATCAGCTGCTGTATGTCCTACAGAGGTTTTCTATATGGATTTGCTATTGCTCTGGACAGGCAGCAGAGAGCACTGTGTCAGACTAAAAAAAGAATACACCACTTCCTGCAGGACATACAGCAGCTGATAAGTATGGGAAGACTGGAGATTTTGGGATAAAAGTAAATTACAAATCTATATAACTTTCTGCAACCGGTTGAAAGAACTGACCGGCCCTCTGTACTTACTCAAGGGTCTCTTTGGAACTCATATCCAGGTAACGTCCAGATATCCACTGGATTTCAAACCAGTCCCGAAAACCATTGTTCCCACAACACTGGAAGTCAATCTGAAGCATGTCTATGGTGGATTTCAGGAAGCAACGTCCCGGGATGTCAGTGTCCTTGTAATACTTGAGAGCGTCTTTGAGTCCGCGGTACAGAGCCGACTCCAGCTCGTTCCTCATGGTGTAACACATAATGGCTCCGGCAAAGACGCAGAAGGTAAAGAAGAAGGTGCAGATGATATAGGGCAACATGAACAGCTTCCACCTCGAAAACTTATTGGCGTCCGAGCAGTCGTAGCAGATCTTTCCACCAAAGAAGTTGATGATGCAGGCGATGGTGCCCACGGCTATCAGCATGTTGGGGACAGACTGGATGTTTCCGCTCACCATCAATTCACTCCGCTTCTTGATCTCAATCTTTAAATAGAGGCCGAGGCTGAAGATGATGAGTCCGGTCACCACCGAGATCCAGTTAAGAATCCATAAGACTTGAGCTAACTTTCCTCTTCTCGTTTTAGAGAACTTCACTTTTAGAACAGCCATCTTGTTTTTAGGAGGTAAGCGGAGGTCTCACACTATGGGAACGCAATACAGAGGGTTGTTATAACGGGGTTAAAAAAAGGGGTGAGCGAATTTACAGATATACAGAGCGAAGAGCTTGTCAGCTGGCTGCCTTTGATCTCCATGCCGTTCCGTCCTGGGTGCCTGGAAAAGCTGGATCCAGTCCTGGGAAACTCCCAGTTTCCCAGCTTTTCCAGGCACCCAGAACAGAACGGCACGGAGTTCAAAGGCAGCCAGCTGAAAGGATTGTTATATAATATTAAAGGGGTATTCCACTCAAACATAACTTTTCATATGTTGCTGCCCATGGTGAGACTAACATTTCCTTCCATACTTGTTATTATCTATTCAGTCTCCTTCACCCAGTTCTAAGCTGCTGCTTTCTTCTGAAGACACAAAAATCTGTGTGTGAGCTTTTCTCTGTGTCTCCTCCTCCTTCCCCCTGCCTTCAAAGAGGGCTGATGTAAACAAGTCCCTGGCAGGCTGTATCTGCAACATTGTAGCTTCTTTGTAATGCTGGGAGGATTAATCACAGTTCATCAGCAACTTGAACTCAGATTAACCCTCCCAGCATTACAAAGAAGCTACAAAGTTGCAGATAAAGCCTGCCAGGGACTTGTTTACATCTTCTGTCTCAGAAGGGAGGGGGAGACAGTAAGAAAAGCTCACACACAGATTTTCGTGTCTTCAGCAGAAAGCAGCAGCTCAGAACTGAGGAAAGGAGACTGCATAGATAATAACAAGTATGGAAGGAATTGTCAGTCTCACAACATATGACAAGTTATGTTTGAGAGAAAAGCCCCTTTAATGATATCTTCAAAGCCTAGACATGAACTATATGCCATTAAACATCTTGGTATCAGGAACCAGGTCAAGTGGGCATTAAAGAAGTTATCCAGGATTAGAAAAAGCACAATTACTTTCTTGCAAAAACAGCGCCACCCCTGTCCTCAGGTTGTGTGTGGTGTTATAATTCAGTTCCATTCACTTCAATGGAATTGAGCTGCAAAACCCCCGCACCCAAAGAGTTGTGCTTTTTCTGGAAGAAAGTGGCCATGTCTTACTAAGTCTGGACAACCCTTTTAGAGTCTGATCTTCTGAAAAACAGAACCTCCCCATTTGTGATGAGTAGAAGAAAAGCACTGACCCATCTGAGCTGTAGAAGACTTGTTTCTAAATCTTATACTGAGATAAAGTTCTGTTCATGTGATTTGTAATGACCGGGATCCAATATTATCGGACACCTCTATGAGTAATGAAGCAAAATGTAATCGTCTATTATTCCCTGCTCATAGTTGACTAAATATAGTTAAAGAGGTATTCCAAGATAAAGTAAGAGATTTCAGGGGGTCTATCCTCCTTACCCCCTGGCAATCCCCATATTGCCCCAACCCCCAGCCCCCTCCCCCCCCACACCTCCTTTGTTATGAATAAAGCTGCGGAACGTCGTGCGACCATGGCTCTATTCATTCCTATGGAGCCGCTGGAAAGATCCAAGTGCTGTACCTGTACTCCTCTCTCTCTGGCGCCTCCATAGAGAATGAATGGCGCCGCCGGAGAGAGAGACAAGTTCAGCACTCTGCTCTTTCCGACGGTTCCTTAGGAATGAATAGAGCCTGTGGGTCACACGCCGTACCGCTGCTGTATTCATAACAAAGGAGCCAGGAAGGGGTGGGGGTGCGATGCGGAGATCGCAGGGGGGGGCATAGTTTCCCTTTACTGTCACTAATAATAGTCTTATGCCAAAGAGGTTTAATCATTTAGGGTCTCAATGCTGAGACCCCCACTGATCTGTAGATATAGCTGGTAGCAGAACGTGGCAGCACTCAATCTGTCTCCAAAGACTTCGAATAATTCTTATCTCCTGCCTGGTATATACATATATCTATCCTAAGATAATAAGAAGGGAAATACTAATAGGGCCAACAATCTTCTATGTTTCTATGTATATCCTGCAGTCTGTCCAACAGCCGTTACTCCTTAGGCTAGGTTCACACTGCGTTTTTGCAATCCGTTTTTTGCACACAAAAAAAAACAGATTAAAAAACGGATGCATTTGTGTGCATCCATTTTGATCCGCTTTTCTATTGACTTTTTTTTTTTTTGTGTGCAAAAAACGGATGAAAAAAATGGATTGCAAAAACACAGTGTGAACCTAGCCTTACCATGAACGACGCTCAGAGGGTGCAATGTATATATAGGTGGCTGATCCCACCAAGTCAGAGGGTCAGGCAAACTCATGGGTATGACCTCATTCATGGTATATTTGAAAGTAACAGACAATACGGGATTACACCATTATAAACAATTTATGATGGATGGATGGATGGATAGGAGATAGATAGATAGGAGATAGATAGATAGATAGATAGATAGGAGATAGATAGATAGATAGATAGATAGATAGATAGATAGATAGATAGATAGATAGATAGGAGATAGATAGATAGATAGGAGATAATAGATAGATAGATAGATAGATAGATAGATAGATAGATAGATAGATAGGAGATAGATAGATAGATAGATAGATAGATAGATAGATAGGAGATAGATAGATAGATAGGAGATAGGAGATAGATAGATAGATAGATAGATAGATAGGAGATAGATAGATAGATAGATAGATAGATAGATAGATAGATAGGAGATAGATAGATAGATAGGAGATAGATAGGAGATAGATAGGAGATAGACAGGAGATAGATAGATAGATAGATAGATAGATGGATAGATAGGAGATGGATAGATGGATAGATAGGAGATAGATAGATAGATTATAGATAGGAGATAGATAGATAGATAGATAGATAGACAGATTTCCCGGTGCTTTTCTCTATGTGTGAATACAGACACTCACCTGTAGTGAATAGTGTTACATGGATGATCCCATATACCATAGATAGATAGATAGATAGATAGATAGATAGGAGATAGATAGGAGATAGATAGATAGATAGGAGATAGATAGATAGATAGACAGACAGATTTCCCGGTGCTTTTCTCTATGTGTGAATACAGACACTCACCTGTAGTGAATAGTGTTACATGGATGATCCCATATAGCGCAGGTAATGTACTGTGCGGTATGTCTGGCGCTGAGCGCTGGCGGATAGGAAGCTCATGTGTCCCTCTGAGGGTCGGGAAGATTCTTCCAGCCTCCTGGAGCAGCACACATAAGATGTGAGAAGCCGGAGCTGTAATCCCTGCTGGACTAATAATGGCTTACAGTATTATTGTGCTCCTTATGGTGGATGCTGCAAAGCACTTTACCAAATAGGATATAGCATGGGCGATTACACTGCTGGGATATTAGCTGCTCTACTATTCTATGTACACATAGAGTTCCAATAATATCATTGCTTATCAATATCTCTATATACACAGCATAATAGGCCACACATACTTATTGTACCTGCCTGGGTTCCTCTATATTCATATGGGGCTGGCCAATTCCCCACCACCCAGATCATTGGCTATATTGCATTGTATGTATTTTATGATGCAATTTACTTCTATAAAAAATCTCCAGTCTTCCAGTACTTATCAGCTGCTGTATGTCCTGCAGGAAGTGGTGTATTCTCTCCAGTCTGACACATTGCTCTCTGCTGCCACCTCTGTCCATGTCAGGAACTGTCCAGAGCAGCAGCAAATCCCCATAGAAAAACCTCTCCTGCTCTGGACAGTTCCTGACATGGACAGAGGTGGCAGCAGAAAGCACTGTGTCAGACTGGAGAGAATACACCACTTCCTGCAGCACATACAGCAGCCGTGGGTTTTATATATGTGAATAAAGTATTTGGAAGAGCCTATGTATTCCTTGCAGATTCTTGGTGTGACATTGACAATGTGTGAGCCTAGCCTCATAGCTGTGTGCTGCTCCTGACATGTGGTAACCTTGCCAGCAGGTGGCGCCATATAATAAGCTTTATAGCTGTGATGCAGCCATTAAAGGAGGCCCTAATTCTGCTTACTTTCATATATTGATACTAATATACATTTTCTATTATATTTTTGCAGATTAAAGGAGTACTCTGGAGATTTATTTTGCTAATACATTTTTTTTTGAATAAAGAGAATACTTTATACAGTAATATAAGTTCATTGAAATACATGGAGCAGCAGCAGTAAGGGGTGACAGGGGCCCCTCTGCTGCCCCCCAGTGTTTGTGTTGGGAGCTGCATGGCTGACAGCAGTGTAGGGGCTTGTGCACACTGCTATAGTGTCAGGCATCCCCCCCCCCCCCCGGGTACTGTATATAAATGCTGTGATCAGAGCAGAGGGGCCCGTGTCGTCCCTTACTGTGTATATAAGTGTACGGTCATTTCCAATACGAAGTAACTGCTATTATTATACAGCACTAGGCTGTTGGCAATATACATAGCTCTATAGAAGATCCTATTGTATATAGAAATCATCCGGGGGGGAAGGGGGGTGTTAAAGGGGTATTCTGATAAAAAAAATTCTCTGCTGCCACATCTGTCCATGTCAGGAACTGTCCAGAGCAGGAGAGGTTTTCTATGTGGATTTGCTGCTCTGGACAGTTCCTGACATGGACAGAGGTGGCAGCAGAGAGAACTGTGTCAGACTGGAGAGAATACACCACTTCCTGCAGGACATACAGCAGATGATAAGCACTGGAAGACTGGAGATTTTTAAATAGAAGTAAATTGCAAGTACATATAACTTTCTGACACCAGTCGATTTGAAAGAAATTTTTTTTTTTAGGATTACTCCTTTAAATGGAACCAGGATTGTGCTATCATGGTTCCCAGAATCATAGTATAGATCTACGGTGCTACTCGTGGCACGTTCCAGCTGTGGCTGCAGCAGTAGCTTTAGTTAGGAGAAATTTTTTTTATTCTGCTGCTTGAGGCCGGGAAAGGGGCGGCAACTAGTCATCTGGGCGAGGAGAGGGGCGGCAACTAGTCATCTGGGCGGGGAGAGGGGCGGCAACTAGTCATCTGGGCGGGGAGAGGGGCGGCAACTAGTCATCTGGGTGGGAAAAAGAGGCGTCATCTGGGCGGGGAGAGGGGCGGCAACTAGTCATTTGGGCAGGGAGAGGGGCGGCAGCTAGTCATCTGGGGGGGGAAAGCGGCGGCAACTAGTCTTCTTGGCGGGGAGAGGGACGGTAACTATTCATCTGGGTGTCGAGAGGGGCCGTCATCTGGGCGGGGAGTAGGACAGCAACTAGTCATCTTGGCAGAGAGAGGGGCAGCAACTTGTCATCTGAGTGGGGAAAGGGGCATAATCTGGGCGGGGAGAGAGGCGGCAACTAGTCATCTGGGTGGAAAAAGGGGCAGCAACTAGTCATCTGGGTGGGGAAAGGGAGGGCAACTCGTCATCTGGGCAGGGAGAAGGACAGCAACTAGTCATCTTGGCAGAGAGAGGGGCAGCAACTAGTCATCTGAGTGGGGAAAGGGGCATAATCTGGGCAGGGAGAGGGGTGGCAACTAGTCATCTGGGCGGAAAGAGGGGCAGCAACTAGTCATTTGGGTGGGGAAAGGGAGGGCAACTCGTCATCTGGGCGGGGAGAGGGGCAGCAACTAGTCATCTAGGTGGGGAAAGGGGCGTCATCTGGGCGGGGAGAGGGGCAGCAACTAGTCATCTAGGTGGGGAAAGGGGCATCATCTGGGCGGGAAGAGGGGCGGCAACTAGTCATCTGGGGGGGAGAGGGGCGGCAGCTAGTCATCTGGGCATGGAGAGGGGCGGCAACTAGTCATCTGGGCGGGGAGAGGGGTGGCAGCTAGTCATCTGGGCGGGAAAGGGGCGTCATCTGGGCGGTTAGAGGGGCAGCAACTAGTCATCTGGGCGGGGCGGCAACTAGTCATCTGGGCGTGGCGGCAACTAGTCATCTGGGCGTGGAGAGGGGCGGCAACTAGTCTTCTTGGCGGGGAGAGGGTTGGTAACTATTCATCTGGGTGTTGAGAAGAGCGTCATCTGGGCGGGGAGAAGGACAGCAACTAGTCATCTTGGCAGGGAGAGGGGCAGCAACTACTCATCTGGGCGGGCAGAAGGGCAGCAACTGGTCATCTGGGTGGGGAGAGGGGCGTCATCTGGGCAGGGAGAGGGGAGGCAACTAGTCATCTGGGCGGGGAAAAGGGCGGTAACTAGTCATTTGGGTGGGGAAAGGGGCGGCAACTAGTCATCTGGGCGGGGAGAGGGGCAGCAACTAGTCATCTTGGCAGGGAGAGGGGCGTCATCTGGGTGGGAAGAGGAGCGGCAACTAGTCATCTGGGCGGGGCGGCAACTAGTCATCTGGGCGTGGCGGCAACTAGTCATCTGGGCGTGGAGAGGGGCGGCAACTAGTCTTCTTGGCGGGGAGAGGGTTGGTAACTATTAATCTGGGTGTTGAGAAGAGCGTCATCTGGGCGGGGAGAAGGACAGCAACTAGTCATCTTGGCAGGGAGAGGGGCAGCAACTAGTCATCTGGGCGGGCAGAAGGGCAGCAACTGGTCATCTGGGTGGGGAGAGGGGCGTCATCTGGGCAGGGAGAGGGGAGGCAACTAGTCATCTGGGCGGGGAAAAGGGCGGTAACTAGTCATTTGGGTGGGGAAAGGGGCGGCAACTAGTCATCTGGGCGGGGAGAGGGGCAGCAACTAGTCATCTTGGCAGGGAGAGGGGCGTCATCTGGGTGGGAAGAGGAGCGGCAACTAGTCATCTGGGCGGGGAGAGGGGCAGCAACTAGTCATCTTGGCAGGTAGAGGGGCGTCATCTGGGTGGGAAGAGGAGCGGCAACTAGTCATCTGGGCGGGGAGAGGGACAGCAACTGGTCATCTGGGTGGGGAGAGGGGCGTCATCTGGGCGGGGAGAGGGGCGGCATCTGTGCGGGGAGCCACCTGTGACTTATCACAGCTCTCTACCTGTCAGCGCACAGTACGGGATGATTGACAGGCAGACAGACCCCTTAGTGGCCGTAGTGTTGTGGGAAAAGCTCCTGGATAACTTGCAATTTATTCATGTTCATCTCCGCACATTCTGGGCTAAGTAGTCAAGTGGGCGGTCCTATTCAATGGTTGACAGCTCTTTATATACACACAGAGCTGTCAATCACCCACTTAGACCTCCAACATGGGTGTTTCTGAATCAAAATCCATCTTCCAGTAACTTAAATGGAGCACGATGAAAAAACACTGCAAACATTGGTTGCTATGGTTACATTACGCTAAATTTCCAAATGCCCAGTCAGTAACTCTGGCTACAATAATATTTCACAGGACAGCGCCCCCTAGCTGCGATTATAAAGGCTTCATGGCAAACCACATTAAACTACATTTACCGACAAGCACCGCTGCACATGCGCAGTTGAATTGTGACGCTTCTCCCAGGTAACCGCAATCGCCATAAAACTTAGGCATTAGCTAGGAGTGCCGAGGAAGGGCTCGGGGTGGGCGTGATGGTAAACTGCCACGCCTCTTAATGATTGACAGGCCCTCCTCTCTTTCACTCTGCTGTTCATTTTTATCCCTTTGACCAATTACAGTCGGGAGGTCGGCTAAAGGGGCGGGGCTGTCGCGAAAAGGAGGCGTGTAATCTACTAGCATGCTAGGTTTTGTCTTGCTTGTGTTGGTAGGGTAGCTTGTGACGTCGGTGGTGCTGCAGTGATGGAGAGTGGGGGGAGCTGCCGGTGACCGGGGGAATAGTGGCGGCGGAGAGGCTCAGCGCTGGCGGGTGACGGTTCGTCGGGCATCAGTATGGGTGTGCCCCGTGTTACGGTTACTGGAGGATAGAGGTGACCTCAAAAGCTGTTTTATCCTGGACGTGGTGGAAGCCCCCCCTATTTCCTAGATGAGTGAGAGGGTACGCGATATGTCACCTATGGGCTCCAGATTGTACCATTTAGGTAAGGAGGGGGGGGACAGGTGCTGGTACCCATTGGGTTGTGTCGTCTATGTGGGATCCTGCAGTGTGATACAGCATCAGTGTGCGGCCATAAATCATCATGTGCATGTCCTCTGCAATCCTGGCAGACTACATTGTGTCCCAGGCTATTCTATACATACATAGATAGAAAGATACACTATATATATATATATATATATATATATATATATATATATATATATATATATATATATATAGTGTATTATTGTATGCCAATTTATTTGCAGATGTATCATATACAATTCAATTATTGCAATCTATATCTATATATATATATACACATACATACATACATATACACACATATATGTATATATATATCATGGTCTGATCCCAGCACTGTCACTATATATATATATATATATATATATATATATATATATGATCGCTGACTCCATTACTGACAGGAGCCCCCGGTTTCTGTGGTGGTAAGGATATAGTATTCTTATTCCATCCAGTATTGTGCAGGTAGTGCGCCCGGGTCATTGCGCCATTGTGAGAGCGGTGTGTGTGTGTGTGTGTGTGTGTGTGTGTGTGTGTGTAGGAGAGCGACATCAAAAAATGTGCTGTCTCTGTATACACACACACACACATAGTAGGGAGGGGCCCACCAATCTGTGATTCCTTTATTGTACTGGCGGCTATACCCCTCCTCCGCTGTCATTACTGAACATGACATTAGTGACGGACCCCCGCCGAGAGGAGAATCCCCCACGGTAAAGCAATTTTCAGTGACAGGCGTCTCCTCCTGTAATGACGGTTTTGATCCCATCTGATTTCTCTGTACGTCCTGCTATTGTGTCAGCCATGGAATCCTCTATGTAGCTGCTCCTGGGTGGATGGAGAAGGGGGGGTGGGGGGGTGGAGAAAGATCCTTATTTGTTTCTGACTTATTTGATCGGTCCGTCCAAATGTAGATAAATAGCCGGACGTAACCTTATAATAGAGGTGATGTGACCCCAGCCGAGCTTGGAGCGTTATATAGCGATAGTGGGGGGGGGGGGGGCTTTGGGCCTATAAAAGAAATGGCTGTAGATAAAGTTCTCTGGGTGCAGTTTTTGGCAGGACTGAGCTTAGTGGATTGGTGACACTGTTCAGCGTTGTCCTTTACTGTATTACGGTAACATTTTATTTTATATTGAGGCATTTATGTTCTATATATTAATTGTATTTTTCCTTTTTTTTTTATACTGTTGTGTATATATACATTCTGATAAATATTTTTTTTATTTGTAAATATATATATGACATAGTGTATGTATCTAAAAAATAAATGTGTGTGTATATATAGATTTTAGTGTGTAAGCGTGTGTAAATATATTAAATAAAATAAATATATATAAAAAAATAAAATAAATATATAGTGTGTATGTATGTATGTGTGTATATATAATCTCTTGTGTGTGTGTGTGTGTATATACACACAAACACATATACACACACATATATATATATATATATATATACACACAAACACGCAAACATTTATACATACACACACGTGTGTGTGTGTATATATATATATATATATATATATATATATATATATATATAATATTATAAACACAAACACCTATATATACATACACATACATACACACACACACCACCCTGGGTGTATGGATGCAGATCCTGCAGGCCGCTGAGCGGAGCTTTCCCTGTCTCCAGTGCAGCAGACTTTCCCAGCACATTAGATACCTATCCCCTCCTCATTGCAGAGTCCATTTAACCCCTTGATTCCCCTACATGCTCATAGAGGATGAAAATATCCGTTACTCATCTGGGGTCGTGGTCCAGGAAGGTTACGCCATGTGCAGCATTTAAAGGATGGCTCCATCCGAGCTCTGCGGCGGGGGATCAATATCGTATTGAGCTACTAATCTTCTGGGTGTGTGCCGGGGATGACAAGCCACTTTTACTACACATGCCTGGCTCTGTCTGCTCTTTCCTGTGCTTTTCTTTGTGCATCGCTTGATGTCTGTTTAGTCCCTTTTATTATGATCTTAGATATAGGGTGATACATGCATTTTTATTTCTATTTTTTGCAAACTGATTATAAAAGGGATGGGGAACCTTTGGCCCTCCAGCTGTTGCAAAACTACAATTCCCATCATGCCTGGGCAGCCAAAGCTCTAGCTTTGGCTGTCCAGGCATGATGGGAATTGTAGTTTTGCAACAGCTGAAGGGCCAAAGGTTCCCCATCCCTGAGTCCCAGAAAGATATGCATGGATATATATATATATATATATATATATATATATATATATATATATGTATATATGTATATGTTATAGAATAGAAAATGCCCTCAACGCTTTCTAGTTCCACATAGCAGTAATGGATGCCGGCAGGTTGGTGATGTTCAGAGATGTGAGTCAGATTTCTGCAAACGTTGGTGCACGTTGTGATTTTTCTTTCCCCCCCACAAGCCTGTGTATTATGTAATGCATCCAGTATATATCCACCCACATGGTAAATCTGTAGTATAGTAACAGTACTGAGTATTATTTATGGCATGGTTTTCCAGTAGGAGATGTGTGATTGTAGAACCTGTGCCCCTCCAGCTGTTGCAAAACTACAACTCCCAGCATGCACTGGAGCAGCCGGCTTTTCTGGCTCCCTGAGGCGAAGAATAAAATTGCTTCCCCATATGCAAAGGTTTGCATGCAGCAGATCTACAGCACAACACAGTACCAGCAAAGAGGTATATATATATATATATATATATATATATATATATATATATATATATATATATATATATATATATATATATTTTATATATATATATATATATATATATATATATATATATATATATTATATATATATTACACACACTCTGTATCAGTATACTTATACAGTGACATAATGCTACCACTTTGCATATTACTATTATATTGTTGCTCCTTTTACTTAAAGGGGTGCTCCTCCGGAAAAAAAAATCTTTCCTATCAACTTGGGTCAGAAAGCTCCGGAGATTTGGAATATACTTCTATTAAAAAAAAAAAAAAGTACTTATCAGTTTATTAGTACTTATCAGCTGCTGTATGTCCTGAAGTGTAGTGGTGTAGTGGTGTATTCTCTCCAGTCTGACAGTGCTTTCTGCTGCCCCCTCTGTCCATGTCAGGAACTGTCCAGAGCAGCAGCAAATCCCCATAGAAAACCTCTCCTGCTGTGGACAGTTCCTGACATGGACAGAGGTGGCAGCAGAGAGCACTGTGTCAGACTGGAGAGAATACACCACTTCCTGCAGGACATACAGCAGCTGATGAATACTGAAAGACTTGCGTTTTTTACCAGAAGTAATGTACAAATTTCTAGCACTTTCTGGAACCAGTTGATTTAAAAGGACTCGCTGGACTACCCCTTTAAAGGAGTATTTTTCTCAGCATATTTCCTATCCATAGAGTAGGCAATAACAAGCTGATTACTGGGGGTCAGACTGCTGGGACCCCCACTGATCCTGAAAACAGTTGTCTCCGCTATGTGTTGTCTGTGTGGCAACCTTGGCCTGCACTCTGTTCCGTCTCTATAGGGCCACCGAACATTTTAGCGCTGATCTGTGGATAGAGAATAACAATACTCTCTGTACAGAAACCAACATTATATTAAGGCCAAATAATACCGCCACACCATGATTGCATAATGCTACCGAATAGTGACTATAAATGATCATCATACTCTTATTGTACAAAACCAGGTATTGTTCGGGCAGTATTACTGATAATAAGAAATAACCGAATATTACAAAGTGTCAACTAATACCACCACATCCTAACCCATGTAATACCTCTACCTGGTGGTTTAATAATACCCTCATATTGTTAGTGAATAAAAACCAGTATATACACAGACATTACCCCTATACATTGTAATTACAGTACAGTAGCGTCTGCTCTAAACCAAGTCGTCCTCTTATTTTTTTCTTCTCCATCCACCTTTTGTCTACCACAATGTAATAATGTCCCCTTAGTGGGTAGGTGCCCCTCTTGTAGTTGTCCCCCGTTAGGTAGATGTTTGCCTCCTAGTGAGCAGTTGTGTGCCGTTAGGTAGATAGGTCCCCTTACTGCTTTCTGCACAGTTTGTGTCGATAGGGTCTCTCTATCACAGTGTATTGTGTCGAACAGATTGCTTCCTAACACCAGGCCTCAGATACAATTAGATTTAGACTCCACTATTACCTTTACCCTATATAAAGGGCCTTTTACGCAGGCCGATTATCAGCTCCTGTAAAAGTGACGGTGATCAGCCGAGGAGCAAGAAGGAGCCTGATCTTTGGCAGATCGCATCTTTTCAGCCTGTAAAGTGAGACTGCCCCCCCCCTCTTACCCTATGTGCTGTTCTCCGCACCATCTACAACCTTGGATGCTGTATATTGATACATACCTGTACTCGTCTGTGTCTTCTTTTTGTTTCGAAATCGCTTAATTTCATTGGTGGACTGTGTCACCTGGGCGGGGCTTTATGACACTTGGGTCATCTTCCCAGCAGGAAGATGGGGCCCAACTGCCATTAGGCCCCGCCTAGGTGACACTGTCAACCAATAAAATAAAGTGAGAGCAAGGGGGGTGACAGTATTGCTTTAAAATTTATTGGTCTTGGCTGGACATCTTCCTGTGTAAGCAGGATATAGGCGGCCGATAGCAAAGGAAAACTGAGCACATGGATTTGCATATATATTCATGCCACCAGGTCGCACAAGCAATGCATACATACCTAGTGCACTGCTGTGGGATCTGGCATCCAGCTCTCCTGTTCAGCTTCAGTCACCATTGTATTTTTAAGCAGCCGCCTCCTTCAGTATCGTTGGCAGCCAGAGGAGCCGACAGTCTAAAAATACAGTAGTCTGAGACAGTGCAGAAGGTAAGTATGCACTGCCTTTGTGATCTGGAAACTGGCAGTAAGGATATATGCATATCTATGCTGTTAGTTTCCATGGCCACACAAACGATACAACGATCGTTTGTGCAGCCCATTGTGCAGTTCAAAGTCGTGTAAAAGGACCCTAAGTGTATGCCCGCTGTTGTCATCCTATCAGTGTCTATGGTATAAGGGGAGAAGCAAACGTGTCTGTGAGGTTTGGGTAATGGATAACCTATTGGACATATTAGTTCATATAGAGGTAGAGTGCCTTTCTATACTATTCCCTCCCCCCCTTGGTGGTTGTCTTTCTGCTTGTGTTGTCTTACAACTTGGAATTAAATTGTCCCGGTCAGTCCTGTGTGAATCATCTTCTGTCCCAGTGACAACCTGTCCAGGCCGGTGCACGTTCACCAGCACTTTGTCACTTTGGTTTTGTTATGTTAACCCTTCAGAGTGGTGATGTTAGTGCTCTCACTGCTGTTAATAAGTCTGTGAGAGTCCCGTCCATGATGTACGGCTATTTCTCATTCTCTACATGTCAGGATCAGAGCTCGGCCGTTCTTCTGTAGAAAAAGCAGGTACTTCCTTTACCCTACAGCACGACACCTACTCCTCTCTGCTATGGCATGAAATAATACCAGTGAAAGTCCAGCGGGCTGAACAGACTGCTGTAATGATTGATAGAAAATTACTATAGATGGCGTGTGGGGAGAACGGGTTACTTTACAAGCTGCTCTACAATCAGGAAGGAAAGAAACAGAAGCACCATATGCATCAGGGCTACTGAGTCAGGGTGATTACATTTAGGAGGCAGCACTGTGTACGTACAGTAGATGGTACACTGGTGATTACATAAGGGACAACTACCAGAACTTTATGGTTGGTCAGAGATAAAAAGGAAGTTTAGACACCTACCTTTTAGGCACAGTGTGGACCTTCTAGAGGGGGCAGTTAGCACACAGTTTGCAGGTATACTCATCTGTTCCTCACTGCACTAGCTAAGGAGAAGTCTGGAGAAAACTTTTATTAAAGTATTGTATTGCCCCACAAAAGTTATACAAATCCCCAATGTACACTTATTATGGGAAATGCTTATAAAGTGCTTTTTCCCTGCACTTACTACTGCATCAAGGCTTCACTTCCTGGATAACATGGTGATGTCACTTCCTGGATAAACATGGTGATGTCACTTCCTGGATAAACATGGTGATGTCACTTCCTGGATAAACATGGTGATGTCACTTCCTGGATAAACATGGTGATGTCACGACCCGACTCCCACAGCTGTGTGGGCTTTGGCTGCTGGAGAGGATGATGGCAGAGGGATGGTCAGTGTCCCTCCAGTGTCCTGTGTCCCTCAGTGTCCCCCTGCCATCATCCTCTCCAGCAACCACAGCCTGCACAGCTCTGGGAGTCGGGTTGTGACATCACCATGTTTATCCAGGAAGTGACATCACCATGTGTATCCAGGAAGTGACATCACCATGTGTATCCAGGAAGTGACATCACCATGTTTATCCAGGAAGTGACATCACCATGTTTATCCAGGAAGTAAAGCCTTGATGCAGTAGTAAGTGTAGGGCAAAAAAGAACTTTATAAGCATATCCCATAATAAGTGTATATTCTATAACTTTTGGGGGGGCAATACAATACTTTAATAAAAAAAAAAATTGCCGGACTTCTCCTTTAGCTGCCACATAGAGCCAAGAGGTGGTGTCACAAAGAAAACTAGTCTATAGCCATGCATTATGTTAAATGTAACATATCTTTACGTTACAGCCATTTCTTAAAATGTATAATTTGAGACACACTCCCTAACCCCCCATGCGCTGTTTGTTTGATAACCTGTTAGCCTTGGTTACGGCCCACAAGACAGCCACTCTCTTCGGTCACTCATACTCACATGTTCAGTCACAGTCACATGATCCGTCCCATTAGTACTGGCAGTTGGTTTTCACTTCACTTCACATGCAAGTGAGGGGGATTGTGGGAGAATGTCTGCACTGTTGCATAGCAACAGCCGGGTCAAAGTTTAGAGAGAAAACCAGGAAATGATCAGATACATAGAGAAGAAAAATGCTACAGGGGAGTAATGTACTTAAAGGGGTATTCTGCAGGCATGGAATGAATTGTTAGTCTCACCATGGGCAGCAAATTGCGAAAAGTTATGTTTGAGTGGAATACCCCTTTAACTAGAATCAGCATATTTGTTCTCCTTTACCTGATTGTTGTCCACATCTGATTACACCTTAGTTTCGTGCTGCCCCTTTAAGGGGGAAATGTAAAGTTAGAGCTTTGCTAAAGCCAGATGTTGCTCTGGAGGAAACAAGATTTTTTTAATATTTATTTAATATGACTGCAATGCAGTTTTTCCATAAACAGGCCATTTTGCTGACATGTGATGTACCTCCACAATAGGGCCAAGCTGTGTAATTTTCGGAGCGTTATTAGTTTATTTTTGATGATTTTACATTTTCACCAGTCCCATTACATTACTGGTCGGTAAGCCCTAGTTATAAACCTGTTCTCTCTCTCTCGAGTTCCGGCAGATTCTAGGTTTTCCGGCACTCCCTCCCATTTACCTTTCACCATAACTGCATGTTGTACCCAAATAATGATTCTGTAATGAAACGTTAATTCTCTGAATATCACAGTTGATTACAGTAATTATTTGGCGGTGTCCTCCACATAACTGCAGCGCTTGTTGCTAGGCAATGACCGGAACGTGTAAGTACTACAGCGAGTATTTAAAACCATCATTAGGGAGTCCTCCCGACACGGTAGAAGTTATGTTAGAGAGACGTTCCCCTAAAAGGTCTATTTTGATGGGACCTACCTGTACGGATTGAAGTTGTTGCTGTATACTGATTATACTGTAGCTCTGTAGATATATAACAATAGGTACACTAGTATTTACAAAAGGGACAGCTGCCCTGTGCTTTAGGGAAGCTAGAGGTGTAAGGGAAGCTTTAATTTACCTTTAAGTGACTAGACCGGCATCAGCATGGGGATGTCAGTGCCACGGTCCTCTTTTTGATGCCCAGCCCAGTTCCCCTGCAAGGTGCCGGTGTATTCCCGGGCCTCGGCCTCCGCTCTATGATGCAGCACTGAACCCCTCCCCTCTATGATGCGGCACTAGGCCTCTGCTCGGTAATAGACCGACACCATGCACGGGAATCGGGACGCGTTTCAAAAAAAGGACCGCAGCACGGGCATTCCTGCGCCGAAGCTGGTCTATTCATGGTAAAAACAGAAAAGTGATGTACCACTGGTACATTTACTTTAAGCAACAGTGTGAATCAGGTTCTCTCCAACTCATCTGTACATAACACATGCTAAGCCCCACCCCCCATTTCATGTACTTTGTCCTGATCTAGCTGTTGTTAGAGACAGATTTTCCCTGACAACAGGCAATGGACAGCAGACGGCAGGATAAGGAGACCTTTAGTAACCTAGACTTAAACGCTTTTTTTTCTGGAAGATTTTCAAATATGTTACAAATCACATAAGCCATCACATGGATGGACGTTGTTTGACCAGTTAAGTTTATTATATTCGCTTATACTTTTGATCTGTTCAGTTTGTCTAGTGCAGAGCCTTTTTAATGTCTTGATCCTGTATTATATTGTTATGAGTGTGGCCTGAGGAGGGTGTGAGCCCTCTGAAGTGTCATTGTTACCACCTTTAGCTGGTCAGTTCTTTACCGTATGAATATTCCAGTTGTATACGTAAGCAAACCGTCATGCCTGCCATTTGATTTTGACCTTGAGAGTCAGCCCAGTGTATGTCAGCAGCCGCTCAGCACGGTGAAGTCACCGGCATCGCTGATCCCCAGAGAAGCTGAATTCTGTGGAATAGACTCCGATTACATTGTCCGTTATGATTTCTGGTGGGGAAATCCGATACCGAGATCCAGAAAGCGTCTCATGAAAGGTCAATGAATTAAAAATGACAAATGTCATCTGCAGAGAACATGTTCCTCTTTATCCTGCCTCCCTGACGATTTCCAGCGATAACGTTTTTCGTTGGTGCGATGGAAAAAAAGCTTGGATGGTGTGTGTATATATATATATATATATATATATATATATCTATCTATCTCTATCTCCTGGCACTGTTCAGTCCAGAACCTGGGTGGGAAAAGTCTGCACTTAAGCGGTCTGACCCTATCAGCTCTCTGAAGGATCAGGTTACATACTGCCCACATAATTCTATGAAGGGGAGAGTCACCTAAAAAGCCAAACCAGAATCTCATCTGTAGAGAGCGGGTTCTTGTCCCAGCACAGAGCAGATTAGTAGAGATGACCGCAATTCGATTAAAGTCGAGTCCGATCATTCGAAAATTGATATAGGTGGCTGAAAAAGTTGGATGCAGCCCTAGGGGAGCCTGGGAAACATGGATACAGCCTATGGCCTTTATGTTTTCCCGGACTCCCTAGAGCTGCATCCAACTTCTTCAGCTAACTACAATCAAAACACCTGGTGACAGAGATTAATCATTTGCTTATATTTAAAAAAAAAATCTCTTGCCTTCCAGTACTTATCAGCTGCTGTATGTCCTGCAGGAAGTGGTAGATTCTCTCCAGTCTGACACAGTGCTCTCTGCTGCCACCTCTGTCCATGTCAGGGACTGTCCAGAGCAGCAGCAAATCCCCAGAGAAAACCTCTCCTGCTCTGGACAGTCCCTGACATGGACAGAGGTGGCAGCAGAGAGCACTGTGTCAGACTGGACAGAATACACCACTTCCTGCAGGACATAGAGCAGAAAATCCCCATAGAAAACCTCTCCTGCTCCAAACGAAATAACATTAGTGTTGGTGCACATTGGACCCTTAGTCATTCGTGTGACCCTTTAACGTCATCATTGTTTGGCCTCTTTAAAAAGGATGATGTATGACCAATAACAATGATTTAAAGGGGTTATCCAGGTGTCGGAAATAATGGCTGCTTTCTTCCAGAAACAGCAGCTCTCCTGTCCTCAGTTTGGGTGTGGGGGCTTTAAAGCTCAGTTCCATTAAAGTGAATGGAGCTAAGTTGTAATACCACACACAACCTGACTACAGGGGTGGCGCTCTTTTTTTTTTTTTTTTTTTTGCAAGAAAGTAGCTGTGCTTTTTTCTGATTTTCTTATTCATCAGCTGATCACTGGGCTTGTTATGAGAGAGAGGTGTCCCTGCAAGCTCTTCTTGTAATATGTACAGTGTCACTGGCTATTATATGTCTTGTAGAAGTAAACCTGTGCAGATGCTTTTAGTCTTGTAATGAGCCCCAGGTGGTTGTAGACGGATCATCACTAATGAAGGATATTTACCCTCTTCTTTGTAGCCACTGAGTAAATGGAAGTCCCCCTTGGGAGCCCGATGATCTCCGGTGACGCGAGTTCTGCTTAGCGGCTCCAGCAGCGACTGCAATGAGTGGGGGAGCCGAGCAGCCGGATATCCTCAGCGTGGGAGTCCTGGTGAAGGAGAGATGGAAAGTGGTGAGTCTATTGCTGCCCCTATATCTGTGACACCAATATTCCACATACACATACACCATAGTCTTAGAGGGGGAAGGGTATTTCTTGTAGGACCTTCCAGTAAGAAGAGAGTTTAATCCCATTTCTTTTTCTTTTGCTCCCACTTTGATATCTGAGACAAAGAGTAATCAGATTTGTAAGGTTTTTGAGGAATTTAGACAAAGCACGGCTACTTTCTTGAAAAAACAGCGCCCCCGTGTCCTCAGGTTGTGTGTGGTATTACAATTAAGCTCCATTCACTTCAATGGAACGGAACTGTAAAACCCAACTGGAGACAAGAGCCGTGCTGTTTCTGGAAGAAAGTGGCCATGTTTTTCTGACACTGGATAACCCCTTAAAATAGGCATTTTCTTTATGTGTTGAATCTCATACAGTTTATATGTAAGATGAGGGGGAGATGTCGTACCCCCTCCCCCTCCTTTGTTAGCTGAGATGACGCAGTTGTCATAGTTGGTAGCAGCTGCAGTAGGATCATCGCTATGTCGTATGCACATGGATTTCATGGTGATTAACCATGCTGGGGAACCTTCCCCCTCCAGCTGTTGCAAAACTACAATTCCCATCATGCCCGGGCGGCCAAAGCTAAAGCTCTCCAGGCATGATGGGTATTGTAGTTTTGCAACAGCTGAAGGGGTAAAGATTCCCTATCCCTGCCTTAAAGGGATACTCAGGCAAAAATCTTTTTCATTCATATCAACTGGTTCCAGAAAGTTATATAGATTTGTCATTTACTTCTATTTAAAAATCTCCAATCTTCCAGTACTTATCAGCTGCTGTATGTCCTGCAGGAAGTGGTTTATACTTTGCAGTCTGACACAGTGCTCTCCGCTGCCACCTCTGTCCATATCAGGAACTGTCCAGAGCAGGAGAGGTTTTCTGTTTCAATATATTTTATTGAATTTTTGTCAATAATTTTTTTTTTTTTTTTTGCAAACAAAAGTATAACAAGAGTACATCGAAAGTACAACAGATAAAACGGTTTTCACAAATGGAATAAGAAATATAGCTAAGGTAAAGTTAACAATAACGTAACATGTATAAGATAGCATGGCAGGAGAGGTTTTCTATGGGGATTTGCTGCTGCTCTGGACAGTTCCTGACATTGACAGAGGGGGCAGCAGAGAGCACTGTGTTACACTGGAGAGAATACACCACTTCCTGCAGGACATACAGCAGCTGATAAGTACTGGAAGACTAGAGATTTTTAAATAGAATTAAATTACAAATCTATATAACTTTCTGAATCCAGTTGGTTTGAAAGAGATTTTCGTTGGAGTACCCCTTTTAGTGTTCTTATTTGTCATTGAAGGTAATAGCTGTCCTATATATGGGGGGGGGCTCTGCCTTGTGTCTCAGTTTTCCCATTTGCATGATCAAGAAAAACATTGTTTGACCTACTGTATATCTATCATCACCTGCTTCTCCACCGGCTGCTACGTATGGACAGAGAAGCTGTCCGGCCGCCTCCTAGACAGCTGTCAGTCCCCACCCCCACCCCCTGCTGCAAATGGAATTGTTTTTTTTTTTTTATTTTGTATATTTTATTAATTTTATCTGCTGCCTATGGCTTCACAGAAGGTGAAGACTTCCATTTTCTGAATGTCATAGATTGTGGACGGGCGGAGGTCAGTTTTGTGCACTTAAAGGGGGTGTTCCCACCTAATAAATATTTATTATTTTTCAGATAATACAAATGTAGGCAATTCTGCAAATGCTTTTCATTAGCAAAATTGCTTACTTCTGCATTCTGGGCCCTATCCTCTTACCCTATAGCTGACAGCTTGTTGCCTAGGTTACCGACCACCACTCTGCTCTGTGAGCGCTGGCCAGACAGCGACGTCACTCGGTGGCCGGGATCCTCCGTAGCTGATAGGAATATTTTGTAACCTGCAAGAGTTAACCGAGGGATTAGGCAATCCCAGACATCTGTACATTACATGGTTGGCAAATTGATTTCAGCGGATGCCACGCTGTGCCACCCCATGCCTCCGCAGGGCGTATATATGAGATTACCTGACGCTACCCCTGTCAGTGATGTGCTGTCTGTTGGAGGGAACCTTTACAAACTGAAAAGGACCAATCTGGATAAGGTTGCTGTCACAAACTGCATCATTTGGGAAAATTCTACTTTTTTTAATACAAGTTTTTTTTTTTGTTTTTTTTTTTAAAGTTCTGTACCAGAATTTACTTTTGTTTCACTACTTTGCACCCAAAAAATCGTTGGATTAAAAAACAATCAAAAAGTCTAGTAAACCCCACAAATGTGACCAAATACAGCAGTACGAAATAAATATTTATCAATAATAATAATAATAATAGTCATTCTCCAAATTTGAGAATTTGAGAATTTTTTTGAGTGAAAATGGAAGAAAAATTTTTAACTGTAATATGGAATTAGGAAATTCAGCTGCTGTTGCAAACATTTTACCCGTACACGGCTCAATTGATGGAAAAATAACAATGTATGGCCCTTAAAGTGTCCCTGTCGTTATAACTTACAAAATCTAAATCAGCAGTACATGTGAAATGAAGTAAGTTTGCAGTTTACATTCATTATTATTTTTTTTTTTTTTTTTTCAAACACTGCTCTTCCTGTTTTCTGACACTTTTTTTCTTAAAGAGTCAGAAAACAGGAAGTCTTGTGTATCCCAGGCCATCTGAGCTCACAGAGAGAAGGCAGTCGTGTGATTGATGGACACATTGATCCATGACTCTCTGTACTGGCCAGGATTCCTGTGTTTAGTCTCTTTTTTTTCCAACCAGCACAAGGCAGGAAATCTGCCTTCAGGAGATTGGACCCAGATACAAGTAAGTATAGCTGCCTTCAGGAGACTGTACTGGATACGCTAAGTATAGCTGTTATATAGCTGCCTTCAGGAGACTGTACTGGATACAGTAAGTATAGCTGTTATAGAGCAACTTTCAGAAGACTGGACCTGGATACACTAAGTATAGCTGTTATATAGCAGCCTTCAGGAGACTGGACCTGGATACAGTAAGTATAGCTGTTATATAGCTGCCTTCAGGAGACTGGACCTGGATACAGTAAGTATAGCTGTTATATAGCTGCCTTCAGGAGACTGGACTGGATACAGTAAGTATAGCTGTTATATAGAAGCCTTCAGGAGACTGGACCTGGATACAAGTAAGTATAGCAGAAATACAGGCGATTTTAAGAAACTTTGTAATTGGGTCTATTAGCCAAAAAATTCCTTTTTTTTTTATTTTATTAAAAAGCAGTTTGAAGCTCTCCCCCCTGTCTTCTTTGTTTCCTATGGAGAGGGGAGGGGTGGAGGGAAATGAGGCACCAAAACAGGACAACAAAGAGTTAATTCACAGCTACATCACCGACCTGGGGAAAGTCTTTTTGAATGCAGATAATGGCATATTTGCCTAATAAACTTAATTACAAAGTTTCTTAAAATCGCCTATACTGTTGATTTCTGCAAAAAAAATTTAAGACAGTGGCACTTTCAGGAGACAGGCCCTGGATACAGTAAGTATAGGTGTTATATAGCTGCCTTCAGGAGACTGGATCTGGATACAGTAAGTATAATTGTTATATAGCTGCCTTAAGGAGACTGGACCTGGATACAGTAAGTATAGCTGTTATATAGCTGCCTTCAGGAGACTGGGCCTGGATATAGTAAGTATAGCTGTTATATAGCTGCCTTCAGGAGACTGGAGCTGGATACAGTAAGTATAGCTGTTATATAGCAGCCTTCAGGAGACTGAACCTGGATACAGTAAATATAGCTGTTATATAGCTGCCTTCAGGAGACTGGACCTGGATACAGTAAGTATAGGTGTTATTTAGCAGCCTTCAGGAGACTGGACCTGGATACAGTAAGTATAGCTGTTATATAGCTGCCTTCAGGAGACTGGACCTGGATACAGTAAGTATAGCTGTTATATAGCTGCCTTCAGGAGACTGGACCTGGATACAGTAAGTATAGCTGTTGCTGCCTTCAGGAGACTGGACCTGGATACAGTAAGTATAGCTGCCTTCAGCAGACTGGACCTGGATACAGTAAGTATAGCTGTTATATAGCAGCCTTCAGGAGACTAGACCTGGATTTCTGGTAAGTTCAGCTTTGTTTTACAGTATGATAACAGCAAAAAATAATGTAAATTGCAAACTTCCTTTATATCACATCTAGTGTTGATTTAGATTTTGAAAGTTATATGGAGAAGAAATGAAAGGAAGTGATCAGTAATGGTAGCTGACTACTCTGGCGGCATTGCTTCTATGTATGCTGTCCTGTTTGCTTTGTAGTCCTGTGTTTTCCTGGTCTCCATGATACTACAATGATGAGCTATGTGACAATACAGATTTTCGCTTTTCTCACCTGCTTCAAAGAAAATCTATTCAAAATAGGTTTTCAAGCAAATGGCCGACTGCAGAATAAATCTTATACTCTGCATGAAGCACGGCTCACTCCATCTACGTGTTACACTTGTGTTTCTCTTGTATTTTTCTTGAATCTACTCTTTTGGAAGAGCTGGTTGTTACTACCATGTTTATCCGAAAATAGGACGGAGCATGCCCCTACACTGTACCCCCATGATATACAGTAGTTGGCCTGTATACTGTGTGACCCACTGTTGTTAGACTCCGATACTGTAAGTTCCCCTGTAGTCAGGCCCCCCATGCTGTATACCTCCCCACTCTGTAGCTGTTCCCCCATACTGTATACATCCCTCTCTGTATTTGCCCCCCCATACTGTATACCTCTCCCTCTGTCTCCCTCTGTAGTTGTTCCCCCATACTGTATACCTTCCTCTGTACTTTTTCTTCATACTGTATACCTCCCCCCTTTGTAGTTGTTCCCCCATACTGTATACCTCCCTCCCCCTGTAGTTGTTTCCCCATACTGTATACCTCCCCCCTCTGTACTTGTTCTCCCATACTGTATACCTCCCTCCCCCTGTAGTTGTTCCCCCATACTGTATACCTCCCCCCTCTGTACTTGTTCTCCCATACTGTATACCTCCCTCCTTCTGTAGTTGTCCCCCCCATACTGTATACCTCCCTCCCCCTCTGTAGTTGTCCTCCATACTGTATACCTCCCTCCCTCTGTAGTTGTCCCCCCCATACTGTATACATCCCTCCCTCTCTCTGTAGTTGTTCCCCCCCCCCATACTGTATACCTCCCTCCCCCTGTAGTTGTCCCCCCATACTGTATACCTCCCTCCCCCTGTAGTTGTCCCCCCATACTGTATACCTCCCTCCCCCTGTAGTTGTTCTTCCATACTGTATACCTCCCCCCTCTGTACTTGTTCTCCCATACTGTATACCTCCCTCCCTCTGTAGTTGTTCCCCCATACTGTATACCTCCCTCCCTCTGTAGTTGTTCCCCCATACTGTATACCTCCCCCCTCTGTACTTGTTCCCCCCATACTGTATACCTTCCCCCTCTGTAGTTGTTCCCCCATACTGTATACCTCCCTCCCTCTGTAGTTGTCCCCCCCCCATACTGTATACCTCCCTCCCTCTGTAGTTGTTCCCCCATACTGTATACCTCCCCCCTCTGTACTTGTTCCCCCCATACTGTATACCTTCCCCCTCTGTAGTTGTTCCCCCATACTGTATACCTCCCTCCCTCTGTAGTTGTCCCCCCCCATACTGTATACCTCCCTCCCCCTGTAGTTGTTCCCCCATACTGTATACCTCCCCCCTCTGTACTTGTTCTCCCATACTGTATACCTCCCCCTTCTGTAGTTGTCCTCCATACTGTATACCTCCCTCCCTCTGTAGTTGTCCCCCCCCATACTGTATACCTCCCTCCCTCTCTCTGTAGTTGTTCCCCCCCCCCATACTGTATACCTCCCCCCTCTGTAGTTGTTCCCCCCCCCCATACTGTATACCTCCCCCCTCTGTAGTTGTTCCCCCCCCCATACTGTATACCTCCCTCCCCCTGTAGTTGTCCCCCCATACTGTATACCTCCCCCCCCCATACTGTATACCTCCCTCCCCTCTCTGTACTTGTTCTCCCATACTGTATACCTCCCTCCCCCTCTGTAGTTGTTCCCCCATACTGTATACCTCCCTCCCCCTCTGTAGTTGTCCCCCCATACTGTATACCTCTCTCCCCTCTGTAGTTGTTCCCCCATACTGTATACCTCCCCCCCCCATACTGTATACCTCCCTCCCTTCTCTGTAGCTGCCCCCCCATACTGTATATCTCTCTCCCCCCTTGCAGGTAGTCCCCATACTGTATAAATCCCCCTTTGTAGTTGTCCAAGCACCCTCTGTTCTCCCCTATATGCAATGTTCCCTACTGTGCATCCTCTTAGGCTGCATTCACACGTTCAGTGATTTTCCTGGTCCGTGGTTGTGGTCCAGTAGCTACCTCCGTAATCTGTGCAAAACAGTCTGTTTTGCATCCGTGTCCGTTTTTTGCACTGATCTGTTTTACAGCATCTTAAATTACATTGATTACATCACATCCATGTTTTTCACGGATGAACACGGATGTCACATCCGTGAAAAATACGGATCTCGTTGATTTCTATTGGGAGTCCGTTCCGTGCTTCCGTTCCGAGTCATGACATGTCCTATTTTTAAACAAGACCAATCACGGAACGTCTGAATAGCCCAATAGAAAGCAATTGGATGTAATTTAATTTTTTTTTCCGGAGGGGACGGAAAGGGGATAACATCGAACTTGGTGGGCCCATAATGCATAGAGCTCGGCCAATACACGGCCTAAGAACTGCACCAGGCGGCGATTCAAAAAAACGATTGTGCCAACGGCATCCCCACCGATCTGCTAAAAAGCGATGTATCTAATGGTTTTTTCACTTTAAAGCTAGCCATCCAGCAGACTGCTCCCTACACATACAGGTTATACGTAGATGTCGCCCTTGGTGGGGATTGGACCCGGTGCCCTAATGCTGTAGAGCTTTAGCTTTGGCTGTCCAGGCATGATGGGAGTTGTAGTTTTGCAACAGCTGGAGATTTTACTTTATTGCATGAATGTACGTATTAGCTTTTTTTTTTAATATATATATATATATATATATATATATATATATATATATATATATATATATATAAAATCTCAATAGATCAGATACTATATGTTATAGTACATGGCAGCCTGACCTTATAGGATATCATCCCTCTCCGGTCCTGTATACACTGACATACTGAGGGCCCTTGGGACCTTGAGCTTATTTGGCTAGGGAAATGTATGTAAAATGTATATGTGCAGATGGCTCTATTAAAATGAATGGTTCTTGGCAGGAAGCATGTGTCACGGGAGACGGCTAATTGCATGACAGAGCTTTTTTTTTTTTTTTTTTAAGGAAGGCTTCCTTCTCCCATTGCTGCTTAGTAGTGAAGCGCAGCTTTTGGATTTAGCATGAACCAAATATAATCAAATGGGGGTGATAGTAATCCATGATGTAGCTGATTGTAGACGACAGCTGCCGCCCTCGTTCTAGGGACAGAAATACAGATTTCAGCCTGTGATGTTTTATAGGTGCCAGACTGAGAAAGGCGAGGGCCAGAGAGGTGGGAGCTATTCCTCAGCAGGTCTGCACTGCTGAATCCTGGGGGTGCTCGCATTGTACGGTCAGTTCTCCTGTCACACAGCACGAAAACCTTTGTTACTAAACAGGGACATTATACTGACTGAATTGTTGTATAACAAAGAGCATTGTCTCCTAGTAAGCTGCAGAGATAATATAATCAGCAAACGGTAATAATACAATTAGTGTAAGGTAATTGCCCTCTGTTGATATACAACCTGAGTGAAGAGCAGATGTCCTTCCTTGATACAGGTTCTCTTTCCTGTATACCAGTGCATAGACTACAAAGTGATGCTGGAAATTGCACAGATATCTGACATGATCTTCATTTACTCATGGTGCAAATCCTACAGCGTTAGAGGATTATAGAGAATAACGTGTCCTGCACTATTACTGTTCGGTAATCCCTATGTTATAATACTGGCCCCCAGCTCACCCTGTATACTCTATACACAGGGTGTTGTTTCACGTTGTGCGGTGTAGACTTGTCTTTCTGCTATTTCTTGTCCTCAGATTACCTGTAGGTAAGGTACGTTATAATATCATTATAGCATAAATCATCCTTACCCGATGTCTTTTTGTCCTTCAGGGATTTTGTTCTTTAAAAGAACACGAGGCAATTACTATTGTGAAAGCCAGCGTTATTCAATAAAGATTTAATATTTTGTATCCACGTTTTAGCTTTAGTAACGGTAGCCGAGAACACTTGCGTAGCTGCCGGCCTATGGGTCCATTCACACTACGGAATCGGCGCCGAAATTCTGTGCGGATCCATCTGCCAAATCCAGCCTACTCTGTGTTTCAGTGGGAGGCCTCGCATTGAAATACACAGCAGGCACGATTCCATAGTGTGAACAGACCCTAAGGCCATGTTCCGTTATCCGGCCGGGTCATGAAACGGCCGGTCTCTGCTAAGATCATTCCGGCCGATACTGCAGTACCGTCCGGATGATCATTTCAGCTGTAGTGTTCTGATGTGGGCCAATCACCGCGTGCCTGCATCAGAGCTCCTCACAGCACACTGAATTGTGGCCGTAGAAAAGTGACATGTCAGTTCTTTGCGGCGCCGCATGGGATCCCGGCCGGAGAGTATACTACGTGTATACGCCCCGGCCGGGATCCCATAAAAAATAAGTCAATGTGTTTCAGCGTACAAAGTATGGCCGTTGTAGTCGCTGGCAACAACGGCCGTATGAATGGGTGTGAATTCAGTCTAATAGGTGAATGGAGCCCAGTCAGGTTGGATGATTTGGTGCTGATCCTCATTTCTCAATGACATTCTCCATCTGTTTGTCATTCTGATTTTTATCAGGAATCCAGGTTTTACGGAAAAAAAAAGGTTATTAAATTATGGGATATTTGGAAGACATGAATTCAAGACATATGGGCTTACATAGACTTTGCCAAAGATTGCAGCAAATAATACAATGGATTAATATATGAAAAACCGAGAGCAAAGTACAAGGCCGCTCTACCGACCACATAGAAAGGTCATAAAATACTAATGGGAAGAGTCTCCTGGTTTTGTATATAAATCTTCTAGTTTCTCCTCTCCCCAGCTGCCCATATAGCCGAGCTGCCGGGTCCTCTGTAACCCTATAAGTGCTTTACATTTCCCTAAAATGTCCTTGATGATTCCGGTTCTCCTCCTCGACCTCCCGGGTGTCCTCTCTGTCCTGTCTTCTCAATAGGAGACGTTGCTGACATGCTTCTTATGGTCTCTTGAGGACACTGAACCAGATGGGACCAAAGGCAGGTCAGGCTCTTGTGGTATTGACGTTTCTCCATACCGTAATCCCATAGATGAAAAGGGAAAGGAGGGGCTTTATCATTTCTGAAATAAAAAAAAAAAAAGTGATTAAATTTAAAAAAATTACCCTTTGACAGACATTTAAAAATTTTGACCAGTTGGAGTCTAGGTTTTCAGACTCTTACCAGTCGCTGTGGATTTAAAGTTTTGGCTGATCCCATAAATAAGAGACGGGAATTTGTTTATTTGGAACATTCTAGAGAATTTACTTGAATGACTTTTTAAAGGGGTTGTCGAGGGAGCAGAAGAAAGCTGAGCGTTCACTTCTTACCATCCCACATATCAGAAATACACCTTCCAAGATGAGAGAGGAAGAGCGTGTAAAGGCCCCCATGCATCTTTAGTAACTGTTGGCCGAGCGATCAGCCGACTGTCTGTTCTAGCGCCTGCCTGCCTCACAGCCCCTTCCCCCAAGCGTCCCTGTGTTCTCTTCGAGGAGGGGAGGACAAGCTGCACTGAGAGCGGTTCCATCATGTTATTTCTCTCTCAACGAAGGGGTTGTCCGTCATTTTCCATCACTGCCCCTATCATCATCTGTTGGTGGTTGTTTGGGAAGGCCCCATACACCTTAGATTAATGTCTAAGGGCCCTTTTACACGGGACGATTATCGTGCGAAAAATCGTTATATCGTTCAAATCTAAACTATAATCGTTCTGTGTAATTGTAGGCAACAATCGAATAATCGTGTGTTATTGATTTAGATCTGAACCTAAAATCATCGTTAATCGTTCGCTGTAATTCCACATTGGTTCGGAATAGTGAATGATTTCAGGTTAACGATAAACAATCAAATTTGCCATTTATTATTAGTCGTTAATTGTTAAAAATCGCTCTGTGTAATAGGACACTAAGGGTTCAGTCGTCTAAAGGTGTGTGGGGACCTTAAAGGGAAACTCCAGGGATTCAAGAAAAAGAAAAAAAACACAAAGCATGTAGGTGCACTCAATGACCCCCTTCCCCCCACACCGATTGTCTGACACCTTTCCCTTTTGTCTTCACTGCTCCTAGACAAACTTTTATAAATGATCCCAGCTTTCCCATCATGCATTACATTTCAGAACCAACTGCCGGGTACCCGCCCCTGTCTTGTAGTATCCGCCCACCACTGGCAACATCTGCTTTCCCTTTGCACAGTAAACACAGTATCAATCTTTCAGTTTGTCTTTTTCCAGCGTTGGCTGTCCAGGCATTATGGGATATGTACTTTTGTAACGGCCGGAGAAGCTGAGTTTTACACCTGTGGATTAGAGGGATGAAGAGATGAAACAACAGTGTTTACTTTCCCCTATACTACTCAGGAGAGGCTATTGTTTCCCAGTCCATGGCCAGGTGATCACTTAGCGATGTCAGTGATGGGTGGGGTTACAGATCAGGGGTTACAACTTGTCTTGCTACAGAAGAGACAGAGATCATGTGACCTTTGTCTCAAAAGGGAGGGGGTATTCCGATTTTCTTAAAAACCAAAATGCAAACGCCTATAAAATAATGTACTCGCTTCTCCTGGCCCAGTGCCGGCACTTCTGTCGTTGCTGGTCTCTCTTTATACTGACCTTATAATGCACGCTCCTGGCTCTTCTGATGATTTTCTTAAAATTCAAATGTGATCAAATCAGATGTGTACCACATACATCTACCGTATGTTTAAGAAGTACAAATAAAGTGCCAAGTAAAGTGACCTACATTTCTGTACTCTTCTCCCCCTCCCATGAATCTGTTTTTTGGCACAGAGGGAACAAGCAATCTCTTTGCAGATGTTGTCCTTAGTGAGATATCAACTGTTGCTGCAAGTCCACCAATATGCCCTAAACTGAGTTGAACTGAGCATGCTTGACCATCTAACTGGATGTCCTAAGATGGTCGTAACCAAGGGCAACAGGGTAAAACAAAGACACATAGGGCACTAAAAAAAAATAGCTTTATCTCTCAGATAGCATGCTTGTGCATTTTATTTGTTTTGTGTCACATAGTGCATCTGTTTAGATCTTTGTAAAGGTGACCTGGGCTTTCGGCTCTATGGCATTATGCAGCTTTTGATGTTTGTACTTAGTTATTTCAGTATTTGGTAAAATATTCTGTGTTTGTCGTTGTTAACATCATGGAGGTGAATCAACCTTTAAAGGGACGGGGACTTTGTTTGAACTTGACAGATTTTTTTTTTTTTGCTTTGTTTGATCCACGCAATTACTGATACTTTTTTTTAGCATGGAAAAGTAACTCCCTAAAATGACTGCTACATGAGCATTGTAAATTGTCTGGCAAGATATATATATATATATATATATATATATATATATATATATATAAATAATTATTTTTTATTATTATTATTATTATTATTATTATTATTATTATTATTATTATTATTATTATTATTATTATTATTCTCCAGCGAAAATCCTCTTCTTCCACATCAACTGGTTTCTGAATCATAGTTATTTGTAATTTACTTCTATTTAAAAATCACCAGTCAGACTGGAATAAATACACCACTTCCTGCAGGACATGCAGCAGTTGATAAGTACTGGGAATTTTAAAATAGAAGTAAAATTACTAATCTGTATAACTTTCTGAAAAAAGATTTTCAGTGGGGTACTCCTTTAGGAACATCATGCAGAGGGATTGACTAGTATAAAAGACAATACTACCCAAATAAATCCAAATCTAGATCAGGCTGGGTTCACACTGCGTTTTTGATGTCAGTTTAACAGAAAAAATGGATGAATATTGTCCCTTAGGTATGTTCACACGTACAGGAGATTTGATACTGTGTATCCGCTGCGATACAGTACGTGTAACCTTTGCGTGCATCCGTTTCGATCCGCTTTCCATTGACTTCCATTATAAAAGAAGGATCAAAACGCTTCCCTTTTTCTAGCATACACAAAAACATGGTAGACCACATTTTTGGGTCCTCTAAGGTTCTGTGCACACAGAGCTAAAGTGCCGCCAGCCTCCCTGTCATAATGACAGTCTATGGGAGGCTCACGCGCCTCCTCTTTCAGCATCTCTCGGCGCTGAAGAATGGACATGTTCATTCTTCTGTGCGGAGAGAAGAGGCCCAGGAGCCTCCCATAGACTGTCATTATGACAGGGAGGCTGGCGGCACTTTAGCTCTGTGTGCACAGAACCTTAGAGGACCCAAAAATGTGGTCTACCATGTTTTTGTGTATGCTAGAAAAAGGGAAGCGTTTTGATCCTTTTTTTTTTTTTTTTTTTTATAATAGAAGTCAATGGAAGAACGTATCGAAATGGATGCATGCTATGGCACACGTGTTTTTTACCATTGTACGGATCCGTTAAAGAAACAGCAAAATCTGTGTGATCCCAGCCTTATGCCGCATTCACACGGAACACGGACGTGAAAGGCCTGTAACGGACTCCCCCGCCCGGGCAGCATCTGTAATAAGATGCTGGGAGCGGGGGAACTGTACAGATATGCGACGCGCTGTAATGACTGCGGCCCTACTAGATTTGGATTTAAATCTTATTTTATGGTCATTGTGCTAGGGCAAAGATGTGGGGAACCTTGGGACTCCAGCTGTTGCAGAACTACAATTCCCATCATGCCTGGACAGCCAAAGCTTTAGCTTTGGCTGTCCAGGCATGATGGGTATTGTAGTTTTGCACCATCGGAAGGGCTTCAGGTTCCCCATCCTTGCCCTAAAGATTCTTTACCAGTTAAATAGCCTCCATGTAGGTAACCTCCCAGATATGAAGGGGTTAATTCCTGTGCTTTTAGTGTGACTATCCATTTCATATAGAATCTAGATGATTTCTTTTATATCCTGCTGTGTGCGCTCTTGATGCTCTGATGGAGAGAGAGAGTTTCAGGTTTCATATGTTTTTTCCAAAGTGACCTTTACAATGCTGCCTCCATCCTCCGCTCTTATTTCCTCGCTGTTGTGTCACATTTGCGTATTAATTTTTTTTCTCCAGGGTTAAATAACAATAATTCGCCTTTTTAATAGCAGGACCTGGGGACTAAAAATGGCTGTAGCCATTAGGCTAACGTTGGCTGAAAACGATGATTTCAGCGGGATCAGATTACCATGGATTACGTATTTAGGTGTTTGGCCGACGTTCATTTGTCAGATGTTGGAGGGGGGTGGGGGGAAAGGTTGGGCATATAGCTGCTGCAAAACTTCAACTGGTTAAAGGGATTCAACTGGTTTCAGATAGTTATATAGATTTTTAATTTACTTCTATTTAAAAATCTCCAGTCTTCCAGTACTTATCAGTTGCTATATGTCCTGCAGGAAGTGGTGTATTCTTTCCAGTTTGACACAGTGCTCTCTGCTGCCACCTCTGTCCATGTCAGGAACTGTCCAGAGCCGGAGAGGTTTTCCATGGGGATTTGCTGCTGCTGTTCTGGACAGTTCCTGACATGGACAGAGGTGGCAGCAGAGAGCACTGTGTCAGACTGGAGAGAATACACCACTTCCTGCAGGACAAATAGCAGCTGATAAGTATGGGAACACTTGAGATTTTTTAATAAAAGTAAATGGCAAATCTATATAAGTTTCTGAAACCAGTTTGGATGAAAAAGATTTTTTGCTGGAGTATCCCTTTAATTCTGATTGTAAAATAGCTGTGAAAGCAGATCTGGATATTACAAGTGAATCCATGTTTTGCTCACCTTTTTTAAATCTTATTTTTATTGGTCTACAGTTAAGAAAAATTGGTGGTGGTGGCTTTGGGGAAATCTACGATGCCCTGGACCTGCTGACAAGGGAGAATGTCGCCCTCAAAGTGGAGTCTGCCCAGCAGCCGAAACAAGTGCTGAAAATGGAGGTGGCCGTACTCAAGAAGCTTCAAGGTAAAAGCATGTCGTCCTCCATTATTGTAAGGGCCCTATTACACAGGGGGCGAATATCGTGCAGAAAATCGTTATATCGTTTGGATTTAAATGTATGCAGACAAGGATCTGGTAATTTCCACAAGCGATCATTAGTGATCGTTTATTGTTAAAAATGGCTTTGTCTAATAGGACCCTATGGGCGCTATCATTAACAAAAATATGGATACATCAGCAGGGGAGGTGATATACTACAGCTTTTTTTGCCATTTACTTTATACTTTTTTTTTTTTTTTTGCCAGTTTTCTATATGAAATACAATGCTATATATTCGGCCACTAGGTGTCTCACTGTAAAACTGCAGTCGAGGCTCCACCACTAAGGCCTTTTGGTCTTAAAGGAGAAGTCTGGCCAAAAGTATATGTATATATTTTTTTAATATGTTATTACTTACTGTATGTAAAGTTAGACAAATTCCTATTGTACATTAATTATAGGAAATGCACATATACTGCTATTTCCCTTAATTTAGTAGATCAGGCAGGGTTCAGATTCCCTAAAAAAAAGTGATGTCACGAATCAGGTGTAATTCCTATGGAGTGTCCAGCAGGGGGCGCACTATATGTGGACGTCTGTGGCACTGTATTGGGTATGGAAGTCTATGTAATGTAATTTATTGTGTAATGTATTGTGGTGGAATGTACACTATGTTTTATTGATGCAGTGTGTTTATGGAATAATTTGGGGAGCAAGGACACTTGCAAGGGGGTAGAGAGGTGTCGGTGTATCTAACTACCTCTTCCCTCCTTGCTCGGTGCAGTGGGACAGATACACACTACTATTCCTCCCATCATCTGCTCATAATATGAGCAGATGATGGGGAAGTAGTACAAGAGAGATCCCCATCACCAAGACCCCCCCAGCCAACATCACCCATTTTCCAGCCAGCAACCATCCATAGATTTCTTAGTGCGTCGTCCAGTGAAGAATGCTTTTTATCTTTGGTGGATTGTGCCACATCAGCGCCATGGGTCCCGCCCCACCGTGACGTCATTGTTGTCTAAGCCCCACTCCCTCAGTGGCCTTTGCATTGGGACGACTTAGGGTGGTATTCCACGGGCCTAGATTTGCTAGATCGGCGCTCGTTTACTGGGCCTATTCCACGGCCCGACAATCGTATAGCGAGGGCTGCAGGGACATAGTTACTGATGTCCTTGCAGTCCTTGTTTCATACGTTACCTCACCTGCAGGTCTTCTCCTTCTCCCGGTCCAGTGTGCAGCAGCTTTGGAGCGGCCTGTCTGAACTGACAGACTGCTCAGCCAATCACTGGCCACGGCGGTCCCGGACAGCAAATGGCTGAGCGGTCTGTCAGCTCAGACAGGCTGCTCCGAAGCTGGTGCTGCCGTGCGGGACCGGGAGAAGACCTGCAGCCTGGTGAGGTAACGTTTGATATTTTCAAATCCCGGTCTCCCGCCGTGCACCGCTATTCTACATAGCGATGCGCGGGTGGCGACCGATGATTTTAGGTTTGAACCTAAATGAACGACCAGCCGATGACACAATCAGTTCTCTGACTGATCGTTCTCTCTATTCCACAGAGCGATAATCGTCCGAATCAGGCCGATTATCGCTCCGTGGAATAGGCCCCTTGGAGAAAAAGCTCCACTTCCTCTAGGTTAGCTCATTCCAGCTGTGTCCTCATACAGAAATGGGGGTGACAACATCTCTTTAAGTAATGGCAAAAAGAGACCAAATACAGGAAGTGATGTCAGATGATTTTATGCGTATTCTGCCTGTAAAATATGGACAGATCAATGTCCCACTGTGTCCAATAGGATTTCTGCTCTGTCATTCACACAACGGAATTTACAAACTGAGGGGGAGGTTTATAAAACATGGTGTAAAGTGAAACAGGCCCAGTCGCCCCTAGCAACCAATCAGATTCCACCTTTCATTCCTCACAGACTCTTTGGAAAATGAAAGGTGGAATCTGATTGGTTACTAGGGGCAACTGAGCCACCATGTTTGATAAATCTCCCCCTATGTGTATACACTCCGCCCGGGATTTCTGCAGTGCAGTGTGAACATAACCTAAATCTCAGGTGGGGGTTAAAGGTATGTGCTCAGGCAGGGGGTGACATAAAAAAAAGTCTATACTGTTCTTCCTGCCGCTGTCAAGGGGCCTCTGACCCCAATGCACAGCACTTCGAGGATTGTGTCTGGCAAGAGCTCAGGCTAGGGCGGGACACTGCAGAGATCACTAGAGTGGGGCAGTGTGCGGGATGTGACTGCAGCGGGGGAGTGAGGAAGGTAAGTATAGGTTATTTTAGGTTTCCACATGTTTGAGCATATTTTTTTGTATTTTTTGCCTCGTTTGCCCCTTTAATGATTTCATACATACGACACTGCTAGTTTGTATCTATAGGTGGAGTGAGGCATATTTGCGCTTTTCTTATCTTCCTTTATGGCGCAGTTTTTGATAATAGTTTCCCTTTAACTTAGTCGTGTATGAAGTCACAGTAGTCCCCATCACTTCCTTAGGAGACCAATAAGCCGCTGATTGAGGGATAATGACCCAACCCCCATGGGAGGGACGACCAGACCTAAGGGACCAATACACAACCACCCATCCTGAAGCCGCCATATTGCACAAACAACAACCTATTCTATGGCGTCAGCACTATATATAACAGTACGCTACTATTCGGCAGAATTGGTGATGAAGAGGAGGATGGGCCGTGCCGCTACATGGCAATCCATACTCACAGAAATTGATCTCTTAGAGTACATCACAGAAGCAGTAGGAGACGTTTTCTAGCCGCCTCGCTTTACTGCCAAGGTGAAGCTACACTTTACAGATGATTTTAAAGGACGTTGGCTGTTTTGTATGCGCACAAGTGTATGTTGCTCCGGTTTCCTCTAGAATGTGTCTCACATCTATTTGCTCCCTGTCAATTGTCAGGGGGGACGGCAGCCATGTCTCATTGCCCCCACTGAGCCGTAGGATCTGCGCTAATGCAGAGAGCTTAGCCGTACAGGAGGAGCAGCGATCATTGCTCAGCCGCCGTCTATGAGCTGGAGTGACGCAGGCTTCATTCCCGATTACCCCTGGGTGCAGTAAGATAAGCGATACTGATGCAGCTTGTAGCCGGCTAGAAGGATTCCAGACTGAAGAGAGAAGCTTTTCTTTTTTTAACCGGGTCAATGATTAGCTATAGAGATATTCAGAAATACAAGACTTACCTGTGAAGTCACTGCTTTCTGCTAATTCTTCATAGTCTGTATTGTGAAATCATCATAAGTCACCGGTCACCGCACAGTATTACGTTATTTATTGGTCAGACGAGCGGTGACAACCAGTGTGGCCACCATTATAAATCCTGCAGATGGAATATTAGGCATCTCTACTGCTAAAGAAACCACATTGGTCCTTGTGTTTAGGGGGTGGAAATGAGGCTGAGGGGGCATGAATCAGGCACTGGGTGGGAATAGAAGGTGGGAGGGGGGAGCAAGGTTTTTTGGTGAATAAAAGGTTAAGAGGGTGTGAATCAGACTTGCCCCCCCCTCCCTCCAAGGGTTATTCATGCCCCCTCAGCCTCCTATTCGCACCCCCTGAGCCGGATTCATGCACCCTCAGCCTCACATTCACCTCCCTTTCATCCTTATTTATGCCCCCACCCTCAGCCTCATATTTACATTTCTTTTACCTTGATTTATGACACCACCTCAGCCTCTTATGTACACCCCTTGATCCTGATTCATTCCTTCTTAGCCCAAAATCTACACCCCCTGATCCTTATTCATTCCCCCCAGCCTCCCATTTACAACCTCTGAGCCTGATTTATTCCCTCGCAACCTCATATTTACACCCCTTATCCTAATTCATGCCCCCTTCAGCCTCATATTCACACCCCCTGATCCTGATTCATGCCCCCGCAGCCTCATATTCACACCTCCTTATCTTGATTCATGCCCCCTCAGCCGCAAATTCATACCCCCTTATCCTGATTCATGCCCCCTCAGCCTCATATTTACACCCCCTGATCCTGATTCATGCCCCCTCAGCCTCATATTTACACCCCTGATCCTGATTCATGCCCCCTCAGCCTCCTATTCACAGCTTCCTTATCCTGATTCCTTCCCCTCAGCCTCATATTTACACCCCTTAGCCTGATTCATGCCCCCTCAGCCTCATATTTACACCCCTGATCCTGATTCATGCCCCCTCAGCCTCCTATTCACAGCTTCCTTATCCTGATTCCTGCCCCTCAGCCTCATATTTACACCCCTTAGCCTGATTCATGCCCCCTCAGCCTCATATTCACCAACTCTTTCAAACTCATTTATACCCCCTCAACTTCATATAAGACCCCCCCCCCAGCCTGATCGTAATGAATTATAATGCCCGTAGGTCCTAATTCCATAGCATTTCATCCATGCGCAGATTGTAATTACGGAATATGTTATCTCCCCTTAGTATGGCTCTGACATTCATGCTTTGTATACGCCATAGATATTAGATAATCGGCGTCCAGCTTTTATCACCCTGCCGATCCGCTTCAAGGGAGCCGCCACACTAAGGCAAACACCACTTCTCCTGTATTGTTTACCAGGCACCGCTCCATACTTGTAGTAGCTGCTTTGCCTCCTATTATAGCTCAGTCCGTTTTACTTGATCAGGACAAAGCTGTAGGCCACTAGGCCCAATAATAAGCCGACACTTCCTGTTCTGTACAGATCACTTCTCTGCAGTTTTCTCTTTACAGTCATAGGTTTACATTAAAAAGTGACCCTGGTGGATAGATAATATTGGACCATGCCATTCACAATAGGTGGTAGTCACTGCTTCCCTCCCTCCATAGGTCACAAAGCATGCCTAAAAAACTCTTCCATACAAGCCAATGAGTTTCCCCCAGTCCATTGTTTCATGTAGCTGCTGTACAGGATATCTCTAAATGCTGTCAGCAGAGCAGACGCACAGGCAATATGGTTAAAAAAGGAAACAAAAATTTCAGTATCTAGCACTAATCTGTAAAAAAAAAAAAAAAAAAAAATCTAGGCGATACATTTCCTTTAAATTATTGAACAAAGCGTCCTATTGTGACAGATATTTTTTTTTTGTCAATTGGGATAAGCCGAGGAGTAAACCTGTAATCCTCTGGCTGTTGTGCAGCTACTATTGATCTATTCCCAGTGATCTTTGAATTTATCCCACTTAGCTGACTGCTATGACTTAATCCCAGTTCTCTCATCTCCCGGCTAAATATTAAACCGGTGTAGCTGCATTTGGAATAGGAGCTTACTGGTATTGGGGAAAGGGGGGTAGACGTACCCAGGGGTCAGCAGGCCAGTGAGTTTTTTGTGAATTCTTAAAATAGTAATTCTAAAATAGCCTGCACCACCTGCGTACCTGCCGTTTTATTAAGCAGTGTGACTTCTGCCCACTGCACTCTCTCAATGAGCATGCCCACTGCACTCTCTCAATGAGCATGCCCACTGCACTCTCTCAATGAGCATGCCCACTGCACTCTCTCAATGAGCATGCCCACTGCACTCTCTCAATGAGCATGCCCACTGCACTCTCTCAATGAGCATGCCCACT